>NC_090398.1:59355819-59964860 GCF_036365525.1 Heterodontus francisci
ACAGACACACACTTACACCAAGTAACACAGACACACAATTACACCAAGAAACAGAGACATACACTGACACCAAGTAACAAAGACATACACTTACACCAAGTAACAAAGACATACACTGACACCAAGTAACAAAGACATACACTTACACCAAGTAACTCAGACATACACTGACAGAAAGTAACAAAGACATATACTTACACCAAGTAACAAAGACATACACAGTCACCAAGTAACAAAGACATACACTGATACCCAGTAACACAGACACACACTTACACCAAGTAACAGAGACATACACTGACACTAAGTAACACAGACATACACTTACACCAAGTACACAGACATACACTGACACCAAGTAACAAAGACATACACTGAAACCCAGTAACACGGACAAACACTTACAGCAAGTAACAAATACATACACTGACACCAAGTAACAAAGACATACACTTACAGTAAATAACACAGACATACACTGACACCAAGTAACAAAGACATACACTGATACCCAGCAACACAGACGCAGACTTACACCAAGTAACACAGACACACACTTACACCAAGTAACACAGACATACACTTACACCAAGTAACAAAGACAGACAATGACACCAAGTAACAAAGACATACACTGATACCCAGTAACACAGACACACAATTACACCAAGAAACAGAGACATACACTGACACCAAGTAACAAAGACATACACATACAACAAGTAACAAAGACATACACTGACACCAAGTAACACAGACACACACTTACACCAAGTATCAAAGACAGCCAATGACACCTAGTAACGAAGACATACACTGATACACAGTAACACAGACACACAATTACACCAAGTAACAGAGACATACACTGACACCGATAACAAAGACATACACTTACACCAAGTAACAAAGACATGCACTGACACCAAGTAACAAAGACATACACTTACACCAAGTAACACAGACAAACACTGACACCAAGTAACAAAGACACACACATACACCAAGTACACAGACATACTCTGACACCAAGTAACAAAGACATACACTGATACCCAGTAACACAGACACACACTTCCACCAAGTAACAAAGACATACACTGAAACCCAGTAACACGGACAAACACTTACAGCAAGTAACAAATACATACACTGACACCAAGTAACAAAGACATACACTTACAGTAAATAACACAGACATACACTGACACCAAGTAACAAAGACATACACTGATACCCAGCAACACAGACGCAGACTTACACCAAGTAACACAGACACACACTTACACCAAGTAACACAGACATACACTTACACCAAGTAACAAAGACAGACAATGACACCAAGTAACAAAGACATACACTGATACCCAGTAACACAGACACACAATTACACCAAGAAACAGAGACATACACTGACACCAAGTAACAAAGACATACACATACAACAAGTAACAAAGACATACACTGACACCAAGTAACACAGACACACACTTACACCAAGTATCAAAGACAGCCAATGACACCTAGTAACGAAGACATACACTGATACACAGTAACACAGACACACAATTACACCAAGTAACAGAGACATACACTGACACCGATAACAAAGACATACACTTACACCAAGTAACAAAGACATGCACTGACACCAAGTAACAAAGACATACACTTACACCAAGTAACACAGACAAACACTGACACCAAGTAACAAAGACACACACATACACCAAGTACACAGACATACTCTGACACCAAGTAACAAAGACATACACTGATACCCAGTAACACAGACACACACTTCCACCAAGTAACAAAGACATACACTGAAACCCAGTAACACGGACAAACACTTACAGCAAGTAACAAATACATACACTGACACCAAGTAACAAAGACATACACTTACAGTAAATAACACAGACATACACTGACACCAAGTAACAAAGACATACACTGATACCCAGCAACACAGACGCAGACTTACACCAAGTAACACAGACACACACTTACACCAAGTAACACAGACATACACTTACACCAAGTAACAAAGACAGACAATGACACCAAGTAACAAAGACATACACTGATACCCAGTAACACAGACACACAATTACACCAAGAAACAGAGACATACACTGACACCAAGTAACAAAGACATACACATACAACAAGTAACAAAGACATACACTGACACCAAGTAACACAGACACACACTTACACCAAGTATCAAAGACAGCCAATGACACCTAGTAACGAAGACATACACTGATACACAGTAACACAGACACACAATTACACCAAGTAACAGAGACATACACTGACACCGATAACAAAGACATACACTTACACCAAGTAACAAAGACATGCACTGACACCAAGTAACAAAGCCATACACTTACACCAAGTAACACAGACAAACACTGACACCAAGTAACAAAGACACACACATACACCAAGTACACAGACATACTCTGACACCAAGTAACAAAGACATACACTGATACCCAGTAACACAGACACACACTTCCACCAAGTAACAAAGACAGACACTGATACCCAGTAACACAGACACACACTAAGACCAAGTCACAAAGACATACACTGACACCCAGTAACAAAGACAAACACTGACACCCAGTAACAAAGACACACACTGACACCAAGTAACAAAGACACACACTTACACCAAGTAACAAAGACAGACACTGACATCCAGTAACACAGACACACAATTACACCAAGTCACAAAGACACACACTGACACCCAGTAACAAAGACATACACTGACACCCAGTAACAAAGACACACAGTGACACCAAGTAACAAATACATACACTGATACCCAGTAACACAGACACACAATTACACCAAGTAACAAAGACTTACACTGACACCAAGTCACAAAGACTTACACTGACACCAATTAACAAAGACATACACTGATACCCAGTAACACAGACACACACTTACACCAAGTACAAAGACATACACTGAAACCAAGTAACAAAGACATACACTGACACCAAGTAGCAAAGACATACACTTACACCAAGTAACAAAGACATACACTGACACCAAGTAACAAAGACATACACTTACAACAAGTAACAAAGACATACACTGACACCACGTAACAAAGACATACACTGATACCCAGTAACACAGACACACAATTACACCAAGTAACAGAGACATACACTGACACCAAGTAACAAAGACATACACATACACCAAGTAACAAAGACATACACTGACACCAAGTAACACAGACATACACTTACACCACGTAACACAGACACACACTTACACCAAGTAACAAAGACAGACAATGACACAAAGTAACAAAGACGTACACTGATACCCAGTAACACAGACACACAATTACACCAAGAAACAGAGACATACACTGACACCAAGTAACAAAGACATACACTTACACCAAGTAACAAAGACATACACTGACACCAAGTAACACAGACACACACTTACACCAAGTATCAAAGACAGACAATGACACCTAGTAACGAAGACATACACTGATACCCAGTAACACAGACACACAATTACACCAAGTAACAGAGACATACACTGACACCGAGTAACAAAGACATACACTTACACCAAGTAACAAAGACATGCACTGACACCAAGTAATAAAGACATACACTGACACCAAGTAACAAAACCATACACTTACACCAAGTAACACAGACAAACACTGACACCAAGTAACAAAGACACACACATACACCAAGTACACAGACATACACTGACACCAAGTAACAAAGACATACACTGATACCCAGTAACACAGACACACACCTCCACCAAGTAACAAAGACAGAGACTGATACCCAGTAACACAGACACACACTAAGACCAAGTCACAAAGACATACACTGACACCCAGTAACAAAGACAAACACTGACACCCAGTAACAATGACACACACTGACACCAAGTAACAAAGACACACACTTACACCAAGTAACAAAGACAGACACTGACATCCAGTAACACAGACACACAATTACAACAAGTCACAAAGACACACACTGACACCCAGTAACAAAGACATACACTGACACCCAGTAACAAAGACACACAGTGGCACCAAGTAACAAAGACATACACTGATACCCAGTAACACAGACACACAATTACACCAAGTAACAAAGACTTACACTGACACCAAGTAACAAAGACATACACTGACACCAATTAACAAAGACATACACTGTTACCCAGTAACAGAGACACACACTTACACCAAGTAACAAAGACATACACTGAAACCAAGTAACAAAGACATACACTGACACCAAGTAGCAAAGACATACACTTACACCAAGTAACAAAGACATACACTGACACCAAGTAACAAAAACATACACTTACAACAAGTAACAAAGACATACACTGACACCAAGTAACAAAGACATACACTGATACCCAGTAACACAGACACACAATTACACCAAGTAACAGAGACATACACTGACACCAAGTAACAAAGACATACACATACACCAAGTAACAATGACATACACTGGCACCAAGTAACAAAGACATACACTCACACCAAGTAACACAGACAAACACTGACACTAAGTAACAAAGACATACACTGACACCAAGTAACAAAGACATACACTGATACCCAGTAACACAGACACACACTTACACCAAGTAACACAGACACACACTTACACCAAGTAACAAAGACAGACAATGACACCAAGTAACAAAGACATACACTGATACCCAGTAACACAGACACACAATTACACCAAGAAACAGAGACATACACTGACACCAAGTAACAAAGACATACACTTACACCAATTAACAAAGACATACACTGACACCAAGTAACAAAGACATACACTTACAGCAAGAAACACAGACAAACACTGACACCAAGTAACAAAGACACACACATACACCAAGTACACAGACATACACTGACACAAAGTAACAAAGACATACACTGATACCAAGTAACACAGACACACACTTACACCAAGTAACAAAGACAGACACTGATACCCAGTAACACAGACACACACTAAGATCAAGTCACAAAGACATACACTGACACCCAGTAACAAAGATAAACACTGACACCCAGTAACAAAGACACACACTGAAACCAAGTAACAAAGACACACGCTGATACCCAGCAACAAAGACACACACTTACACCAAGTAACAAAGACAGATACTGATACCCAGTAACACTGACATACACTTACACCAAGTAACAAAGACATGCACTGACACCAAGTAGCAAAGACATACACTTACACCAGGTAACAAAGACATACACTGACACCAAGTAACAAAGACATACACTTACAAAAAGTAACAAAGACATACACTGACACCAAGTAACAAAGACATACACTTACACCAAGTAACTCAGACATACATTGACTGAAAGTAACAAAGACATATACTTACACAAAGTAACAAAGACATACACTGACACCAAGTAACAAAGACATACACTGATACCCAGTAACACAGACACACACTTACACCAAGTAACAGAGACATACACTGACACCAAGTAACAAAGACATACACTTACACCAAGTAACAAAGACATACACTGACACAAAGTAACAAAGATATACATTTACACCAAGTAACACAGGCATACACTGACACCAAGTAACAAAGACACACACTGACACCAAGTACACAGACATACACTGACACCAAGTAACAAAGACATACAATGAAACCCAGTAACACAGACAAACACTTACAGCAAGTAACAAAGACATACACTGACACCAAGTAACAAAGACATACACTTACAGCAAATAACACAGACATACACTGACACCAAGTAACAAAGACATACACTGATACCCAGTAACACAGACGCAGACTTACACCAAGTAACACAGACACACACTTACACCAAGTAACAAAGACAAACAATGACACCAAGTAACAAAGACATACACTGATACCCAGTAACACAGACACACAATTACACCAAGTAACAGAGACATACACTGACACCTAGTAACAAAGACATACACTTACACCAAGTATCAAAGACATACACTGACACCAAGTTGCAAAGACATACACTTGCACCAAGTAACAAAGCCATACACTGACACCAAGTAAAAAAGACATACACTTACAACAAGTAACAAAGACATACACTGATACCCAGTAACACAGACACACAATTACACCAAGTAACAGAGACATACACTGACACCAAGAAACAAAGACATGAACATACACCAAGTAACAAAGACATACACTGACACCAAGTAACAAAGACATACACTTACACCAAGTAACACAGACAAACACTGACACTTAGTAACAAAGACATACACTGACACCAAGTAACAAAGACATACACTGATACCCAGTAACACAGACACACACTTACACCAAGTAACACAGACACACACTTACACCAAGTAACAAAGACAGACAATGATACCAAGTAACAAAGACATACACTGATACCCAGCAACACAGACACACAATTACACCAAGAAACAGAGACATACACTGACACCAAGTAACAAAGACATACACTTACACCAAGTAACAAAGACATACACTGACACCAAGTAACAAAGACATACACTTGCACAAAGTAACACAGTCAAACACTTACACCAAGTAACAAAGACACACACATACACCAAGTACACAGACATACACTGACACAAATAAACAAAGACATACACTGATACCCAGTAACACAGACACACACTTGCACCAAGTAACAAAGACAGACACTGATACCCAGTAACAAAGACACACACTAAGACCAAGTCACAAAGACATACACTGACACCCAGTAACAAAGACACACACTGACACCAAGTAACAAAGACACACACTGACACCCAGTAACAAAGACATACACAGACACCAAGTAACAAAGACAGACACTGATAACCAGTAACACAGACACACACTTACACCAAGTAACAGAGACATACACTGACACCAAGTAACAAAGACATACACTTACACCAAGTAACAAAGACATACACTTACACCAAGTAACAAAGACATACACTGACACCAAGTAACAAAGACATACACTGATACCCAGTCACACAGACACACACTTGCACCAAGTAACAAAGACAGACACTGATACCCAGTAACAAAGACACACACTAAGACCAAGTCACAAAGACATACACTGACACCCAGTAACAAAGACACTCACTGACACCAAGTAACAAAGACACACACTGACACCCAGTAACAAAGACATACACAGACACCAAGTAACAAAGACAGACACTGATAACCAGTAACACAGACACACACTTACACCAAGTAACAGAGACATACACTGACACCAAGTAACAAAGACATACACTTACACCAAGTAACAAAGACATACACTTACACCAAGTAACAAAGACATACACTGACACCAAGTAACAAAGACAGACACTGACACCAAGTACACAGACATACACTGACACCAATTAACAAAGACATACACTGAAACCCAGTAACACAGACAAACACTTACAGCAAGTAACAAAGACATACACTGACACGAAGTAACAAAGACATACACGTACAGCAAATAACACAGACATACACTGACACCAAGTAACAAAGACATACACTGATACCCAGTAACACAGACGCAGACTTACACCAAGTAACACAGACACACACTTACACCAAGTAACAAAGACAGACAATGACACCAAGCAACAAAGACATACACTGATACCCAGTAACACAGACACACAATTACACCAAGTAACAGAGACATACACTGACACCTAGTAACAAAGACATACACTTACACCAAGTAACTAAGACATGCACTGACACCAAGTAACAAAGACATACACTGACACCAAGTCACAAAGCCATACACTTACAATAAGTAACACAGACAAACACTGACACCAAGTAACAAAGACACATACATACACCAAGTACACAGACATACACTGACACCAAGTAACAAAGACATACACTGATACCCAGTAACACAGACATACACTGACACCAAGTAACAAAGACAGACACTGATACCCAGTAACACAGACGCACACTAAGACCAAGTCACTAAGACATACACTGACACCCAGTGACAAAGACAAACACTGACACCCAGTAACAAAGACACACACTGACACCAAGTAACAAAGACACACACTTACACCAAGTAACAAAGACAGACACTGACATCCAGTAACACAGACACACAATTACACCAAGTCACAAAGACACACACTGACACCCAGTAACAAAGACATACACTGACACCCAGTAACAAAGACACACAGTGACACCAAGTAACAAAGACATACACTGATACCCAGTAACACAGACACACAATTACACCAAGTAACAAAGACTTACACTGACACCAAGTAACAAAGACATACACTGACACCAATTAACAAAGACATACACTGATACCCAGTAACACAGACACACACTTACACCAAGTAACAAAGACATACACTGACACCCAGTAACAAAGACATACACTGACACCCAGTAACAAAGACACACAGTGACACCAAGTAACAAAGACATACACTGATACCCAGTAACACAGACACACAATTACACCAAGTAACAAAGACTTACACTGACACCAAGTAACAAAGACATACACTGACACCAATTAACAAAGACATACACTGATACCCAGTAACACAGACACACACTGACACCAATTAACAAAGACATACACTGAAACCCAGTAACACAGACAAACACTTACAGCAAGTAACAAAGACATACACTGACACGAAGTAACAAAGACATACACGTACAGCAAATAACACAGACATACACTGACACCAAGTAACAAAGACATACACTGATACCCAGTAACACAGACGCAGACTTACACCAAGTAACACAGACACACACTTACACCAAGTAACAAAGACAGACAATGACACCAAGCAACAAAGACATACACTGATACCCAGTAACACAGACACACAATTACACCAAGTAACAGAGACATACACTGACACCTAGTAACAAAGACATACACTTACACCAAGTAACTAAGACATGCACTGACACCAAGTAACAAAGACATACACTGACACCAAGTCACAAAGCCATACACTTACAATAAGTAACACAGACAAACACTGACACCAAGTAACAAAGACACATACATACACCAAGTACACAGACATACACTGACACCAAGTAACAAAGACATACACTGATACCCAGTAACACAGACATACACTGACACCAAGTAACAAAGACAGACACTGATACCCAGTAACACAGACACACACGAAGACCAAGTCACTAAGACATACACTGACACCCAGTGACAAAGACAAACACTGACACCCAGTAACAAAGACACACACTGACACCAAGTAACAAAGACACACACTTACACCAAGTAACAAAGACAGACACTGACATCCAGTAACACAGACACACAATTACACCAAGTCACAAAGACACACACTGACACCCAGTAACAAAGACATACACTGACACCCAGTAACAAAGACACACAGTGACACCAAGTAACAAAGACATACACTGATACCCAGTAACACAGACACACAATTACACCAAGTAACAAAGACTTACACTGACACCAAGTAACAAAGACATACACTGACACCAATTAACAAAGACATACACTGATACCCAGTAACACAGACACACACTTACACCAAGTAACAAAGACATACACTGACACCCAGTAACAAAGACATACACTGACACCCAGTAACAAAGACACACAGTGACACCAAGTAACAAAGACATACACTGATACCCAGTAACACAGACACACAATTACACCAAGTAACAAAGACTTACACTGACACCAAGTAACAAAGACATACACTGACACCAATTAACAAAGACATACACTGATACCCAGTAACACAGACACACACTTACACCAAGTAACAAAGACATACACTGAAACCAAGTAACAAAGACATACACTGACACCAAGTAACAAAGACATACACTTACAACAAGTAACAAAGACATACACTGACACCAAGTGACAAAGACATACACTGATACCCAGTAACACAGACACACAATTACACCAAGTAACAGAGACATACACTGACACCAAGTAACAAAGACATACACATACATCAAGTATCAAAGACATACACTGACACCAAGTAACAAAGCCATACACTTACACCAAGTAACACAGACAAACACTGACACAAAGTAACAAAGACACCCACTTAGACCAAGTACAAAGACATACACTGACACCAAGCAACAAAGACATACAATGATACCCAGTATCACAGACACGCACTGACAAACAGTAACAAAGACATACATTGACACCAAGTAACAAAGACAGAAACTGATACCCAATAACACAGACACACACTTACACCAAGTAGCAAAGACATACACTGATACTCAGTAACAATGACACACTCTTACACCAAGTAACAAAGACATACTCTGACATAAAGTAACAAAGACATACACATACACCAAGTAACAAAGACATACACTGACACCAAGTAACCAAGACATACACTGATACCCAGTAACACAGACTCACACTTACACCATGTAACAAAGACATACACTGATACCCAATAACACAGACACACACTTACACCAACTAACACAGTCATACACTGACACAAAGTAACAAAGACATACACTGACAGCCAGGAACACAGATACACACTGACACCCAGTAACACAGAGAAACACTTGCTCCAAGTAACAAAGACATGCACTGATACACAGTAACACAGACACGCACTTACTCCAAGTCACAAAGACATACACTGACACCCAGTGACAAAGACATGCACTGACACCGAGTAACAAAGACACACACTGACACCAAGTAACAAAGACATACACTGATAACGATTAACACAGACACACACTTACACAAATTAACAAAGACATCCACTGACACCAATTTACAAAGACATACACTGATACCCAGTAACACAGACACACACTTACACCAATTAAAAAAAGACATACACTGACACCAATTAACAAAGACATACACTGATACCCTGTAACACAGACACACACTTACACCAAGTAACAAAGACATACACTGTCACCAAGTAACAAAGACATACACTTACACCAATTAAAAAAGACATACTCTGACGCCAAGTAACAAAGACATACACTGATACCCAATAACACAGAAACACACTTACTCCAAGTAACAAAGACATACACTGATACCCAGTAACACAGACACACACTTACACCAAGTAACAAAGACATACACTGACACCAAGTAACAAAGACAGACACTGATACCCAGTAACACAGACACACACTTACACCAAGTAACAAAGACATGCACTGATACCCAGTAACACAGACATACACTTACACCAATTATCAAAGACATACACTGACACCAAGTAGCAAAGATATACACTTACACCAAGTAACAAAGACATACACTGACACCAAGTAACAAAGACATTCACTTACAACAAGTAACAAAGACATACACTGACACCAAGTAACAAAGACATACACTGATACCCAGTAACACAGACACACAATTACACCAAGTAACAGAGACATACACTGACACCAAGTAACAAAGACATACACTGACACCAAGTAACAAAGACATACACTTACACCAAGTAACACAGACAAACACTGACACTAAGTAACAAAGACATACACTGACACTAAGTAACAAAGACATACACTGACACCAAGTAACAAAGACATACACTGATACCCATTAACACAGACACACTCTTACACCAAGTAACACAGACACACACTTACACCAAGTAACAAAGACAGACAATGACACCAAGTAACAAAGACATACACTGATACCCAGTAACACAGACACACAATTACACCAAGAAACAGAGACATACACTGACACCAAGTAACAAAGCCATACACTTACACCAAGTAACAAAGACATACACTGACACCAAGTAACAAAGACATACACTTACACCAAGTAACAAAGACAGAAACTGATACACAATAACACAGACACACACTTACACCAAGTAGCAAAGACATAAAATGATACTCAGTAACAAAGACACACTCTTACACCAAGTAACAAAGACATACTCTGACATAAAGTAACAAAGACATACACATACACCAAGTAACAAAGACATACACTGACACCAAGTAACCAAGACATACACTGATACCCAGTAACACAGACTCACACTTACACCAAGTAACAAAGACATACACTGATATGCAATAACACAGACACACACTTACACCAACTAACACAGTCATACACTGACACAAAGTAACAAAGACATACACTGACAGCCAGGAACACAGATACACACTGACACCCAGTAACACAGAGAAACACTTGCTCCTAGTAACAAAGACATGCACTGATACACAGTAACACAGACACGTACTTATTCCAAGTCACAAAGACATACACTGACACCCAGTGACAAAGACATGCACTGACACCGAGTAACAAAGACACACACTGACACCAAGTAACAAAGACATACACTGATACCGATTAACACAGACACACACTTACACCAATTAACAAAGACATACACTGACACCAATTTACAAAGACATACACTGATACCCAGTAACACAGACACACACTTACACCAATTAAAAAAAGACATACACTGACACCAATTAACTAAGACATACACTGATACCCAGTAACACAGACACACACTTACACCAAGTAACAAAGACATACACTGTCACCAAGTAACAAAGACTTACACTTACACCAATTAAAAAAGACATACTCTGACGCCAAGTAACAAAGACATACACTGATACCCAATAACACAGAAACACACTTACTCCAAGTAACAAAGACATACACTGATACCCAGTTACACAGACACACACTTACACCCAGTAACACAGACACACACTTACACCAAGTAACAAAGACATACACTGACACCAAGTAACAAAGACAGACACTGATACACAGTAACACAGACACACACTTACACCAAGTAACAAAGACATGCACTGATACCCAGTAACACAGACATACACTTACACCAATTATCAAAGACATACACTGACACCAAGGAGCAAAGATATACACTTACACCAAGTAACAAAGACATACACTGACACCAAGTAACAAAGACATACACTTACAACAAGTAACAAAGACATACACTGACACCAAGTAACAAAGACATACACTGATACCCAGTAACACAGACACACAATTACACCAAGTAACAGAGACATGCACTGACACCAAGAAACAAAGACATACACTGACACCAAGTAACAAAGACATACACTTACACCAAGTAACACAGACAAACACTGACACTAAGTAACAAAGACATACACTGACACTAATTAACAAAGACATACACTGACACCAAGTAACAAAGACATACACTGATACCCAGTAACACAGACACACACTTACACCAAGTAACACAGACACACACTTACACCAAGTAACAAAGACAGACAATGACACCAAGTAACAAAGACATACACTGATACCCAGTAACACAGACACACAATTACACCAAGAAACAGAGACATACACTGACACCAAGTAACAAAGCCATACACTTACACCAAATAACAAAGACATACACTGAAACCAAGTAACAAAGACATACACTTACACCAAGTAACACAGACATACACTGACACAAAGTAACAAAGACATACACTGATACCCATTAACACAGACACACACTTACATCAAGTAACAAAGACAGACACTGATACCCAGTAACACAGACACACACTAAGACCAAGTCACAAAGACATAGACTGACACCCAGTAACAAAGACAAACACTGACACCCAGTAACAAAGACACACACTGACACCAAGTAACAAAGACACACACTGACACCAAGTAACAAAGACATACACTTACACCAAGTAACAAAGACATACACTGATACCCAGCAACAAAGACATACACTAACACCAAGTAACAAAGACATACACTGACACCAAGTAACAAAGACATACACTTACACCAAGTAACAAAGACATACACTTACACCAAATAACAAAGACCTACACTGACACCAAGTAACAAAGACATACACTTACACCATGTAACACAGACATACACTGTCACCAAGTAACAAAGACACACACTGATACCAAGTACACAGACATACACTGACACCAAGTAACAAAGACATACACTGAAACCCAGTAACAGAGACAAACACTTACAGCAAGTAACAAAGACACACACTGACACCAAGTAACAAAGACATACACTTACAGCAAATAACACAGACATACACTGACACCAAGTAACAAAGACATACACTGATACCCAGTAACACAGACACACAATTACACCAAGTAACAGAGACGTACACTGACACCTAGTAACAAAGACATACACTTACACCAAGTAGCAAAGACATGCACTGACACCAAGTAACACAGACAAACACTGACACCAAGTAACAAAGACACACACATACACCAAGTACACAGACATACGCTGACACCAAGTAACAAAGACATACACTGATACCCAGTAACACAGACACACACTTCCACCAAGTAACAAAGACAGACACTGATACCCAGTAACACAGACACACACTAAGACCAAGTCACAAAGACAAACACTGACACCCAGTAACAAAGACAGACACTGACACCCAGTAACAAAGACACACACTGACACCAAGTAACAAAGGCACACACTTACACCAAGTAACAAAGACAGACACTGACATCCAGTAACACAGACACACAATTACACCAAGTCACAAAGACACACACTGACACCCAGTAACAAAGGCATACACTGACACCCAGTAACTAAGACACACAGTGACACCAAGTAACAAAGACATACAATGATACCCAGTAACACAGACACACACTTACACCAAGTAACAAAGACAGACACTGAAACCAAGTAACAAAGACATACACTTACACCAAGTAACAAAGACATACACTGGCACCAAGTAACAAAGTCATACACTGATACGCAGTAACACAGACACACACTTACACCAAGTAACAAAGACATACACTGATACCCATTAACACAGACACACACTTCCACCAAGTATCACGGACATACACTGACACCAAGTAACAAAGTCATGCAATGACATCAAGGAACACAGATACACAGTGACACCCAGTAACACAGAGAAACACTGACACCAAGTAACAAAGACACAGACTGACACCAAGTAACACAGACATACACTGACACCAAGTAACAAAGACACCCACTTAGACCAAGTACAAAGACAGACACTGACACCAAGCAACAAAGACATACAATGATACCCAGTATCACAGACACGCACTGACAAACAGTAACAAAGACATACATTGACACCAAGTAACAAAGACAGACACTGATACACTGTAACACAGACACGCACTTACACCAAGTAACAAAGACATACACTGATACCCAGTTACACAGACACACACTTGCACCAAGTATCACAGACACACACAGACACCAAGTAACAAAGACGTACACTGATACCCAGTAACACAGACACACACTTACACCAAGTAACAAAGACATACACTGACACCAAGTAACAAAGACAGACACTGATACCCAGTAACACAGACACACACTTACACCAAGTAACAAAGACATGCACTGATACCCAGCAACACAGACACACACTTACACCAAGTAGCAAAGACATACACTGATACCCAGTAACAAAGACACACACTTACACCAAGTAACAGAGACATACACTGACACGAAGTAACAAAGACATACACTTACACCAAGTAACAATACATACACTGACACCAAGCAACAAAGACATACACTGACACCAAGTAACAAAGGCATACACTTACAACAAGTAACAAAGAAATACACTGACACCAAGAAACAAAGACATACACTGATACCCAGTAACTCAGACACACAATTACACCAAGTAACAGAGACATACACTGACACCAAGTAACAAAGACATACACACACACCAAGTAACAAAGACATACCCTGACACCAAGTAACAAAGACATACACTTACACCAAGTAACACAGACAAACACTGACACTATGTAACAAAGACATACACTGACACCAAGTAACAAAGACATACACTGATACCCAGTAACACAGACACACACTTACACCAAGTAACACAGACACACACTTACACCAAGTAACACAGACACACAATTACACCAAGTGACAAAGACATACACTGACACCAAGTAACAAAGACATACACTGACACCAATTAACAAAGACATACAATGATACCCAGCAACACAGACACACACTTACACCAAGTAACAAAGACATACACTGAAACCAAGTAACAAAGACACACACTTACACCAAGTAACAAAGACATACACTGACACCAAGTAACAAAGACATACACTGATACGCAGTAACACAGACACACACTTACACCACGTAACAAAGACATACACTGATACCCAGTAACACAGACACACACTTACACCAAGTATCACGGACATACACTGACACCAAGTAACAAAGTCATGCACTGACATCAAGGAACACAGATACACAGTGACACCCAGTAACACAGAGAAACACTGACACCAAGTAACAAAGACACACACTGACACCAAGTAACACAGAAATACACTGACACCAAGTAACAAAGACACCCACTTAGACCAAGTACAAAGACATACACTGACACCAAGCAACAAAGACATAGAATGATACCCAGTATCACAGACACGCACTGACAAACAGTAACAAAGACATACATTGACACCAAGTAACAAAGACAGACACTGATACACAGTAACACAGACACGCACTTACACCAAGTAACAAAGACATACACTGATACCCAATAACACAGACACACACTTACACCAACTAACACAGTCATACACTGACACAAAGTAACAAAGACATACACTGACAGCCAGGAACACAGATACACACTGACACCCAGTAACACAGAGAAACACTTGCTCCAAGTAACAAAGACATGCACCGATACACAGTAACACAGACACGCACTTACACCAAGTCACAAAGACATACACTGACACCCAGTAACAAACACATGCACTGATACCGATTAACACAGACACACACTTACACCAAGTAACAAAGACATACTCTGACGCCAAGTAACAAAGACATGCACTGATACCCAATAGCACAGAAACACACTTACACCAAGTAACAAAGACATACACTGATACCCAGTTACACAGACACACACTTGCACCAAGTATCACAGACACACACAGACACCAAGTAACAAAGACGTACACTGATACCCAGTAACACAGACACACACTTACACCAAGTAACAAAGACATACACTGACACCAAGTAACAAAGACAGACACTGATACCCAGTAACACAGACACACACTTACACCAAGTAACAAAGACATGCACTGATACCCAGCAACACAGACACACACTTACACCAAGTAGCAAAGACATACACTGATACCCAGTAACAAAGACACACACTTACACCAAGTAACAGAGACATACACTGACACCAAGTAACAAAGACATACACTTCCACCAAGTAACAAGACATACACTGACACCAAGCAACAAAGACATACACTGACACCAAGTAACAAAGGCATACACTTACAACAAGTAACAAAGACATACACTGACACCAAGAAACAAAGACATACACTGATACCCAGTAACTCAGACACACAATTACACCAAGTAACAGAGACATACACTGACACCAAGTAACAAAGACATACACACACACCAAGTAACAAAGACATACCCTGACACCAAGTAACAAAGACATACACTTACACCAAGTAACACAGACAAACACTGACACTATGTAACAAAGACATACACTGACACCAAGTAACAAAGACATACACTGATACCCAGTAACACAGACACACACTTACACCAAGTAACACAGACACACACTTACACCAAGTAACAAAGACAGACAATGACACCAAGTAACAAAGACATACACTGATACCCAATAACACAGACACACAATTGCACCAAGAAACAGAGACATACACTTACACCAAGTAACAAAGACATACACTGACACCAAGTAACAAAGACATACACTTACACCAAGTAACACAGACAAACACTGACACCAAGTAACAAAGACACACACATACACCAAGTACACAGACATACACTTACACAAAGTAACAAAGACATACACTGATACCCAGTAACACAGACACACACTTTCACCAAGTAACAAAGACAGACACTGATACCCAGTAACACAGACACACACTTTCACCAAGTCACAAAGACATACACTGACACCCAGTAACAAAGGCAAACACTGACACCCAGTAACAAAGACACACACTGACACCAAGTAACAAAGACATACACAGACACCAAGTAACAAAGACAGACACTGATACCCAGTAACACAGACAGACACTTACACCAAGTAACAAAGACATACACTGATACCCAGCAACAAAGACACACACTTACACCAAGTAACAAAGACAGACACTGATACCCAGTAACACTGACATAAACTTCCACCAAGTAACAAAGACATACACTGATACCAAGTAGCAAAGACATACACTTACACCAAGTAACAAAGACATACACTGACACCAAGTAACAAAGACATACACTTACACCAAGTAACAAAGACATACACTGACACCAAGTAACTAAGACATACACTTACACCAAGTAACTCAGACATACACTGACAGAAAGTAACAAAGACATATACTTACACCAAGTAACAAAGAGAAACACTGACACCAAGTAACAAAGACATACACTGATACACAGTAACACAGACACACACTTACACCAAGTAACAGAGACATACACTGACACCAAGTAACAAAGACATACACTTACACCAAGTAACAAAGACATACACTGACACCAAGTAACAAATACATACACTTACAGCAAATAACACAGACATACACTGACACCAAGTAACAAAGACATACACTGATACCCAGTAACACAGACGCAGACTTACACCAAGTAACACAGACACACACTTACACCAAGTAACAAAGACAGACAATGACACCAAGTAGCAAAGTCAGACACTGATACCCAGTAACACAGACACACAATTACACCAAGTAACAGAGACATACACTGACACCTAGTAACAAATACATACACTGACACTAAGTAACAAAGCCATACACTTACACCAAGAAACACAGACAAACACTGACACCAAGTAACAAAGACACACACATACACCAAGTACACAGACATACACTGACACCAAGTAACAAAGACATGCACTGATACCCAGTAACACAGACACACAATTAAAGGAAGAAACAGAGACATACACTGACACCAAGTAACAAAGACATACACTTACACCAAGTAACAAAGACATACACTGACACCAAGTAACAAATACATACACTTACAGCAAATAACACAGACATACACTGACACCAAGTAACAAAGACATACACTGATACCCAGTAACACAGACGCAGACTTACACCAAGTAACACAGACACACACTTACACCAAGTAACAAAGACAGACAATGACACCAAGTAGCAAAGTCAGACACTGATACCCAGTAACACAGACACACAATTACACCAAGTAACAGAGACATACACTGACACCTAGTAACAAATACATACACTGACACTAAGTAACAAAGCCATACACTTACACCAAGAAACACAGACAAACACTGACACCAAGTAACAAAGACACACACATACACCAAGTACACAGACATACACTGACACCAAGTAACAAAGACATGCACTGATACCCAGTAACACAGACACACAATTAAAGGAAGAAAAAGAGACATACACTGACACCAAGTAACAAAGACATACACTTACACCAAGTAACACAGACAAACACTGACACCAAGTAACAAAGACACACACATACACCAAGTACACAGACATACACTTACACCAAGTAACAAAGACAGACACTGATACCCAGTAACACAGACACACACTTTCACCAAGTCACAAAGACATACACTGACACCCAGTAACAAAGGCAAACACTGACACCCAGTAAGAAAGACACACACTGACACCAAGTAACAAAGACATACACAGACACCAAGTAACAAAGACAGACACTGATACCCAGTAACACAGACAGACACTTACACCAAGTAACAAAGACATACACTGATACCCAGCAACAAAGACACACACTTACACCAAGTAACAAAGACAGACACTGATACCCAGTAACACTGACATAAACTTCCACCAAGTAACAAAGACATACACTGATACCAAGTAGCAAAGACATACACTTACACCAAGTAACAAAGACATACACTGACACCAAGTAACAAAGACATACACTTACACCAAGTAACAAAGACATACACTGACACCAAGTAACTAAGACATACACTTACACCAAGTAACTCAGACATACACTGACAGAAAGTAACAAAGACATATACTTACACCAAGTAACAAAGAGAAACACTGACACCAAGTAACAAAGACATACACTGATACCCAGTAACACAGACACACACTTACACCAAGTAACAGAGACATACACTGACACCAAGTAACAAAGACATACACTTACACCAAGTAACAAAGACATACACTGACACCAAGTAACAAATACATACACTTACAGCAAATAACACAGACATACACTGACACCAAGTAACAAAGACATACACTGATACCCAGTAACACAGACGCAGACTTACACCAAGTAACACAGACACACACTTACACCAAGTAACAAAGACAGACAATGACACCAAGTAGCAAAGTCAGACACTGATACCCAGTAACACAGACACACAATTACACCAAGTAACAGAGACATACACTGACACCTAGTAACAAATACATACACTGACACTAAGTAACAAAGCCATACACTTACACCAAGAAACACAGACAAACACTGACACCAAGTAACAAAGACACACACATACACCAAGTACACAGACATACACTGACACCAAGTAACAAAGACATGCACTGATACCCAGTAACACAGACACACAATTAAAGGAAGAAACAGAGACATACACTGACACCAAGTAACAAAGACATACACTTACACCAAGTAACACAGACAAACACTGACACCAAGTAACAAAGACATACACTGATACCCAGTAACACAGACACACACTTTCACCAAGTCACAAAGACAGACACTGATACCCAGTAACACAGACACACACTAAGACCAAGTCACAAAGACATACACTGACACCCAGTAACAAAGACAAACACTGACACCCAGTAACAAAGACACACACTGACACCAAGTAACAAAGACATACACAGACACCAAGTAACAAAGACAGACACTGATACCCAGTAACACAGACAGACACTTACACCAAGTAACAAAGACATACACTGATACCCAGCAACAAAGACACACACTTACACCAAGTAACAAAGACATACACTGACACCAAGTAACAAAGACAAACATTTACACCAAGTAACAAAGACATACACTGACACCAAGTAACAAAGACATACACTTACACCAAGTAACTCAGACATACACTGACAGAAAGTAACAAAGGCATATACTTACACCAAGTAACAAAGACATACACTGACACCAAGTAACAAAGACATACACTGATACCCAGTAACACAGACACACACTTACACCAAGTAACAGAGACATACACTGACACCAAGTAACAAAGACATACACTTACACCAAGTAACAAAGACATACACTGACACCAAGTAACAAAGACAAACATTTACACCAAGTAACAAAGACATACACTGACACCAAGTAACAAAGACATACACTTACACCAAGTAACTCAGACATACACTGACAGGAAGTAACAAAGGCATATACTTACACCAAGTAACAAAGACATACACTGACACCAAGTAACAAAGGCATACACTGATACCCAGTAACACAGACGCAGACTTACACCAAGTAACACAGACACACACTTACACCAAGTAACAAAGACAGACAATGACACCAAGTAGCAAAGACAGACACTGATACACAGTAACACAGACACACAATTACACCAAGTAACAGAGACATACACTGACACCTAGTAACAAATACATACACTGACACTAAGTAACAAAGCCATACACTTACACCAAGAAACACAGACAAACACTGACACCAAGTAACAAAGACACACACATACACCAAGTACACAGACATACACTGACACCACGTAACAAAGACATGCACTGATACCCAGTAACACAGACACACAATTAAAGCAAGAAACAGAGACATACACTGACACCAAGTAACAAAGACATACACTTACACCAAGTAACACAGACAAACACTGACACCAAGTAACAAAGACATACACTGATACCCAGTAACACAGACACACACTTTCACCAAGTCACAAAGACAGACACTGATACCCAGTAACACAGACACACACTAAGACCAAGTCACAAAGACATACACTGACACCCAGTAACAAAGACAAACACTGACACCCAGTAACAAAGACACACACTGACACCAAGTAACAAAGACATACACAGACACCAAGTAACAAAGACAGACACTGATACCCAGTAACACAGACAGACACTTACACCAAGTAACAAAGACATACACTGATACCCAGCAACAAAGACACACACTTACACCAAGTAACAAAGACATACACTGACACCAAGTAACAAAGACAAACATTTACACCAAGTAACAAAGACATACACTGACACCAAGAAACAAAGACATACACTTACACCAAGTAACTCAGACATACACTGACAGAAAGTAACAAAGGCATATACTTACACCAAGTAACAAAGACATACACTGACACCAAGTAACAAAGACATACACTGACACCCAGGAACAAAGACATACACTGACACGAAGTATCAAAGACATACACTGATACCCAGTAACACAGACACACACTTACACCAAGTAACAGAGACATACACTGACACCAAGTAACAAAGACATACACTTACACCAAGTAACAAAGACATACACTGAAACCAAGTAACAAATACATACACTTACAGCAAATAACACAGACATACACTGACACCAAGTAACAAAGACATACACTGATACCCAGTAACACAGACGCAGACTTACACCAAGTAACACAGACACACACTTACACCAAGTAACAAAGACAGACAATGACACCAAGTAACAAAGACATACACTGATACCCAGTAACACAGACACACACTTACACCAAGTAACAGAGACATACACTGACACCAAGTAACAAAGACATACACTTACACCAAGTAACAAAGACATACACTGACACCAAGTAACAAATACATACACTTACAGCAAATAACACAGACATACACTGACACCAAGTAACAAAGACATACACTGATACCCAGTAACACAGACGCAGACTTACACCAAGTAACACAGACACACACTTACACCCAGTAACACAGACACACAATTACACCAAGTAACAGAGACATACACTGACACCTAGTAACAAAGACATACACTGACACCAAGTAACAAAGCCATACACTTACACCAAGTAACACAGACAAACACTGAGACCAAGTAACAAAGACACACACATACACCAAGTACACAGACATACACTGACACCAAGTAACAAAGACATACACTGATACCCAGTAACACACACACACACACTTACACCAAGTAACAAAGACAGACACTGATACCCAGTAACACAGACACACACTAAGAACAAGTCACAAAGACATACACTGACACCCAGTGACAAAGAAAAACACTGACACCCAGTAACAAAGACACACTCTGACACCAAGTAACAAAGACACACACTTACACCAAGTAACAAAGACAGACACTGACATCCAGTAACACAGACACACAATTACACCAAGTCACAAAGACACACACTGACACCCAGTAACAAAGACATACACTGACACCCAGTAACAAAGACACACAGTGACACCAAGTAACAAAGACATACAAAGATACCCAGTAACACAGACACACAATTACACCAAGTAACAAAGACATACACTGACACCAAGTAACAAAGACAGACACTGACACCAATTAACAAAGACATACACTGATACCCAGTAACACAGACACACACTTACACCAAGTAACAAAGACATACACTGAAAGCAAGTCACAAAGACATACACTTACACCAAGGAACAAAGACATACACTGACACCAAGTAACAAAGACATACACTGATACGCAGTAACACAGACACACACTTACACCAAGTAACAAAGACATACACTGATACCCAGTAACACAGACACACACTTACACCAAGTATCACGGACATACACTGACACCAAGTAACAAAGTCATACACTGACATCCAGGAACACAGAAACACAGTGACACCCAGTAACACAGAGAAACACTGACACCAAGTAACAAAGACACACACTGACACCAAGTAACACAGACATACACTGACACCAAGTAACAAAGACACCCACTTATACCAAGTACAAAGACATACACTGACAACAAGCAACAAAGACGTACAATGATACCCAGTATCACAGACACGCACTGACAAACATTAACAAAGACATACATTGACACCAAGTAACAAAGACAGACAGTGATACCCAATAACACAGACACACACTTACACCAAGTAGCAAAGACATACACTGACACCCAGTAACACAGACACACACTTACACCAATTAAAAAAATACATACTCTGACGCCAAGTAACAAAGACATACACTGATACCCAATAACACAGAAACACACTTACACCAAGTAACAAAGACATACACTGATACCCAGTTACACACAGACACACACTTACACCAAGTATCACAGACACACACAGACACCAAGTAAAAAAGACG
The DNA here is from genome assembly GCF_036365525.1 of Heterodontus francisci. Classification (NCBI taxonomy): domain Eukaryota; kingdom Metazoa; phylum Chordata; class Chondrichthyes; order Heterodontiformes; family Heterodontidae; genus Heterodontus; species Heterodontus francisci. Next base: position 59,380,660 of record NC_090398.1, read on the forward strand.
TACACTGATACCCAGTAACACAGACACACACTTACACCAAGTAACAAAGACATACACTGACACCAAGTAACAAAGACAGACACTGATACCCAGTAACACAGACACACACTTACACCAAGTAACAAAGACATACACTGATACCAAGCAACACAGACACACACTTACACCAAGTAACAAAGACAGACACTGATACCCAGTGACACAGACATACACTTATACCAAGTATCAATGACGTACACTGACACCAAGTAGCAAAGACATACACTGATACCCAGTAACAAAGACACACACTTACACCAAGTAACAAAGACATACACTGACACCAAGTAACGAAGACATTCACTGATACCCAGTAACACAGACTCACACTTACACCAAGTAACAAAGACATACACTGATACTCAATAACACAGAAACACACTTACACCAACTAACACAGTCAGACAGTGACACAAAGTAACAAAGACATACATTGACAGCCAGGAACACAGATACACACTGACACCCAGTAACACAGAGAAACACTTACTCCAAGTAACAAAGACATACACTGATACACAGTAACACAGACACGCACTTACACCGAGTAACAAAGACACACAGATTCACCAAGTAACAAAGACATGCACTGACACCGAGTAGCAAAGACTGACACCAAGTAACAAAGGCAGACACTGATACCGATTAACACTGACACACACTTACACCAAGTAACAAAGACATACACTGACACCAATTAACAAAGACATACACTGATACCCAGTAACACAGCCACACACTTACATCAAGTAACAAAGACATACACTGTCACCAAGTAACAAAGACATACATTTACACTAATTAAAAAAGACATACTCTGACGCCAAGTAACAAACACATACACTGATACCCAATAACACAGAAACACACTTACACCAAGTAACAAAGACATACACTGATACCCAGTAACACAGACACACACTTACACCAAGTATCACAGACACACACAGACACCAAGTAACAAAGACGTACACTGATACCCAGTAACACAGACACACACTTACACCAAGTAACAAAGACATACATTGACAGCAAGTAACAAAGACAGACACTGATACCCAGTAACACAGACACACACTTACACCAAGTAACAAAGACATACACTGACAGCCAGGAACACAGATACACACTGACACCCAGTAACACAGAGAAACACTTACTCCAAGTAACAAAGACATACACTGATACACAGTAACACAGACACGCACTTACACCGAGTAATAAAGACACACACTGACACCAAGTAACAAAGGCATGCACTGACACCGAGTAACAAAGACACACACTGACACCAAGTAACAAAGATAGTCACTGATACCGATTAACACTGACACACACTTCCACCAAGTAACAAAGACATACACTGACACCAATTAACAAAGACATACACTGATACCCAGTAACACAGTCACACACTTACATCAAGTAACAAAGACATACACTGTCACCAAGTAACAAAGACATACATTGACACTAATTAAAAAAGACATACTCTGACGCCAAGTAACAAAAACATACACTGATACCCAATAACACAGAAACACACTTACACCAAGTAACACAGACATACACTGATACCCAGTTACACAGACACACACTTACACCAAGTATCACAGACACACACAGACACCAAGTAACAAAGACGTACACTGATACCCAGTAACACAGACACACACTTTCACCAAGTAACAAAGACATACACTGACACCAAGCAACAAAGACAGACACTGATACCCAGTAACACAGACACACACTTACACCAAGTAACAAAGACATACACTGATACCGAGCAACACAGACACACACTTACACCAAGTAACAAAGACAGACACTGATACCCAGTAACACAGACATACACTTATACCAAGTATCAAAGACATACACTGACACCAAGTAGCAAAGACATACACTTACAACAAGTAACAAAGACATACACTGACACCAAGTAACAAAGACATACACTTACAACAAGTAACAAAGACATACACTGACACCAAGTAACAAAGACATACAGTTACACCAAGTAACAAAGACATGCACTGACACCATGTAACAAAGACATACACTGATACCCAGTAACACAGACACACACTTACACCAAGTAACACAGACACACACTTACACCAAGTAACAAAGACAGACAATGACACCAAGTAACAAAGACATACACTGATACCCAGTAACACAGACACACAATTACACCAAGTAACAGAGACATACACTGACACCACGTAACAAAGACATACACATACACCAAGTAACAAAGACAGACACTGACACCAAGTAACAAAGACATACACTTACACCAAGTAACACAGACAAACACTGACACCAAGTAACAAAGACATACACTGACAACAAGTAACAAAGACATACACTGATACCCAGTAACACAGACACACACTTACACCAAGTAACACAGACACACACTTACACCAAGTAACAAAGACAGACAATGACACCAATTAACAAAGACAGACACTGATACCCAGTAACAAAGACACACAATTACACCAAGTAACAGAGACATACACTGACACCAAGTAACAAAGACATACACTTACACCAAGTAACACAGACATACACTGACACCAAGTAACAAAGACATACACATACACCAAGTATTAAAGACATACACTGACACCAAGTAACAAAGACATACACTTACACCAAGTAACACAGACAAACACTGACACCAAGTAACAAAGACATACACTGACACCATGTAACAAAGACATACTCTGATACCCAGTAACACAGACATACACTTACACCAAGTAACACAGACACACACTTACACCAAGTAACAAAGACAGACAATGGCACCAAGTAACAAAGACATACACTGATACCCAGTAACACAGACACACAATTACACCAAGTAACAGAGACATACACTGACACCAAGTAACAAAGACATACACATACACCAAGTAACAAAGACATACACTGACACCAAGTAACAAAGACATACACTTACACCAAGTAACACAGACAAACACTGACACCAAGTAACAAAGACATACACTGACACCAAGTAACAAAGACATACACTGATACCCAGTAACACAGACACACACTTACACCAAGTAACACAGACACACACTTACACCAAGTAACAAAGACAGACAATGACACCAAGTAACAAAGACAGACACTGATACCCAGTAACAAAGACACACAATTACACCAAGTAACAGAGACATACACTGACACCAAGTAACAAAGACATACACTTACACCAAGTAACACAGACAAACACTGACAACAAGTAACAAAGACACACACATACACCAAGTACACAGACATACACTGACAGAAAGTAACAAAGACATATACTTACACCAAGTAAGAAAGACATAGACAGACACCAAGTAACAAAGACATACACTGATACCCAGTAACACAGACAGACAGTTACACCAAGTAACAAAGACTGACAATGACACCAGGTAACGAAGACATACACTGATACCCAGTAACACAGACACACACTTTCACCAAGTAACAAAGACATACACTGTCACCAAGTAACAAAGACATACATTGACACTAATTAAAAAAGACATACTCTGACGCCAAGTAACAAAAACATACACTGATACCCAATAACACAGAAACACACTTACACCAAGTAACAAAGACATACACTGATACCCAGTTACACAGACACACACTTACACCAAGTATCACAGACACACACAGACACCAAGTAACAAAGACGTACACTGATACCCAGTAACACAGACACACACTTTCACCAAGTAACAAAGACATACACTGACACCAAGTAACAAAGACAGACACTGATACCCAGTAACACAGACACACACTTACACCAAGTAACAAAGACATACACTGATACCGAGCAACACAGACACACACTTACACCAAGTAACAAAGACAGACACTGATACCCAGTAATACAGACATACACTTATACCAAGTATCAAAGACATACACTGACACCAAGTAGCAAAGACATACACTTACAACAAGTAACAAAGACATACACTGACACCAAGTAACAAAGACATACACTTACAACAAGTAACAAAGACATACACTGACACCAAGTAACAAAGACATACAGTTACACCAAGTAACAAAGACATACAGTTACACCAAGTAACAAAGACATGCACTGACACCATGTAACAAAGACATACACTGATACCCAGTAACACAGACACACACTTACACCAAGTAACACAGACACACACTTACACCAAGTAACAAAGACAGACAATGACACCAAGTAACAAAGACATACACTGATACCAGTAACACAGACACACAATTACACCAAGTAACAGAGACATACACTGACACCAAGTAACAAAGACATACACATACACCAAGTAACAAAGACAGACACTGACACCAAGTAACAAAGACATACACTTACACCAAGTAACACAGACAAACACTGACACCAAGTAACAAAGACATACACTGACACCAAGTAACAAAGACATACACTGATACCCAGTAACACAGACACACACTTACACCAAGTAACACAGACACACACTTACACCAAGTAACAAAGACAGACAATGACACCAAGTAACAAAGACAGACACTGATACCCAGTAACAAAGACACACAATTACACCAAGTAACAGAGACATACACTGACACCAAGTAACAAAGACATACACTTACACCAAGTAACACAGACATACACTGACACCAAGTAACAAAGACATACACATACACCAAGTATTAAAGACATACACTGACACCAAGTAACACAGACAAACACTGACACCAAGTAACAAAGACATACACTGACACCATGTAACAAAGACATACTCTGATACCCAGTAACACAGACACACACTTACACCAAGTAACACAGACACACACTTACACCAAGTAACAAAGACAGACAATGGCACCTAGTAACAAAGACATACACTGATACCCAGTAACACAGACACACAATTACACCAAGTTTCAGAGACATACACTGACACCAAGTAACAAAGACATACACATACACCAAGTAACAAAGACATACACTGACACCAAGTAACAAAGACATACACTTACACCAAGTAACACAGACAAACACTGACACCAAGTAACAAAGACATACACTGACACCAAGTAACAAAGACATACACTGATACCCAGTAACACAGACACACACTTACACCAAGTAACACAGACACACACTTACAGCAAGTAACAAAGACAGACAATGACACCAAGTAACAAAGACAGACACTGATACCCAGTAACAAAGACACACAATTACACCAAGTAACAGAGACATACACTGACACCAAGTAACAAAGACATACACTTACACCAAGTAACACAGACAAACACTGACAACAAGTAACAAAGACACACACATACACCAAGTACACAGACATACACTGACAGAAAGTAACAAAGACATATACTTACACCAAGTAAGAAAGACATAGACAGACACCAAGTAACAAAGACATACACTGATACCCAGTAACACAGACAGACAGTTACACCAAGTAACAAAGACTGACAATGACACCAGGTAACGAAGACATACACTGATACCCAGTAACACAGACACACACTTTCACCAAGTAACAGAGACATACACTGACACCAAGTAACAAAGACATGCACTTACACCAAGTAACAACGACATACACTGACACCAAGTAACAAAGACATACAATTACACCAAGTAACACAGACATACACTGACACCAAGTAACAAAGACACACACTTACACCAAGTACACAGACATACACTGACACCAAGTAACAAAGACATGCACTGAAACCCAGTAACACAGACAAACACTTACAGCAAGTAACAAAGACATACACTGACACCAAGTAACAACGACATACACTGATACCCAGTAACACAGACACACACTTACACCAAGTAACACAGACACACACTTACACCAAGTAACAAAGACAGACAATGACACCAAGTAACAAAGACATACACTGATACCCAGTAACACAGACACACAATTACACCAAGTAACAGATACATACACTGACACCAAGTAACAAAGACAAACACTTACACCAAGTAACAAAGACATACACTTACACCAAGTAACAAAGACATACACTTACACCAAGTAACACAGACAAACACTGACACCAAGTAACAAAGACACACACATACACCAAGTACACAGACATACACTGACACAAAGTAACAAAGACAGACACTGATACCCAGTAACACAGACACACACTTACACCAAGTAACAAAGACAGACACAGATACCCAGTAACATAGCCACACACTAAGACCAAGTCACAAAGACATACACTGACACCCAGTAACAAAGACAAACACTGACACCCAGTAACAAAGACAAACACTGACACCAAGTAACAAAGACACACACTGACACCAAGTAACAAAGACATACGCAGACACCAAGTAATCAAGACAGACACTGATACCCAGTAACACAGACACACACTTACACCAAGTAACAAAGACATACACTGCTACCCAGCAACACAGACACACACTTACACCAAGTAACAAAGACAGACACTGATTCCCAGTAACACTGACATACACTGACACCAAGTAGCAAAGACATACACTTACACCAAGTAACAAAGACATACACTGACACCAAGTAACAAAGACATACACTTACACCAAGTAACACAGACTGACAATGACACAAAGTAACAAAGACATACACTGATACCCAGTAACACAGACACACACTTACACCAAGTAACAGAGACATACACTGACACCAAGTAACAAAGACATACAATTGCACCAAGTAACAAAGACATACACTTACACCAAGTAACAAATACATACACTGACACCAAGTAACAAAGACATACACTTACACCAAGTAACACAGACATACACTGACACCAAGTAACAAAGACACACACTTACACGAAGTACACAGACATACACTGACACCAAGTAACAAAGACATACACTGAAACCCAGTAACACAGACATACACTTACAGCAAGTAACAAAAACATACAATGACACCAAGTAACAAAGACATACACTTACAGCAAATAGCACAGACATACACTGACACCAATTAACAAAGACATACACTTACACCAACTAACAAAGACACACACTTACACCAAGTAACAAAGACATACACTGACACCAAGTAACAAAGACATACACTGACACCAAGTAACAAAGACATACACATCCACCAAGTAAGACAGACATACACTTACACCAATTAACAAAGACACACACTTAAACCAAGTAACACGGTCATACAATGATACCCAGTAACACAGACACACACTTACACCAAGTAACAAAGACAGACAGTGATACCAAGTAATGCGGACACAGACTTACACCAAGTCACAAAGACACACACTGACACCCAGTAACAAAGACAGACACTGATACCCAATAACACAGACACACACTTACACCAAGTAACAAAGACATACACTGACACCAAGTAACAAAGACATACACTTACACCAAGTAACACAGACTGACAATGACACAAAGTAACAAAGACATACACTGATACCCAGTAACACAGACACACACTTACACCAAGTAACAGAGACATACACTGACACCAAGTAACAAAGACATACACTTGCACCAAGTAACAAAGACATACACTTACACCAAGTAACAAATACATACACTGACACCAAGTAACAAAGACATACACTTACACCAAGTAACACAGACATACACTGACACCAAGTAACAAAGACACACACTTACACGAAGTACACAGTGATACACTGACACCAAGTAACAAAGACATACACTGAAACCCAGTAACACAGACATACACTTACAGCAAGTAACAAAGACATACACTGACACCAAGTAACAAAGACATACACTTACAGCAAATAGCACAGACATACACTGACACCAAGTAACAAAGACATACACTTACACCAACTAACAAAGACACACACTTACACCAAGTAACAAAGACATACACTGACACCAAGTAACAAAGACATACACTGACACCAAGTAACAAAGACATACACATCCACCAAGTAAGACAGACATACACTTACACCAATTAACAAAGACACACACTTAAACCAAGTAACACGGACATACAATGATACCCAGTAACACAGACACACACTTACACCAAGTAACAAAGACAGACAGTGATACCAAGTAATGCAGACACAGACTTACACCAAGTCACAAAGACACACACTGACACCCAGTAACAAAGACAGACACTGATACCCAATAACACAGACACACACTTACACCAAGTAACAAAGACATACAATGACATCCAGTAACACAGACACACACTTACACCAAATCACAAAGGCACACACTGACACCCAGTAACAAAGACATACACTGACACCCAGTAACAAAGACACACACTGACACCAAGTAACAAAGACATACACTGACACCAAGTAACAGAGACACCCACATACACCAAGTACACAGACATACACTGACTCCAAGTAACACAGACACACACTTACACCAAGTAACAAAGGCAGACACTGATACCCAGTAACACAGACACACACTAACACCGAGTGACAAAGACAAACACTGACACCCAGTAGCAAAGACACACACTGACACCAAGTAACAAAGAAATACACTTACACCAAGTAACAAAGACATACACAGACACCAAGTAACAAAGACAGACACTGATACCCAGTAACACAGACACACAGTTACACCAAGTAAAAAAGACATACACTGATACCCAGCAACACAGACATGCAATTACACCAAATAACAAAGACAGACACTGATACCCAGTAACACAGACATACACTTACACCAAGTATCAAAGACATACACTGACACCAAGTAACAAAGACATACACTGACACCAAGTAACAAAGACATACACTTACGCCAAGTAAAAAAGACATACACTGACACCAAGTAACAAAGACATACAATTACACCAAGTAACACAGATATACACTGACACCAAGTAACAAAGACATACACTTACACCAAGTAACAAAGACATACACTGATACCCAGTAACACAGACACACACTTACACCAAGTAACAAAGACATACACTGACACCAAGTAACAAAGACATACAGTTACGCCAAGTAACACAGACATACACTGACACCAAGTAACAAAGACATACACTTACACCAAGTAACAATGACATACACTGACACCAAGTAACAAAGACATACACTGATATCCAGTAACACAGACACACACTTACACCAAGTAACACAGATACACACTTACACCAAGTAACACTGACATACACAGACACCAATTAACAAAGACATACACTGACACCCAGGATCACAGATACACAGTGACACCCAGTAACACAGAGAAACACTGACACCAAGTAACAAAGACACACACTGACACCAAGTAACACAGAGATACACTGACACCAAGTAACAAAGACATCCAGTTACACCAAGTAACAAAGACGTACACTGATACCCAGTAACACAGACACGCACTTACACCAAGTCACAAAGACATACACTGACACCCAGCAACAAAGACATGCACTGACACCCAGTAACAAAGACACACACTGACACCAAGTAACAAAGACATACACTGATACCCAGTAACACAGACACACACTTACACCAAGTAACAAAGACATACACTGACACCAAGTAACAAAGACATACAGTTACGCCAAGTAACACAGACATACACTGACACCAAGTAACAAAGACATACACTGACACCAAGTAACAAAGACATACACTGATATCCAGTAACACAGACACACACTTACACCAAGTAACACAGACACACACTTACACCAAGTAACACTGACATACACTGACACCAAGTAACAAAGACATACACTGACACCCAGGAACACAGATACACAGTGACACCCAGTAACACAGAGAAACAGTGACACCAAGTAACAAAGACACACACTGACAACAAGTAACACAGACATACACAAACACCAAGTAACAAAGACATACAATGATACCCAGTAGCACAGACACGCACTGACACCCAGTAACAAAGACATACACTGACACCAAGTAACAAGGACAGACACTGATACCCAGTAACACAGACACACACTTACACCCAGGAACACAGATACACACTGATACCCATTAACACAGACACACACTTACACCAAGTAACAAAGACATACACTGACACCAAGTAACAAAGACATACACTGACACCAAGTAACAAAGACATACACATCCACCAAGTAAGACAGACATACACTTACACCAATTAACAAAGACACACACTTAAACCAAGTAACACGGACATACAATGATACCCAGTAATACAGACACACACTTACACCAAGTAACAAAGACAGACAGTGATACCAAGTAATGCAGACACAGACTTACACCAAGTCACAAAGACACACACTGACACCCAGTAACAAAGACAGACACTGATACCCAATAACACAGACACACACTTACACCAAGTAACAAAGACATACAATGACATCCAGTAACACAGACACACACTTACACCAAATCACAAAGGCACACACTGACACCCAGTAACAAAGACATACACTGACACCCAGTAACAAAGACACACACTGACACCAAGTAACAAAGACATACACTGACACCAAGTAACAGAGACACCCACATACACCAAGTACACAGACATACACTGACTCCAAGTAACACAGACACACACTTACACCAAGTAACAAAGGCAGACACTGATACCCAGTAACACAGACACACACTAACACCGAGTGACAAAGACAAACACTGACACCCAGTAGCAAAGACACACACTGACACCAAGTAACAAAGAAATACACTTACACCAAGTAACAAAGACATACACAGACACCAAGTAACAAAGACAGACACTGATACCCAGTAACACAGACACACAGTTACACCAAGTAAAAAAGACATACACTGATACCCAGCAACACAGACATGCAATTACACCAAATAACAAAGACAGACACTGATACCCAGTAACACAGACATACACTTACACCAAGTATCAAAGACATACACTGACACCAAGTAACAAAGACATACACTGACACCAAGTAACAAAGACATACACTTACGCCAAGTAAAAAAGACATACACTGACACCAAGTAACAAAGACATACAATTACACCAAGTAACACAGATATACACTGACACCAAGTAACAAAGACATACACTTACACCAAGTAACAAAGACATACACTGATACCCAGTAACACAGACACACACTTACACCAAGTAACAAAGACATACACTGACACCAAGTAACAAAGACATACAGTTACGCCAAGTAACACAGACATACACTGACACCAAGTAACAAAGACATACACTTACACCAAGTAACAATGACATACACTGACACCAAGTAACAAAGACATACACTGATATCCAGTAACACAGACACACACTTACACCAAGTAACACAGATACACACTTACACCAAGTAACACTGACATACACAGACACCAAGTAACAAAGACATACACTGACACCCAGGATCACAGATACACAGTGACACCCAGTAACACAGAGAAACACTGACACCAAGTAACAAAGACACACACTGACACCAAGTAACACAGAGATACACTGACACCAAGTAACAAAGACATCCAGTTACACCAAGTAACAAAGACGTACACTGATACCCAGTAACACAGACACGCACTTACACCAAGTCACAAAGACATACACTGACACCCAGCAACAAAGACATGCACTGACACCCAGTAACAAAGACACACACTGACACCAAGTAACAAAGACATACACTGATACCCAGTAACACAGACACACACTTACACCAAGTAACAAAGACATACACTGACACCAAGTAACAAAGACATACAGTTACGCCAAGTAACACAGACATACACTGACACCAAGTAACAAAGACATACACTGACACCAAGTAACAAAGACATACACTGATATCCAGTAACACAGACACACACTTACACCAAGTAACACAGACACACACTTACACCAAGTAACACTGACATACACTGACACCAAGTAACAAAGACATACACTGACACCCAGGAACACAGATACACAGTGACACCCAGTAACACAGAGAAACAGTGACACCAAGTAACAAAGACACACACTGACAACAAGTAACACAGACATACACAAACACCAAGTAACAAAGACATACAATGATACCCAGTAGCACAGACACGCACTGACACCCAGTAACAAAGACATACACTGACACCAAGTAACAAGGACAGACACTGATACCCAGTAACACAGACATACACTTACACCCAGGAACACAGATACACACTGATACCCATTAACACAGACACACACTTACACCAAGTAACAAAGACATACACTGACACCAAGTAACAAAGACATACACTGATACCCAGTAACACAGACACACACTTACACTTAGTAACAAAGACATACACTGATACCCAATAACACAGAAACACACTTACACCAACTAACACAGTCATACACAGACACAAAGTAACATAGACATACACTGACACCCAGGAACACAGATACACACTGACACCCAGTAACACAGAGAAACACTTACTCCAAGTAACATAGACGTACACTGGTACCCAGTAACACAGACACGCACTTAAAACAAGTCACGAAGACATACACTGACACCCAGTAACAAAGACATGCACTGACACTCAGTAACAAAGACACACACTGACACCAAGTAACAAAGACATACACTGATACCCAGTAACACGGACACACACTTACACCAAGTAACAAAGACTTACACTGACACCAATTAACAAAGACATACACTGATACCCAGTAACACAGACACACACTTACACCAAGTAACAAAGACATACACTGACAACAAGTAACAAAGACATACACTTACATCAATTACAAAAGACATACACTGACACCAAGTAACAAAGACATGCACTGATACCCAATAACACAGACACACTTACACCAAGTAACAAAGACATACACTGACACCAATTAACAAAGACAGACACTGATACCCAGTAACACAGACACACACTTACACCAAGTAACAAAGACATACACTGATACCCAGCAACACAGACACACACTTACACCAAGTAACAAAGACAGACACTGATACCCAGTAACACAGACATACAATTTACACCAAGTAACACAGAAATACTCTGACACCAAGTAAGAAAGACACACACAGACACCAAGTACACAGACATACACTGACACCAAGTAACAAATACATACACAGACATCGAGTAACAAAGACGTACACTGATACCCAGTAACACAGAGACACACTTTCACCAAGTAACAAAGACATGCACGGACACGAGGTAACAAAGACAGACACTGATACCCAGAAACACAGACACACACTTACACCAAGTAACAAAGACATACACTGATACCCAGTAACACAGACGCACACTTACACCAAGTAACACAGACACACACTTACGCCAAGTAACAAAGACATACACTGACACCAAGTAACAAAGACATACACTTACACCAAGGAACAAAGACATGCACTGACACCAAGAAACGAAGACATACACTTACAGCAAGTAACATAGACATACACTGACACCAAGTAACAAAGACATACACTTACACCAAGTAACACAGACATACACTGACACCAAGTAAAAGAGACACCCGCATACACCAAGTACACAGACATACACTGACTCCAAGTAACACAGACACACACTTACACCAAGTAACAAAGACATACACTTACACCAAGGAACAAAGACATGCACTGACACCAAGAAACAAAGACATACACTTACACCAAGTAACAAAGACATACACTGACACCAAGTAACAAAGACATACACTTACACCAAGTAACACAGACATACACTGACACCAAGTAACAAAGACACACACAGACACCAAGTACACAGACATACATTGACACCAAGTAACAAAGACATACACAGACACCGAGTAACAAAGACGTACACTGATACCCAGTAACACAGAGACACACTTACACCAAGTAACAAAGACATGCACGGACACGAGGTAACAAAGACAGACACTGATACCCAGAAACAAAGACACACACTTACACCAAGTAACAAAGACAGACACTGATACCCAGTAACACAGACACACACTTACACCAAGTAACAAAGACATACACTGATACCCAGCAACACAGACACACACTTACACCAAGTAACAAAGACAGACACTGATACCCAGTAACACAGACATACAATTTACACCAAGTAACACAGAAATACTCTGACACCAAGTAACAAAGACACACACAGACACCAAGTACACAGACATACACTGACACCAAGTAACAAATACATACACAGACATCGAGTAACAAAGACGTACACTGATACCCAGTAACACAGAGACACACTTTCACCAAGTAACAAAGACATGCACGGACACGAGGTAACAAAGACAGACACTGATACCCAGAAACACAGACACACACTTACACCAAGTAACAAAGACATACACTGATACCCAGCAACACAGACACACAGTTACACCAAGTAACAAAGACAGATACTGATACTCAGTAGCACAGACATACACTTACACCAAGTATCAAAGCATACACTGACACCAAGTATCAAAGACATACACTTACACCAAGTAACAAAGACATACACTGACACCAAGTAACAAAGACATACACTGACACCATGTAACACAGACATACACTGACACCAAGTAACAAATACATACACTTACAACAAGTATCAAAGACATACACTGACACCAAGTAACAAAGACATACACTTACACCAAGGAACAAAGACATGCACTGACACCAAGAAACGAAGACATACACTTACACCAAGTAACATAGACATACACTGACACCAAGTAACAAAGACATACACTTACACCAAGTAACACAGACATACACTGACACCAAGTAAAAGAGACACCCGCATACACCAAGTACACAGACATACACTGACTCCAAGTAACACAGACACACACTTACACCAAGTAACAAAGACATACACTTACACCAAGGAACAAAGACATGCACTGACACCATGAAACAAAGACATACACTTACACCAAGTAACAAAGACATACACTGACACCAAGTAACAAAGACATACACTTACACCAAGTAACACAGACATACACTGACACCAAGTAACAAAGACACACACAGACACCAAGTACACAGACATACATTGACACCAAGTAACAAAGACATACACAGACACCGAGTAACAAAGACGTACACTGATACCCAGTAACACAGAGACACACTTACACCAAGTAACAAAGACATGCACGGACACGAGGTAACAAAGACAGACACTGATACCCAGAAACAAAGACACACACTTACACCAAGTAACAAAGACATACACTGATACCCAGCAACACAGACACACACTTACACCAAGTAACAAAGACAGACACTGATACCCAGTAACACAGATATACACTTACACCAAGTATCAAAGGCATACACTGACACCAAGTAGCAAAGACATACACTTACACCAAGTAACAAAGACATACACTGACACCAAGTAACAAAGACATACACTGACACCAAGTAACACAGACATACACTGACACCAAGTAACAAATACATACACTTACAACAAGTATCAAAGACATACACTGACACCAAGTAACAAAGACATACACTGATACCCAGTAACACAGACGCACACTTACACCAAGTAACACAGACACACACTTACACCAAGTAACAAAGACAGACAATGACACCAAGTAACAAAGACATACACTGACACCCAGTAACACAGACACACACTTACACCAAGTAACACAGACACACACTTACACCAAGTAACAAAGACATACACTTACACCAAGGAACAAAGACATGCACTGACACCAAGAAACAAAGACATACACTTACACCAAGTAACAAAGACATACACTGACACCAAGTAACAAAGACATACACTTACACCAAGTAACACAGACATACACTGACACCAAGTAACAGAGACACCCACATACACCAAGTACACAGACATACACTGACTCCAAGTAACACAGACACACACTTACACCAAGTAACAAAGACAGACACTGATACCCAGTAACACAGACACACACTAACACCGAGTGACAAAGACAAACACTGACACCCAGTAGCAAAGACACACACTGACACCAAGTAACAAAGAAATACACTTACACCAAGTAACAAAGACATACACAGACACCAAGTAGCAAAGACAGACACTGATACCCAGTAACACAGACACACACTTACACCAAGTAAAAAAGACATACACTGATACCCAGCAACACAGACATGCAATTACACCAAATAACAAAGACAGACACTGATACCCAGTAACACAGACATGCACTTACACCAAGTATCAAAGACATACACTGACAACAAGTAACAAAGACATACACTGACACCAAGTAACAAAGACATACACTTACGCCAAGTAAAAAAGACATACACTGACACCAAGTAACAAAGACATACAATTACACCAAGTAACACAGATATACACTGACACCAAGTAACAAAGACATACACTTACACCAAGTAACAAAGACATACACTGATACCCAGTAACACAGACACACACTTACACCAAGTAACAAAGACATACACTGACACCAAGTAACAAAGACATACAGTTACGCCAAGTAACACAGACATACACTGACACCAAGTAACAAAGACATACACTTACACCAAGTAACAATGACATACACTGACACCAAGTAACAAAGACATACACTGATATCCAGTAACACAGACACACACTTACACCAAGTAACACAGATACACACTTACACCAAGTAACACTGACATACACAGACACCAAGTAACAAAGACATACACTGACACCCAGGCACACAGATACACAGTGTCACCCAGTAACACAGAGAAACACTGACACCAAGTAACAAAGAGACACACTGACACCAAGTAACACAGAGATACACTGACACCAAGTAACAAAGACATCCAGTTACACCAAATACAAAGACAGACACTGACACCAAGCAACAAAGACATACAATGATACGCATTATCACAGGCACGCATTGACACCCAGTAACAAAGACAGAAACTGATACCCAGTAACACGGACACACACTTACACCAAATATAAAGACATACACTGATACCCAGTAACAAAGACACACACTTACACCAAGTAACAAAGACATACACTGACACCAAGTAACAAAGACATACACTGATACCCAGTAACACAGACACACACTTACACTTAGTAACAAAGACATACACTGATACCCAATAACACAGACACACACTTACACCAACGAACACAGTCATACACTGACACAAAGTAACAAAGACATACACTGACACCCAGGAACACAGATACACACTGACACCCAGTAACACAGAGAAACACTTACTCCAAGTAACAAAGACGTACACTGATACCCAGTAACACAGACACGCACTTACACCAAGTCACAAAGACATACACTGACACCCAGTAACAAAGACATGCACTGACACCCAGTAACAAAGACGCACACTGACACCAAGTAACAAAGACATACACTGATACCCAGTAACACAGACACACACTTACACCAAGTAACAAAGACATACACTGACACCAATTAACAAACACATACACTGATACCCAGTAACACAGACACACACATACACCAAGTAACAAAGACATACACTGACACCAAGTAACAAAGACATACACTGACACCAATTACAAAAGACATACACTGACACCAAGTAACAAAGACATACACTGATACCCAATAACACAGACACACACTTACACCAAGTAACAAAGACATACACTGATACCCAGTTACACAGACACACACTTACACCAAGTAACACAGACACACACAGACACCAAGTAACAAAGACGTACACTAATACCCAGTAACACAGAGAGACACTTACACCAAGTAACAAAGACATGCACTGACACCAAGTAACAAAGACAGACACTGATACCCAGTAACAGAGACACACACTTACACCAAGTAACAAAGACATACACTGATACCCAGCAACACAGACACACACTTACACCAAGTAACAAAGACAGACACTGATGCCCAGTAACACAGACATACACTTTACACCAAGTAACAAAGAAATACACTGAAACCAAGTAACAAAGACACACACATACACCAAGTAAACAGACAAACACTGACACCAAGTAACAAAGACATACACAGACACCAAGTAACAAAGACGTACACTGATACCCAGTAACACAGAGACACACTTACACCAAGTAACAAAGACAGACACTGATACCCAGAAACACAGACACACACTTACACCAAGTAACAAAGACATACACTGATACCCAGCAACACAGACACACACTTACACCAAGTAACAAAGACAGACACTGATACCCAGTAACACAGACATACACTTACACCAAGTATCAAAGGCATACACTGACACCAAGTAGCAAAGACATACACTTACACCAAGTAACAAAGACATACACTGACACCAAGTAACAAAGCCATACACTGACAAGAAGTAACAAAGACATACACTGACAAGAAGTAACAAAGACATACACTTACACCAAGTAACACAGACATACACTGACACCAAGTAACACAGACATACACTGACACCGAGTAACAAAGACACACACAGACACCAAGTACACAGACATACATTGACACCAAGTAACAAAGACATACACAGACACCGAGTAACAAAGACGTACACTGATACCCAGTAACACAGAGACACACTTACACCAAGTAACAAAGACATGCACGGACACGAGGTAACAAAGACAGACAGTGATACCCAGCAACACAGACACACACTTACACCAAGTAACAAAGACAGACACTGATACCCAGTAACACAGATATACACTTACACCAAGTATCAAAGGCATACACTGTCACCAAGTAGCAAAGACATACACTTACACCAAGTAACAAAGACATACACTGACACCAAGTAACAAAGACATACACTGACACCAAGTAACACAGACATACACTGACACCAAGTAACAAATACATACACTTACAACAAGTATCAAAGACATACACTGACACCAAGTAACAAAGACATACACTGATACCCAGTAACACAGACGCACACTTACACCAAGTAACACAGACACACACTTACACCAAGTAACAAAGACAGACAATGACACCAAGTAACAAAGACATACACTGACACCCAGTAACACAGACACACACTTACACCAAGTAACACAGACACACACTTACACCAAGTAACAAAGACATACACTTACACCAAGGAACAAAGACATGCACTGACACCAAGAAACAAAGACATACACTTACACCAAGTAACAAAGACATACACTGACACCAAGTAACAAAGACATACACTTACACCAAGTAACACAGACATACACTGACACCAAGTAACAGAGACACCCACATACAACAAGTACACAGACATACACTGACTCCAAGTAACACAGACACACACTTACACCAAGTAACAAAGACAGACACTGATACCCAGTAACACAGACACACACTAACACCGAGTGACAAAGACAAACACTGACACCCAGTAGCAAAGACACACACTGACACCAAGTAACAAAGAAATACACTTACACCAAGTAACAAAGACATACACAGACACCAAGTAGCAAAGACAGACACTGATACCCAGTAACACAGACACACACTTACACCAGGTAAAAAAGACATACACTGATACCCAGCAACACAGACATGCAATTACACCAAATAACAAAGACAGACACTGATACCCAGTAACACAGACATACACTTACACCAAGTATCAAAGACATACACTGACAACAAGTAACAAAGACATACACTGACACCAAGTAACAAAGACATACACTTACGCCAAGTAAAAAAGACATACACTGACACCAAGTAACAAAGACATACAATTACACCAAGTAACACAGATATACACTGACACCAAGTAACAAAGACATACACTTACACCAAGTAACAAAGACATACACTGATACCCAGTAACACAGACACACACTTACACCAAGTAACAAAGACATACACTGACACCAAGTAACAAAGACATACAGTTACGCCAAGTAACACAGACATACACTGACACCAAGTAACAAAGACATACACTTACACCAAGTAACAATGACATACACTGACACCAAGTAACAAAGACATACACTGATATCCAGTAACACAGACACACACTTACACCAAGTAACACAGATACACACTTACACCAAGTAACACTGACATACACAGACACCAAGTAACAAAGACATACACTGACACCCAGGAACACAGATACACAGTGTCACCCAGTAACACAGAGAAACACTGACACCAAGTAACAAAGACACACACTGACACCAAGTAACACAGAGATACACTGACACCAAGTAACAAAGACATCCAGTTACACCAAATACAAAGACAGACACTGACACCAAGCAACAAAGACATACAATGATACGCAGTATCACAGGCACGCACTGACACCCAGTAGCAAAGACAGAAACTGATACCCAGTCACACGGACACACACTTACACCAAGTATAAAGACATACACTGATACCCAGTAACAAAGACACACACTTACACCAAGTAACAAAGACATACACTGACACCAAGTAACAAAGACATACACTGATACCCAGTAACACAGACACACACTTACACTGAGTAACAAAGACATACACTGATACCCAATAACACAGACACACACTTACACCAACGAACACAGTCATACACTGACACAAAGTAACAAAGACATACACTGACACCCAGGAACACAGATACACACTGACACCCAGTAACACAGAGAAACACTTACTCCAAGTAACAAAGACGTACACTGATACCCAGTAACACAGACACGCACTTACACCAAGTCACAAAGACATACACTGACACCCAGTAACAAAGACATGCACTGACACCCAGTAACAAAGACACACACTGACACCAAGTAACAAAGACATACACTGATACCCAGTAACACAGACACACACTTACACCAAGTAACAAAGACATACACTGACACCAATTAACAAACACATACACTGATACCCAGTAACACAGACACACACATACACCAAGTAACAAAGACATACACTGACACCAAGTAACAAAGACATACACTGACACCAATTACAAAAGACATACACTGACACCAAGTAACAAAGACATACACTGATACCCAATAACACAGACACACACTTACACCAAGTAACAAAGACATACACTGATACCCAGTTACACAGACACACACTTACACCAAGTAACACAGGCACACACAGACACCAAGTAACAAAGACGTACACTAATACCCAGTAACACAGAGAGACACTTACACCAAGTAACAAAGACATGCACTGACACCAAGTAACAAAGACAGACACTGATACCCAGTAACAGAGACACACACTTACACCAAGTAACAAAGACATACACTGATACCCAGCAACACAGACACACACTTACACCAAGTAACAAAGACAGACACTGATGCCCAGTAACACAGACATACACTTTACACCAAGTAACAAAGAAATACACTGAAAACAAGTAACAAAGACACACACATACACCAAGTACACAGACAAACACTGACACCAAGTAACAAAGACATACACAGACACCAAGTAACAAAGACGTACACTGATACCCAGTAACACAGAGACACACTTACACCAAGTAACAAAGACAGACACTGATACCCAGAAACACAGACACACACTTACACCAAGTAACAAAGACATACACTGATACCCAGCAACACAGACACACACTTACACCAAGTAACAAAGACAGACACTGATACCCAGTAACACAGACATACACTTACACCAAGTATCAAAGGCATACACTGACACCAAGCAGCAAAGACATACACTTACACCAAGTAACAAAGACATACACTGACACCAAGTAACAAAGCCATACACTGACAAGAAGTAACAAAGACATACACTGACAAGAAGTAACAAAGACATACACTTACACCAAGTAACACAGACATACACTGACACCAAGTAACACAGACATACACTGACACCAAGTAACAAATACATACACTTACAACAAGTATCAAAGACATACACTGACACCAAGTAACAAAGACATACACTGATACCCAGTAACACAGACGCACACTTACACCAAGGAACACAGACACACACTTACAACAAGTTACAAAGACAGACAATGACACCAAGTAACAAAGACATACACTTACACCAAGGAACAAAGACAGAAACTGATACCCAGTAACACGGACACACACTTACACCAAGTATAAAGACATACACTGATACCCAGTAACAAAGACACACACTTACACCACGTCACAAAGACACACACTGACACCAAGTAAAAAAGACATACACTGACACCAAGTAACAAAGACATACAATTACACCAAGTAACAAAGACATACACTGATACCCAGTAACACAAACACACACTTACACCAAGTAAGAAAGACATGCACTGACACCAAGTAACAAAGACATACACTTACACCAAGTAACACAGACAGACACTTACACCAAGTAACAAAGACACACTCTTACACCAAGTAACAAAGACAGACAATTACACCAAGTAACAAAGACATAAACTGATACCCAGTAACACAGACACACTTACAACAAGTAACAAAGACATACACTGACACCGAGTCACAAAGACATACACTGACACCAAGTAACAAAGACATACACTGATACCCAGTAACACAGACACACACTTACACCAAGTAACAAAGACAGACACTGATACCCAGTAACAGAGACACACACTTAAACCAAATAACAAAGACACACTCTGACACCCAGTAACCAAGAGATACACTGATACCAAGTCACAAAGAAACACTCTGATACCCAGTAACACAAACAAACACACTCTGACACCCAGTAACACAGAGAAACACTGATACACAGTAACAAAGACAGACACTGACACTAAGTAACATAGACACACACTGACACCCAGTAAAAAAGACATAAACTGACACCAAGTCACAAAGACACAACACTGACACCATGTCACAAAGACATACACTGATACCCAGTAACACAGACACACACTTACACCAAGTAACAAAGACAGACACTGATACCCAGTAACAGAGACTCACACTTACACCAAGTAACAAAGACACACACTGACACCCAGTAACAAAGAGATACACTGATACCAAGTCACAAAGACATACTCTGATACCCAGTAACACAAACAAAGACACTCTGACACCCAGTAATACAGAGAAACACTGATACACAGTAACAAAAGACATACACTGATACCCAGTAACACAGACACACACTTACACCAAGTAACAAAGACATACACTTACACCAAGTAACAAATACATACACTGACACCAAGTAACAAAGACATACACTTACACCAAGTAACACAGACATACACTGACACCAAGTAACAAAGACACACACTTACACGAAGTACACAGACATACACTGACACCAAGTAACAAAGACATACACTGAAACCCAGTAACACAGACATACACTTACAGCAAGTAACAAAGACATACACTGACACCAAGTAACAAAGACATACACTTACAGCAAATAACACAGACATACACTGACACCAAGTAACAAAGACATACACTTACACCAACTAACAAAGACACACACTTACACCAAGTAACAAAGACATACACTGACACCAAGTAACAAAGACATACACTGACACCCAGTAACAAAGACACACACTGACACCAAGTAACAAAGACATACACTGACACCCAGTAACAAAGACAGACACTGATACCCAATAACACAGACACACACTTACACCAAGTAACAAAGACATACAATGACATCCAGTAACACAGACACACACTTACACCAAATCACAAAGGCACACACTGACACCCAGTAACAAAGACATACACTGACACCCAGTAACAAAGACACACACTGACACCAAGTAACAAAGACATACACTGACACCAAGTAACAGAGACACCCACATACACCAAGTACACAGACATACACTGACTCCAAGTAACACAGACACACACTTACACCAAGTAACAAAGGCAGACACTGATACCCAGTAACACAGACACACACTAACACCGAGTGACAAAGACAAACACTGACACCCAGTAGCAAAGACACACACTGACACCAAGTAACAAAGAAATACACTTACACCAAGTAACAAAGACATACACAGACACCAAGTAACAAAGACAGACACTGATACCCAGTAACACAGACACACAGTTACACCAAGTAAAAAAGACATACACTGATACCCAGCAACACAGACATGCAATTACACCAAATAACAAAGACAGACACTGATACCCAGTAACACAGACATACACTTACACCAAGTATCAAAGACATACACTGACACCAAGTAACAAAGACATACACTGACACCAAGTAACAAAGACATACACTTACGCCAAGTAAAAAAGACATACACTGACACCAAGTAACAAAGACATACAATTACACCAAGTAACACAGATATACACTGACACCAAGTAACAAAGACATACACTTACACCAAGTAACAAAGACATACACTGATACCCAGTAACACAGACACACACTTACACCAAGTAACAAAGACATACACTGACACCAAGTAACAAAGACATACAGTTACGCCAAGTAACACAGACATACACTGACACCAAGTAACAAAGACATACACTTACACCAAGTAACAATGACATACACTGACACCAAGTAACAAAGACATACACTGATATCCAGTAACACAGACACACACTTACACCAAGTAACACAGATACACACTTACACCAAGTAACACTGACATACACAGACACCAAGTAACAAAGACATACACTGACACCCAGGATCACAGATACACAGTGACACCCAGTAACACAGAGAAACACTGACACCAAGTAACAAAGACACACACTGACACCAAGTAACACAGAGATACACTGACACCAAGTAACAAAGACATCCAGTTACACCAAGTAACAAAGACGTACACTGATACCCAGTAACACAGACACGCACTTACACCAAGTCACAAAGACATACACTGACACCCAGCAACAAAGACATGCACTGACACCCAGTAACAAAGACACACACTGACACCAAGTAACAAAGACATACACTGATACCCAGTAACACAGACACACAATTACACCAAGTAACAAAGACATACACTGACACCAAGTAACAAAGACATACAGTTGCGCCAAGTAACACAGACATACACTGACACCAAGTAACAAAGACATACACTTACACCAAGTAACAATGACATACACTGACACCAAGTAACAAAGACATACACTGATATCCAGTAACACAGACACACACTTACACCAAGTAACACAGACACACACTTACACCAAGTAACACTGACATACACTGACACCAAGTAACAAAGACATACACTGACACCCAGGAACACAGATACACAGTGACACCCAGTAACACAGAGAAACACTGACACCAAGGAACAAAGACACACACTGACAACAAGTAACACAGACATACACTGACACCAAGTAACAAAGACATACAATGATACCCAGTAGCACAGACACGCACTGACACCCAGTAACAAAGACATACACTGACACCAAGTAACAAGGACAGACACTGATACCCAGTAACACAGACACACACTTACACCCAGGAACACAGATACACACTGATACCCAGTAACACAGACACACACTTACACCAAGTAACAAAGACATACACTGACACCAAGTAACAAAGACATACACTGATACCCAGTAACACAGACACACACTTACACTTAGTAACAAAGACATACACTGATACCCAATAACACAGAAACACACTTACACCAACTAACACAGTCATACACTGACACAAAGTAACATAGACATACACTGACACCCAGGAACACAGATACACACTGACACCCAGTAACACAGAGAAACACTTACTCCAAGTAACATAGACGTACACTGGCACCCAGTAACACAGACACGCACTTACAACAAGTCACGAAGACATACACTGACACCCAGTAACAAAGACATGCACTGACACCCAGTAACAAAGACACACACTGACACCAAGTAACAAAGACATACACTGATACCCAGTAACACAGACACACACTTACACCAAGTAACAAAGACTTACACTGACACCAATTAACAAAGACATACACTGATACCCAGTAACACAGACACACACTTACACCAAGTAACAAAGACATACACTTACACCAAGTAACAAAGACATACACTTACACCAATTACAAAAGACATACACTGACACCAAGTAACAAAGACATACACTGATACCCAATAACACAGACACACTTACACCAAGTAACAAAGACATACACTGACACCAAGTAACAAAGACAGACACTGATACCCAGTAACACAGACACACACTTACACCAAGTAACAAAGACATACACTGATACCCAGCAACACAGACACTCACTTACACCAAGTAACAAAGACAGACACTGATACCCAGTAACACAGACGTACAATTTACACCAAGTAACACAGAAATACTCTGACACCAAGTAACAAAGACACACAGAGACACCAAGTACACAGACATACACTGACACCAAGTAACAAATACATACACAGACACCGAGTAACAAAGACGTACACTGATACCCAGTAACACAGAGACACACTTACACCAAGTAACAAAGACATGCACGGACACGAGGTATCAAAGACAGACACTGATACCCAGAAACACAGACACACACTTACACCAAGTAACAAAGACATACACTGATACCCAGCAACACAGACACACAGTTACACCAAGTAACAAAGACAGACACTGATACTCAGTAGCACAGACATACACTTACACCAAGTATCAAAGCATACACTGACACAAAGTATCAAAGACATACACTTACACCAAGTAACAAAGACATACACTGACACCAAGTAACAAAGACATACACTGACACCAAGTAACACAGACATACACTGACACCAAGTAACAAATACATACACTTACAACAAGTATCAAAGACATACACTGACACCAAGTAACAAAGACATACACTGACACCACGTAACACAGACATACACTGACACCAAGTAACAAATACATACACTTACAACAAGTATCAAAGACATACACTGACACCAAGTAACAAAGACACACACAGACACCAAGTACACAGACATACATTGACACCAAGTAACAAAGACATACACAGACACCGAGTAACAAAGACGTACACTGATACCCAGTAACACAGAGACACACTTACACCAAGTAACAAAGACATGCACGGACACGAGGTAACAAAGACAGACACTGATACCCAGAAACAAAGACACACACTTACACCAAGTAACAAAGACATACACTGATACCCAGCAACACAGACACACACTTACACCAAGTAACAAAGACAGACACTGATACCCAGTAACACAGATATACACTTACACCAAGTATCAAAGGCATACACTGACACCAAGTAGCAAAGACATACACTTACACCAAGCAACAAAGACATACACTGACACCAAGTAACAAAGACATACACTGACACCAAGTAACACAGACATACACTGACACCAAGTAACAAATACATTTCTTTTCTTTTGGGCCTCCTTATCTCGAGAGACAATGGATACGCGCCTGGAGGTGGTCAGTGGTTTGTGAAGCAGCGCCTGGAGTGGCTATAAAGGCCAATTCTGGAGTGACAGGCTCTTCCACAGGTGCTGCAGAGAAATTTGTTTGTTGGGGCTGTTGCACAGTTGGCTCTCCCCTTGCGCCTCTGTCTTTTTTCCTGCCAACTACTAAGTCTCTTCGACTCGCCACAATTTAGCCCTGTCTTTATGGCTGCCCGCCAGCTCTGGCGAATGCTGGCAACTGACTCCCACGACTTGTGATCAATGTCACACGATTTCATGTCGCGTTTGCAGACGTCTTTATAACGGAGACATGGACGGCCGGTGGGTCTGATACCAGTGGCGAGCTCGCTGTACAATGTGTCTTTGGGGATCCTGCCATCTTCCATGCGGCTCACATGGCCAAGCCATCTCAAGCGCCGCTTGAGATGGCTTGGCCATGTGAACAAATACATACACTTACAACAAGTATCAAAGACATACACTGACACCAAGTAACAAAGACATACACTGATACCCAGTAACACAGACGCACACTTACACCAAGTAACACAGACACACACTTACACCAAGTAACAAAGGCAGACAATGACACCAAGTAACAAAGACATACACTGACACCCAGTAACACAGACACACACTTACACCAAGTAACACAGACACACACTTACACCAAGTAACAAAGACATACACTTACACCAAGGAACAAAGACATGCACTGACACCAAGAAACAAAGACATACACTTACACCAAGTAACAAAGACATACACTGACACCAAGTAACAAAGACATACACTTACACCAAGTAACACAGACATACACTGACACCAAGTAACAGAGACACCCACATACACCAAGTACACAGACATACACTGACTCCAAGTAACACAGACACACACTTACACCAAGTAACAAAGACAGACACTGATACCCAGTAACACAGACACACACTAACACCGAGTGACAAAGACAAACACTGACACCCAGTAGCAAAGACACACACTGACACCAAGTAACAAATAAATACACTTACACCAAGTAACAAAGACTTACACAGACACCAAGTAGCAAAGACAGACACTGATACCCAGTAACACAGACACACACTTACACCAAGTAAAAAAGACATACACTGATACCCAGCAACACAGACATGCAATTACACCAAATAACAAAGACAGACACTGATACCCAGTAACACAGACATACACTTACACCAAGTATCAAAGACATACACTGACAACAAGTAACAAAGACATACACTGACACCAAGTAACAAAGACATACACTTACGCCAAGTAAAAAAGACATACACTGACACCAAGTAACAAAGACATACAATTACACCAAGTAACACAGATATACACTGACACCAAGTAACAAAGACATACACTTACACCAAGTAACAAAGACATACACTGATACCCAGTAACACAGACATACAGTTACGCCAAGTAACACAGACATACACTTACACCAAGTAACAATGACATACACTGACACCAAGTAACAAAGACATACACTGATATCCAGTAACACAGACACACACTTACACCAAGTAACACAGATACACACTTACACCAAGTAACACTGACATACACAGACACCAAGTAACAAAGACATACACTGACACCCAGGAACACAGATACACAGTGTCACCCAGTAACACAGAGAAACACTGACACCAGGTAACAAAGACACACACTGACACCAAGTAACACAGAGATACACTGACACCAAGTAACAAAGACATCCAGTTACACCAAATACAAAGACAGACACTGACACCAAGCAACAAGGACATACAATGATACGCAGTATCACAGGCACGCACTGACACCCAGTAACAAAGACAGAAACTGATACCCAGTAACACGGACACACACTTACACCAAGTATAAAGACATACACTGATACCCAGTAACAAAGACACACACTTACACCAAGTAACAAAGACATACACTGACACCAAGTAACAAAGACATACACTGATACCCAGTAACACAGACACACACTTACACTTAGTAACAAAGACATACACTGATACCCAATAACACAGACACACACTTACACCAACGAACACAGTCATACACTGACACAAAGTAACAAAGACATACACTGACACCCAGGAACACAGATACACACTGACACCCAGTAACACAGAGAAACACTTACTCCAAGTAACAAAGACGTACACTGATACCCAGTAACACAGACACGCACTTACACCAAGTCACAAAGACATACACTGACACCCAGTAACAAAGACATGCACTGACACCCAGTAACAAAGACACACACTGACACCAAGTAACAAAGACATACACTGATATCCAGTAACACAGACACACACTTACACCAAGTAACAAAGACATACACTGACACCAATTAACAAACACATACACTGATACCCAGTAACACAGACACACACATACACCAAGTAACAAAGACATACACTGACACCAAGTAACAAAGACATACACTGACACCAATTACAAAAGACATACACTGACACCAAGTAATAAAGACATACACTGATACCCAATAACACAGACACACACTTACACCAAGTAACAAAGACATACACTGATACCCAGTTACACAGACACACACTTACACCAAGTAACACAGACACACACAGACACCAAGTAACAAAGACGTACACTAATACCCAGTAACACAGAGAGACACTTACACCAAGTAACAAAGACATGCACTGACACCAAGTAACAAAGACAGACACTGATACCCAGTAACAGAGACACACACTTACACCAAGTAACAAAGACATACACTGATACCCAGCAACACAGACACACACTTACACCAAGTAACAAAGACAGACACTGATGCCCAGTAACACAGACATACACTTTACACCAAGTAACAAAGAAAAACACTGAAACCAAGTAACAAAACACACACATACACCAAGTACACAGACAAACACTGACACCAAGTAACAAAGACAAACACAGACACCAAGTAACAAAGACGTACACTAATACCCAGTAACACAGAGAGACACTTACACCAAGTAACAAAGACATGCACTGACACCAAGTAACAAAGACAGACACTGATACCCAGTAACAGAGACACACACTTACACCAAGTAACAAAGACATACACTGATACCCAGTAACACAGAGACACACTTACGCCAAGTAACAAAGACAGACACTGATACCCAGAAACACAGACACACACTTACACCAAGTAACAAAGACAGACACTGATACCCAGTAACACAGACATACACTTACACCAAGTATCAAAGGCATACACTGACACCAAGTAGCAAAGACATACACTTACACCAAGTAACAAAGACATACACTGACACCAAGTAACAAAGCCATACACTGACAAGAAGTAACAAAGACATACACTGACAAGAAGTAACAAAGACATACACTTACACCAAGTAACACAGACATACACTGACACCAAGTAACACAGACATACACTGACACCAAGTAACAAATACATACACTTACAACAAGTATCAAAGACATACACTGACACCAAGTAACAAAGACATACACTGATACCCAGTAACACAGACGCACACTTACACCAAGTAACACAGACACACACTTACAACAAGTTACAAAGACAGACAATGACACCAAGTAACAAAGACATACACTTACACCAAGGAACAAAGACAGAAACTGATACCCAGTAACACGGACACACACTTACACCAAGTATAAAGACATACACTGATACCCAGTAACAAAGACACACACTTACACCACGTCACAAAGACACACACTGACACCAAGTAAAAAAGACATACACTGACACCAAGTAACAAAGACATACAATTACACCAAGTAACACAGATATACACTGACACCAAGTAACAAAGACATACACTTACACCAAGTAACAAAGACATACACTGATACCCAGTAACACAGACACACACTTACACCAAGTAACAAAGCCATGCTCTGACACCAAGTAACAAAGACATACACTTACACCAAGTAACACAGACATACACTTACACCAAGTAACAAAGACACACACCTACACCAAGTAACAAAGACAGACAATTACACCAAGTAACAAAGGCATAAACTGATACCCAGTAACACAGACACACTTACAACAAGTAACAAAGACATACACTGACACCGAGTCACAAAGACATACACTGATACCAAGTAACAAAGACATACACTGATACCCAGTAACACAAACACACACTTACACCAAGTCACAAAGACATACACTGACACCCAGTAACAAAGACATGCACTGACACCCAGTAACAAAGACACACACTGACACCAAGTAACAAAGACATACACTGATACCCAGTAACACAGACACACACTTACACCAAGTAACAAAGACATACACTGACACCAATTAACAAACACATACACTGATACCCAGTAACACAGACACACACATACACCAAGTAACAAAGACATACACTGACACCAAGTAACAAAGACATACACTGACACCAATTACAAAAGACATACACTGACACCAAGTAATAAAGACATACACTGATACCCAATAACACAGACACACACTTACACCAAGTAACAAAGACATACACTGATACCCAGTTACACAGACACACACTTACACCAAGTAACACAGACACACACAGACACCAAGTAACAAAGACGTACACTAATACCCAGTAACACAGAGAGACACTTACACCAAGTAACAAAGACATGCACTGACACCAAGTAACAAAGACAGACACTGATACCCAGTAACAGAGACACACACTTACACCAAGTAACAAAGACATACACTGATACCCAGCAACACAGACACACACTTACACCAAGTAACAAAGACAGACACTGATGCCCAGTAACACAGACATACACTTTACACCAAGTAACAAAGAAAAACACTGAAACCAAGTAACAAAACACACACATACACCAAGTACACAGACAAACACTGACACCAAGTAACAAAGACAAACACAGACACCAAGTAACAAAGACGTACACTAATACCCAGTAACACAGAGAGACACTTACACCAAGTAACAAAGACATGCACTGACACCAAGTAACAAAGACAGACACTGATACCCAGTAACAGAGACACACACTTACACCAAGTAACAAAGACATACACTGATACCCAGTAACACAGAGACACACTTACGCCAAGTAACAAAGACAGACACTGATACCCAGAAACACAGACACACACTTACACCAAGTAACAAAGACAGACACTGATACCCAGTAACACAGACATACACTTACACCAAGTATCAAAGGCATACACTGACACCAAGTAGCAAAGACATACACTTACACCAAGTAACAAAGACATACACTGACACCAAGTAACAAAGCCATACACTGACAAGAAGTAACAAAGACATACACTGACAAGAAGTAACAAAGACATACACTTACACCAAGTAACACAGACATACACTGACACCAAGTAACACAGACATACACTGACACCAAGTAACAAATACATACACTTACAACAAGTATCAAAGACATACACTGACACCAAGTAACAAAGACATACACTGATACCCAGTAACACAGACGCACACTTACACCAAGTAACACAGACACACACTTACAACAAGTTACAAAGACAGACAATGACACCAAGTAACAAAGACATACACTTACACCAAGGAACAAAGACAGAAACTGATACCCAGTAACACGGACACACACTTACACCAAGTATAAAGACATACACTGATACCCAGTAACAAAGACACACACTTACACCACGTCACAAAGACACACACTGACACCAAGTAAAAAAGACATACACTGACACCAAGTAACAAAGACATACAATTACACCAAGTAACACAGATATACACTGACACCAAGTAACAAAGACATACACTTACACCAAGTAACAAAGACATACACTGATACCCAGTAACACAGACACACACTTACACCAAGTAACAAAGCCATGCTCTGACACCAAGTAACAAAGACATACACTTACACCAAGTAACACAGACATACACTTACACCAAGTAACAAAGACACACACCTACACCAAGTAACAAAGACAGACAATTACACCAAGTAACAAAGGCATAAACTGATACCCAGTAACACAGACACACTTACAACAAGTAACAAAGACATACACTGACACCGAGTCACAAAGACATACACTGATACCAAGTAACAAAGACATACACTGATACCCAGTAACACAAACACACACTTACACCAAGTAAGAAAGACATGCACTGACACCAAGTAACAAAGACATACACTTACACCAAGTAACACAGACAGACACTTACACCAAGTAACAAAGACACACTCTTACACCAAGTAACAAAGACAGACAATTACACCAAGTAACAAAGACATAAACTGATACCCAGTAACACAGACACACTTACAACAAGTAACAAAGACATACACTGACACCGAGTCACAAAGACATACACTGACACCAAGTAACAAAGACATACACTGATACCCAGTAACACAGACACACACTTACACCAAGTAACAAAGACAGACACTGATACCCAGTAACAGAGACACACACTTAAACCAAATAACAAAGACACACTCTGACACCCAGTAACCAAGAGATACACTGATACCAAGTCACAAAGAAACACTCTGATACCCAGTAACACAAACAAACACACTCTGACACCCAGTAACACAGAGAAACACTGATACACAGTAACAAAGACAGACACTGACACTAAGTAACATAGACACACACTGACACCCAGTAAAAAAGACATAAACTGACACCAAGTCACAAAGACACAACACTGACACCATGTCACAAAGACATACACTGATACCCAGTAACACAGACACACACTTACACCAAGTAACAAAGACAGACACTGATACCCAGTAACAGAGACACACACTTACACCAAGTAACAAAGACACACACTGACACCCAGTAACAAAGAGATACACTGATACCAAGTCACAAAGACATACTCTGATACCCAGTAACACAAACAAAGACACTCTGACACCCAGTAATACAGAGAAACACTGATACACAGTAACAAAAAACATACACTGATACCCAGTAACACAGACACACACTTACACCAAGTAACAAAGACATACACTGACACCCAGCAACAAAGACATACTCTGACACCCAGTAACAAAGTCATACACTGACACCCAGTAACACAGACACACAGTGACACCAAGTTACAAAGACACACACTTACACCAAGTAACACAGACACACACTGGCACCCAGGAACACAGACACACACTGACACCAAGTCACAAACACATACAATGACACCAAGTAACAAAGACATACACTGACACCAAGTAACAAAGTCATACACTGACACCCAGTAACACAGACACACAGTGACACCAAGTTACAAAGACATGCACTGACACCCAGAAACACAGACACACACTGGGAGGTACAGTGGCTCAATGGTTAGCACTGCAGCCTCACAGCTCCAGGGACCCGGGTTCGATTCTGGGTACGCCTGTGCGGAGTTTCCAAGTTCTTCCTGTGTCTGCGTGGGTTTCCTCCGGGTGCTCCGGTTTCCTCCCACATGCCAAAGACTTGCAGGTTGATAGGTTAATTGGCCATTATGAATTGCCCCTAGTATAGGTAGGTGGTAAAGAAATGTATAGGGACCGGTGGGGAAGTTATTGGAATATGGGATTCGTGTAGGATTATTATAAATGGGTGGTTGATGGTCGGCACAGACTCGATGTGCCGAAGGGCCTGTTTAAGTGCTGTATCTCTAAACTAAACTAAATACTGACACCGAGTGTCACAGACATACACTTACACCAAGTAACAATGACAGACACTGACACCAAGTATTTTGACAGACACTGACACCAAGTAACAAAGACATACACTGAGACCCAGTAACACAGACAAACACTGACACCAAGTAACAAAGACATACACTTACACCAAGTAACAAAGACAGACACTGACACCAAGTATTTTGACATACACTGACACCAAGTAACAAAGACATATACTGAGACCCAGTAACACAGACACACACTTACACCCAGTAACACACACACTCACTGACACCAAGTAACATAGACATACACTTAAACCCAGGAACACAGACACACATTGACACCAAGTAACAAAGACACACACTTGCACCAAGTAACAAACACATACATTGACACCAAGTAACAAAGACATACACTGACACCCAGTAATAAAGACATACACTTACACCAATTCACAAACACATGCACTGACACCAAGTAACAAAGACATACACTGATACACAGTAAGACAGACACACACTTGCACCCAGTAACACACACACTGACACCCAGTTAGAAACACACACTGACCCCCAGTAACACAGACACACACTTAAACCAAGTAACACAGACATACACTGACACAAAGTAACAAAGACATACACTGTCACCAAGTAACATATACATACACTGATACCCAGTCACAAAGGCACACACTGGGGGGCGGGGTGGGGCACATTGGCGCAGTTGTTAGCACCGCAGCCTCACAGCTCCAGGGACCCGGGTTCGACTCTGGGTACTGCCTGTGCGGAGTTTGCAAGTTCTCCCTGTGTCTGCGTGAGTTTCCTCCGGGTGCTCCGGTTTCCTCCTACATGCCAAAGACTTGCAGGTTGATAGGTTAATTGGCCATTATAAATTGACCCTAGTATAGGTAGGTGGTAGGGAAATATATAGGGACAGGTGGGGATGTGAAAGGAATACGGGATTAGTGCAGGATTAGTGTAAATGGGTGGTTGATGGTCGGCACAGACTCGGTGACCGAAGGGCCTGTTGAAGTGCTGTATCTCTAAACTAAACTAAATACTGACACCTAGTGTCACAGACACACACTGACAGCCAGTAACACAAACAAACACACACTGACACCCAGTGACACAGAGAACCACTGATACACAGTAACAAAGACATACACTGACACCAAGTAACACAGACACACAATGACACCAGTAACAAAGACATACACTGACACCAAGTCACAAAGGCAAACACTTACACCAAGTAACAAAGACAGACAATTACACCAAGTATTTTGAAGGACACTGACACCAAGTAACAAAGACATACACTGACACCAAGTCACAAAGACACACACTGACACCCAGTAACAAAGACATACACTGACACCCAGTAACAAAGACATGCACTGATACCCAGTAACAAAGACACACACTTACACCAAGTACAAAAGAAAGACACTGATACCCAGTAACACAGACACACACTTACACCAAGTAACAAAGACATACACTGACACCCAGTAACAAAGACATACACTGACACCCAGTAACACAGACACACAAGCACACCAAGTAACAAAGACACACACTTACACCAAGTAACACAGACACACACTGACACACAGTAACACAGACAAACACACTGACACCAAGTAACACAGACATACACTGACACCAAGTAACAAAGACATACACTGATACCCAGGAACACAGGCACACACTGGGGTGGGGAGGGGCACATTGGCGCAGTGGTTAGCACCGCAGCCTCACAGCTCCAGGGACCCGGGTTCGATTCTGGGTACTGCCTTTGCCGAGTTTGCAAGTTCTCCCTGCGTCTGAGTGGGTTGCCTCCCGGTGCTCCGGTTTCCTCCCACATGCCAAAGACTTGCAGGTTGATAGGTTAATTGGCCATTATAAATTGCCCCTAGTACAGGTAGGTGGTAGGGAAATATATAGGGATAGGTGGGGATGTGATAGGAATACGGGATTAGTGTAGGATTAGTATAAATGGGTTGTTCATGGTCGGCACAGACTCGGTGGGCCGATGGGCCTGTTTAAGTGCTGTATCTCTAAACTAAACTAAATACTGACACCTAGTGTCACAGACACACACTGACACCCAGTAATACAGAGAAACACTGAAACACAGCAACAAAGACATACACTGACACCAAGCAACACAGACACACACTG
Source organism: Heterodontus francisci (assembly GCF_036365525.1). Taxonomy (NCBI): domain Eukaryota; kingdom Metazoa; phylum Chordata; class Chondrichthyes; order Heterodontiformes; family Heterodontidae; genus Heterodontus; species Heterodontus francisci. Next base: position 59,418,279 of record NC_090398.1, read on the forward strand.
ACACCCAGTAAAAATGACATACACTGACAACAAGTAACAAAGACATACACTGATACCAAGTAACAAAGACATACACTGATACCAAGTCACAAAGACATACACTGACACCAAGGAACAAAGACAAACACTTACACCAAGTAACACAGACATACACTGACACCAAGTAACAAAGACAGACAATTACACCAAGTAACAAAGACATACACTTACACCAAGGAACAAAGACACACACTTACACCAAGTAACACAGACAAACACTGACACAAAGTAATAAAGACAGACAATTACACCAAGTAACAAAGACATACACTGACACCAGGTATTTTGACATACACTGACACCAAGTAACAAAGACATACACTGATACCCAGTAACACAGACACACACTTACACCTAGTAACAAATACATACACTGACACCCAGTAACAAAGACATACACTGACACCCTGTAACTCAGACACACAAGGACACCAAGTAAAAAAGACAGACGTTGATAGCCAGTGACACAGACACACACTTACACCAAGTAACACAGACACACACTGACACACAGTAACACAGACAAACACACTGACACCAAGTAACACAGACATACACTGACACCAAGTAACAAAGACATGCACTGATACCCAGTAACAAAGACACACACTTACAGCAAGTAAAAAAGACAGACTTTGATACCCAGTGACACAGACACACAATTACACCAAGTAACAAAGACATACACTGACACCCAGTAACAAAGACATGCACTGATACCCAGTAACAAAGACACACACATACACAAAGTAAAAAAGACAGACGTTGATACCCAGTAACACAGACACACACTTACACCAAGTAACAAAGACATACACTGACACCCAGTAACAAAGACATGCACTGATACCCAGTATTAAAGACACACACTTGCAGCAAGTAAAAAAGACAGACACTGATACCCAGTAACACAGACACACACCTACACCAAGTAACAAAGACATACACTGACACCCAGTAACAAAGACATACACTGACACCCAGTAACACAGACAAACACACTGACACCAAGTAACACAGACATACACTGACACCAAGTAACAAAGACATACACTGATACCCAGGAACACAGGCACACACTGGGGTGGGGGTTGGGGGGCACATTGGCGCAGTGGTTAGCACCGCAGCCTCACATCTCCAGGGACCCGGGTTCGATTCTGGGTACTGCCTTTGCGGAGTTTGCAAGTTCTCCCTGTGTCTGAGTGGGTTGCCTCCCGGTGCTCCGGTTTCCTCCCACATGCCAAAGACTTGCAGGTTGATAGGTTAATTGGCCATTATAAATTGCCCCTAGATTAGGTAGGTGGTAGGGAAATATATAGGGATAGGTGGGGATGTGATAGGAATACGGGATTAGTGTAGGATTAGTATAAATGGGTTGTTGATGGTCGGCACAGACTCGGTGGGCCGAAGGGCCTGTTTAAGTGCTGTATCTCTAAACTAAACTAAATAATGACACCTAGTGTCACAGACACACACTGACACCCAGTAATACAGAGAAACACTGAAACACAGCAACAAAGACATACACTGACACCAAGTAACACAGACACACACTGACACCCAGTAAAAAAGACATACACTTACACCAAGGAACAAAGACACACACTTACACCAAGTAACACATACATACACTGACACCAAGTAACAAAGACAGACAATTAAACCAAGTAACAAAGACATACACTTACACCAAGGAACAAAGACACACACTTACACCAAGTAACACAGACATACACTGACACAAAGTAACAAAGACAGACAATTACACCAAGTAACAAAGACATACACTGACACCAGGTATTTTAACATACACTGACACCAAGTAACAAAGAAATACACTGATACCCAGTAACACAGACACACACTTACACCAAGTAACACATACATACAATGACACCAAGTAACAAAGACATACACTGACACCCAGTAACAAAGACATACACTGACACCCTGTAACACAGACACACAAGGACACCAAGTAACAAAGACACACACTTACACCAAGTAACACAGACACACACTGACACACAGTAACACAGACAAACACACTGACACCAAGTAACACAGACATACACTGACACCAAGTCACAAAGACATACACTGATACCCAGGAACACAGGCACACACTGGGGTGGGGAGGGGCACATTAGCGCAGTGGTTAGCACCGCAGCCTCACAGCTCCAGGGACCCGGGTTCGATTCTGGGTACTGCCTTTGCGGAGTTTGCAAGTTCTCCCTGCGTCTGAGTGGGTTGCCTCCCGGTGCTCCGGTTTCCTCCCACATGCCAAAGACTTGCAGGTTGATAGGTTAATTGGCCATTATAAATTGCCCCTAGTATAGGTAGGTGGGAGGGAAATATATAGGCATAGGTGGGGATGTGATAGGAATACGGGATTAGTGTAGGATTAGTATAAATGGGTTGTTGATGGTCGGCACAGACTCGGTGGGCCGATGGGCCTGTTTAAGTGCTGTATCTCTAAACTAAACTAAATACTGACACCTAGTGTCACAGACACACACTGACGCCCAGTAACACAGAGAAACACTGAAACACGGCAACAAAGACATACACTGACACCAAGTACACAGACACACACTGACACCCAGTAAAAAAGACATACACTGACAACAAGTCACAAAGACTAACACTGATACCCAGTAACACAGATACACACGGACATCAAGTAACACAGACATACAATGACACCAAGTAACAAAGACATGCACTTACACCAAGTAAAAAAGACAGAAGTTGATACCCAGTAACACAGACATACACTCACACCAAGTAACAAAGACATACACTGACACCCAGTAACAAAGACATGCACTGATACCCAGTAACAAAGACACACACATACACAAAGTAAAAAAGACAGACACTGATACCCAGTAACACAGACACACACTTACACCAAGTAACAAAGACATACACTGACACCCAGTAACAAAGACATACACTGACACCCAGTAACACAGACACACAAGCACACCAAGTAACAAAGACACACACTTACACCAAGTAACACAGACACACACTGACACCCAGTAAAAAAGACATACACTGACAACAAGTCACAAAGACATACACTGATACCAAGTCACAAAGACATACCTGACACCAAGTAACAAAGACATACACTTACACCAAGGAACAAAGACAAACACTTACACCAAGTAACACAGACATACACTGACACACAGTAACACAGACAAACACACTGACACCAAGTAACAAATACATACACTGACACCCAGTAACAAAGACATACACTGACACCCTGTAACTCAGACACACAAGGACACCAAGTAACAAAGACACAAAATGACACCAAGTAACACAGACACACACTGACACACAGTAACACAGACAAACACACTGACACCAAGTAACACAGACATGCACTGACACCAAGTAACAAAGACATGCACTGATACCCAGTAACAAAGACACACACTTACACCAAGTAAAAAAGACAGACGTTGATACCCAGTGACACAGACACACACTTACACCAAGTAACAAAGACATACACTGACACCCAGTAACAAAGACATGCACTGATACCCAGTAACAAAGACACACACATACACCAAGTAAAAAAGGCAGACGTTGATACCCAGTAACACAGACACACACTTACACCAAGTAACAAAGACATGCACTGACACCCAGTAACAAAGACATGCACTGATACCCAGTAACAAAGACAAACACTTACACCAAGTAAAAAAGACAGACACTGATACCCAGTAACACAGACACACACTTACACCAAGTAACAAAGACATACACTGACACCAAGTAACACAGACACACACTGCCACCCAGTAAAAAAGACATCCACTGACATCAAGTCACAAAGACATACACTGATACCATGTCACAAAGACACACACTTCCACCAAGTAACACAGACATACACTGACACCAAGTAACAAAGACAGACAATTACACCAAGTTACAAAGACATACACTTACACCAAGTATTTTGACATACACAGACACCCAGTAACAAAGACATGCACTGATACCCAGTAACGCAGACACACACTTACACCCAGTAAAAAATACATACACTGACACCAAGTCACAAAGACAGACACTGATACCCAGTAACAAAGACATGCACTGATACCCAGTAACGCAGACACACACTTACACCCAGTAAAAAAGACATACACTGACACCAAGTAACAAAGTCATACACTTACACCATGTAACAAAGACACACACTTACACCAAGTAACACAGACATACACTGATACCAAGTAACAAAGACCGACAGTTACACCAAGTAACAAAGTCAGACACTGACACCAAGTATTTTGACATCCACTGACACCAAGTAACAAAGACATGCACTGATACCCAGTAACACAGACACACACGGACACCAAGTAACACAGACATGCAATGACACCAAGTAACAAAGACATGCACTGACACCAAGTAACACAGACACACACTGACACCCAGTAAAAAAGACATCCACTGACATCAAGTCACAAAGACATACACTGAGACCAAGTCACAAAGACATACACTGATGCCCAGTAATAAAGACACACACTTACACCAAGTAACACAGACATACACTGACACCAAGTAACAAAGACAGACAATTACACCAAATAACAAAGACATACACTTACACCAAGTATTTTGACATACACTGACACCCAGTAACAAAGACATGCACTGATACCCAGTAACGCTGACACACACTTACACCCAGTAAAAAAGACATACACTGACACCAAGTCACAAAGACATACACTGATACCAAGTCACAAAGACATACACTGATGCCCAGTAACACAGACACACAATGACACCAAGTAACAAAGACATACACTGACACCAAGTGACAAAGTCATACACTTACACCAAGTAACAAAGACACACACTTACACCAAGTAACACAGACATACACTGACACCAAGTAACAAAGACCGACAGTTACACCAAGTAACAAAGTCATACACTTACACCAAGTATTTTGACATCCACTGACAACAAGTAACAAAGACATACACTGACACCCAGTAACAAAGACATACACTGACACCCTGTAACACAGACACACAAGGACACCAAGTAACAAAGACACACACTTACACCAAGTAACACAGACACACACTGACACACAGTAACACAGACAAACACACTGACACCAAGTAACACAGACATACACTGACACCAAGTAACAAAGACATGCACTGATACCCAGTAACAAAGACACACACTTACACCAAGTAAAAAAGACAGACGTTGATACCCAGTGACACAGACACACACTTACACCAAGTAAAAAAGACAGACACTGATACCCAGTAACACAGTCACACACTTACACCAAGTAACAAAGACATACACTGACACCAAGTAACACAGACACACACTGCCACCCAGTAAAAAAGACATCCACTGACATCAAGTCACAAAGACATACACTGATACCATGTCACAAAGACATACACTGATGCCCAGTAACAAAGACACACACTTCCACCAAGTAACACAGACATACACTGACACCAAGTAACAAAGACAGACAATTACACCAAGTAACAAAGACATACACTTACACCAAGTATTTTGACATACACAGACACCCAGTAACAAAGACATGCACTGATACCCAGTAACGCAGACACACACTTACACCCAGTAAAAAATACATACACTGACACCAAGTCACAAAGACAGACACTGATACCCAGTAACAAAGACATGCACTGATACCCAGTAACGCAGACACACACTTACACCCAGTAAAAAAGACATACACTGACACCAAGTAACAAAGTCATACACTTACACCATGTAACAAAGACACACACTTACACCAAGTAACACAGACATACACTGATACCAAGTAACAAAGACCGACAGTTACACCAAGTAACAAAGTCAGACACTGACACCAAGTATTTTGACATCCACTGACACCAAGTAACAAAGACATGCACTGATACCCAGTAACACAGACACACACGGACACCAAGTAACACAGACATGCAATGACACCAAGTAACAAAGACATGCACTGACACCAAGTAACACAGACACACACTGACACCCAGTAAAAAAGACATCCACTGACATCAAGTCACAAAGACATACACTGAGACCAAGTCACAAAGACATACACTGATGCCCAGTAATAAAGACACACACTTACACCAAGTAACACAGACATACACTGACACCAAGTAACAAAGACAGACAATTACACCAAATAACAAAGACATACACTTCCACCAAGTATTTTGACATACACTGACACCCAGTAACAAAGACATGCACTGATACCCAGTAACGCTGACACACACTTACACCCAGTAAAAAAGACATACACTGACACCAAGTCACAAAGACATACACTGATAACAAGTCACAAAGACAGACACTGATGCCCAGTAACACAGACACACAATGACACCAAGTAACAAAGACATACACTGACACCAAGTAACAAAGTCATACACTTACACCAAGTAACAAAGACACACACTTACACCAAGTAACACAGACATACACTGACACCAAGTAACAAAGACCGACAGTTACACCAAGTAACAAAGTCATACACTTACACCAAGTATTTTGACATCCACTGACAACAAGTAACAAAGGCATACACTGACACCCAGTAACAAAGACATACACTGACACCCTGTAACACAGACACACAAGGACACCAAGTAACAAAGACACACACTTACACCAAGTAACACAGACACACACTGACACACAGTAACACAGACAAACACACTGACACCAAGTAACACAGACATACACTGACACCAAGTCACAAAGACATACACTGATACCCAGGAACACAGGCACACACTGGGGTGGGGAGGGGCACATTAGCGCAGTGGTTAGCACCGCAGCCTCACAGCTCCAGGGACCCGGGTTCGATTCTGGGTACTGCCTTTGCGGAGTTTGCAAGTTCTCCCTGCGTCTGAGTGGGTTGCCTCCCGGTGCTCCGGTTTCCTCCCACATGCCAAAGACTTGCAGGTTGATAGGTTAATTGGCCATTATAAATTGCCCCTAGTATAGGTAGGTGGGAGGGAAATATATAGGCATAGGTGGGGATGTGATAGGAATACGGGATTAGTGTAGGATTAGTATAAATGGGTTGTTGATGGTCGGCACAGACTCGGTGGGCCGATGGGCCTGTTTCAGTGCTGTATCTCTAAACTAAACTAAATACTGACACATGGTGTCACAGACACACACTGACACCCAGTAACACAGAGAAACACTGAAACACGGCAACAAAGACATACACTGACACCAAGTAACACAGACACACACTGACACCCAGTAAAAAAGACATACACTGACAACAAGTCACAAAGACATACACTGATACCAAGTCACAAAGACATACCTGACACCAAGTAACAAAGACATACACTTACACCAAGGAACAAAGACAAACACTTACACCAAGTAACACAGACATACACTGACACACAGTAACACAGACAAACACACTGACAACAAGTAACAAATACACACACTGACACCCAGTAACAAAGACATACACTGACACCCTGTAACTCAGACACACAAGGACACCAAGTAACAAAGACACAAAATGACACCAAGTAACACAGACACACACTGACACACAGTAACACAGACAAACACACTGACACCAAGTAACACAGACATACACTGACACCAAGTAACAAAGACATGCACTGATACCCAGTAACAAAGACACACACTTACACCAAGTAAAAAAGACAGACGTTGATACCCAGTGACACAGACACACACTAACACCAAGTAACAAAGACATACACTGACACCCAGTAACAAAGACATGCACTGATACCCAGTAACAAAGACACACACATACACCAAGTAAAAAAGGCAGACGTTGATACCCAGTAACACAGACACACACTTACACCAAGTAACAAAGACATACACTGACACCCAGTAACAAAGACATGCTCTGATACCCAGTAACAAAGACAAACACTTACACCAAGTAAAAAAGACAGACGTTGATACCCAGTGACACAGACACACACTTACACCAAGTAACAAAGACATACACTGACACCCAGTAACAAAGACATGCACTGATACCCAGTAACAAAGACACACACATACACCAAGTAAAAAAGGCAGACGTTGATACCCAGTAACACAGACACACACTTACACCAAGTAACAAAGACATACACTGACACCCAGTAACAAAGACATGCACTGATACCCAGTAACAAAGACAAACACTTACACCAAGTAAAAAAGACAGACACTGATACCCAGTAACGCAGACACACACTTACACCCAGTAAAAAATACAGACACTGACACCAAGTCACAAAGACAGACACTGATACCCAGTAACAAAGACATACACTGATGCCCAGTAACACAGATACACAATGACACCAAGTAACAAAGACATACACTGATACCAAGTCACAAAGACATACACTGACACCAAGGAACAAAGACAAACACTTACACCAAGTAACACAGACATACACTGACACCAAGTTACAAAGACAGACAATTACACCAAGTAACAAAGACATACACTTACACCAAGGAACAAAGACACACACTTACACAAAGTAACACAGACAAACACTGACACAAAGTAATAAAGACAGACAATTACACCAAGTAACAAAGACATACACTGACACCAGGTATTTTGACATACACTGACACCAAGTAACAAAGACATACACTGATACCCAGTAACACAGACACACACTTACACCTAGTAACAAATACATACACTGACACCCAGTAACAAAGACATACACTGACACCCTGTAACTCAGACACACAAGGACACCAAGTAAAAAAGACAGACGTTGATACCCAGTGACACAGACACACACTTACACCAAGTAACACAGACACACACTGACACACAGTAACACAGACAAACACACTGACACCAAGTAACACAGACATACACTGACACCAAGTAACAAAGACATGCACTGATACCCAGTAACAAAGACACACACTTACAGCAAGTAAAAAAGACAGACGTTGATACCCAGTGACACAGACACACAATTACACCAAGTAACAAAGACATACACTGACACCCAGTAACAAAGACATGCACTGATACCCAGTAACAAAGACACACACATACACAAAGTAAAAAAGACAGACGTTGATACCCAGTAACACAGACACACACTTACACCAAGTAACAAAGACATACACTGACACCCAGTAACAAAGACATGCACTGATACCCAGTAACAAAGACACACACTTGCAGCAAGTAAAAAAGACAGACACTGATACCCAGTAACACAGACACACACCTACACCAAGTAACAAAGACATACACTGACACCCAGTAACAAAGACATACACTGACACCCAGTAACACAGACAAACACACTGACACCAAGTAACACAGACATACACTGACACCAAGTAACAAAGACATACACTGATACCCAGGAACACAGGCACACACTGGGGTGGGGGGTGGGGGGCACATTGGCGCAGAGGTTAGCACCGCAGCCTCACATCTCCAGCGACCCGGGTTCGATTCTGGGTACTGCCTTTGCGGAGTTTGCAAGTTCTCCCTGTGTCTGAGTGGGTTGCCTCCCGGTGCTCCGGTTTCCTCCCACATGCCAAAGACTTGCAGGTTGATAGGTTAATTGGCCATTATAAATTGCCCCTAGATTAGGTAGGTGGTAGGGAAATATATAGGGATAGGTGGGGATGTGATAGGAATACGGGATTAGTGTAGGATTAGTATAAATGGGTTGTTGATGGTCGGCACAGACTCGGTGGGCCGAAGGGCCTGTTTCAGTGCTGTATCTCTAAACTAAACTAAATACTGACACCTAGTGTCACAGACACACACTGACACCCAGTAATCCAGAGAAACACTGAAACACAGCAACAAAGACATACACTGACACCAAGTAACACAGACACACACTGACACCCAGTAAAAAAGACATACACTTACACCAAGGAACAAAGACACACACTTACACCAAGTAACACATACATACACTGACACCAAGTAACAAAGACAGACAATTAAACCAAGTAACAAAGACATACACTTACACCAAGGAACAAAGACACACACTTACACCAAGTAACACAGACATACACTGACACAAAGTAACAAAGACAGACAATTACACCAAGTAACAAAGACATACACTGACACCAGGTATTTTAACATACACTGACACCAAGTAACAAAGACATACACTGATACCCAGTAACACAGACACACACTTACACCAAGTAACACATACATACAATGACACCAAGTAACAAAGACATACACTGACACCCAGTAACAAAGACATACACTGACACCCTGTAACACAGACACACAAGGACACCAAGTAACAAAGACACACACTTACACCAAGTAACACAGACACACACTGACACACAGTAACACAGACAAACACACTGACACCAAGTAACACAGACATACACTGACACCAAGTCACAAAGACATACACTGATACCCAGGAACACAGGCACACACTGGGGTGGGGGGTGGGGGGCACATTGGCGCAGAGGTTAGCACCGCAGCCTCACATCTCCAGCGACCCGGGTTCGATTCTGGGTACTGCCTTTGCGGAGTTTGCAAGTTCTCCCTGTGTCTGAGTGGGTTGCCTCCCGGTGCTCCGGTTTCCTCCCACATGCCAAAGACTTGCAGGTTGATAGGTTAATTGGCCATTATAAATTGCCCCTAGTATAGGTAGGTGGGAGGGAAATATATAGGCATAGGTGGGGATGTGATAGGAATACGGGATTAGTGTAGGATTAGTATAAATGGGTTGTTGATGGTCGGCACAGACTCGGTGGGCCGATGGGCCTGTTTAAGTGCTGTATCTCTAAACTAAACTAAATACTGACACCTAGTGTCACAGACACACACTGACACCCAGTAACACAGAGAAACACTGAAACACGGCAACAAAGACATACACTGACACCAAGTACACAGACACACACTGACACCCAGTAAAAAAGACATACACTGACAACAAGTCACAAAGACATACACTGATACCAAGTCACAAAGACATACACTGACACCAAGTAACAAAGACATACACTTACACCAAGGAACAAAGACAAACACTTACACCAAGTAACACAGACATACACTGACACACAGTGACACAGACAAACACACTGACACCAAGTAACAAATACATACACTGACACCCAGTAACAAAGACATACACTGACACCCTGTAACTCAGACACACAAGGACACCAAGTAACAAAGACACAAAATGACACCAAGTAACACAGACACACACTGACACACAGTAACACAGACAAACACACTGACACCAAGTAACACAGACATACACTGACACCAAGTAACAAAGACATGCACTGATACCCAGTAACAAAGACACACACTTACACCAAGTAAAAAAGACAGACGTTGATACCCAGTGACACAGACACACACTTACACCAAGTAAGAAAGACATACACTGACACCCAGTAACAAAGACATGCACTGATACCCAGTAACAAAGACACACACATACACCAAGTAAAAAAGACAGACGTTGATACCCAGTAACACAGACACACACTTACACCAAGTAACAAAGACATACACTGACACCCAGTAACAAAGACATGCACTGATACCCAGTAACAAAGACAAACACTTACACCAAGTAAAAAAGACAGACACTGATACCCAGTAACACAGACACACACTTACACCAAGTAACAAAGACATACACTGACACCAAGTAACACAGACACACACTGCCACCCAGTAAAAAAGACATCCACTGACATCAAGTCACAAAGACATACACTGATACCATGTCACAAAGACATACACTGATGCCCAGTAACAAAGACACACACTTCCACCAAGTAACACAGACATACACTGACACCAAGTAACAAAGACAGACAATTACACCAAGTAACAAAGACATACACTTACACCAAGTATTTTGACATACACAGACACCCAGTAACAAAGACATGCACTGATACCCAGTAACGCAGACACACACTTACACCCAGTAAAAAAGACATACACTGACACCAAGTCACAAAGACATACACTGATAACAAGTCACAAAGACATACACTGATGCCCAGTAACACAGACACACAATGACACCAAGTAACAAAGACATACACTGACACCAAGTAACAAAGTCATACACTTACACCAAGTAACAAAGACACACACTTACACCAAGTAACACAGACATACACTGACACCAAGTAACAAAGACCGACAGTTACACCAAGTAACAAAGTCATACACTTACACCAAGTATTTTGACATCCACTGACAACAAGTAACAAAGACATACACTGACACCCAGTAACAAAGACATACACTGACACCCTGTAACACAGACACACAAGGACACCAAGTAACAAAGACACACACTTACACCAAGTAACACAGACACACACTGACACACAGTAACACAGACAAACACACTGACACCAAGTAACACAGACATACACTGACACCAAGTCACAAAGACATACACTGATACCCAGGAACACAGGCACACACTGGGGTGGGGAGGGGCACATTAGCGCAGTGGTTAGCACCGCAGCCTCACAGCTCCAGGGACCCGGGTTCGATTCTGGGTACTGCCTTTGCGGAGTTTGCAAGTTCTCCCTGCGTCTGAGTGGGTTGCCTCCCGGTGCTCCGGTTTCCTCCCACATGCCAAAGACTTGCAGGTTGATAGGTTAATTGGCCATTATAAATTGCCCCTAGTATAGGTAGGTGGGAGGGAAATATATAGGCATAGGTGGGGATGTGATAGGAATACGGGATTAGTGTAGGATTAGTATAAATGGGTTGTTGATGGTCGGCACAGACTCGGTGGGCCGATGGGCCTGTTTAAGTGCTGTATCTCTAAACTAAACTAAATACTGACACCTAGTGTCACAGACACACACTGACACCCAGTAACACAGAGAAACACTGAAACACGGCAACAAAGACATACACTGACACCAAGTACACAGACACACACTGACACCCAGTAAAAAAGACATACACTGACAACAAGTCACAAAGACATACACTGATACCAAGTCACAAAGACATACACTGACACCAAGTAACAAAGACATACACTTACACCAAGGAACAAAGACAAACACTTACACCAAGTAACACAGACATACACTGACACACAGTGACACAGACAAACACACTGACACCAAGTAACAAATACATACACTGACACCCAGTAACAAAGACATACACTGACACCCTGTAACTCAGACACACAAGGACACCAAGTAACAAAGACACAAAATGACACCAAGTAACACAGACACACACTGACACACAGTAACACAGACAAACACACTGACACCAAGTAACACAGACATACACTGACACCAAGTAACAAAGACATGCACTGATACCCAGTAACAAAGACACACACTTACACCAAGTAAAAAAGACAGACGTTGATACCCAGTGACACAGACACACACTTACACCAAGTAAGAAAGACATACACTGACACCCAGTAACAAAGACATGCACTGATACCCAGTAACAAAGACACACACATACACCAAGTAAAAAAGACAGACGTTGATACCCAGTAACACAGACACACACTTACACCAAGTAACAAAGACATACACTGACACCCAGTAACAAAGACATGCACTGATACCCAGTAACAAAGACAAACACTTACACCAAGTAAAAAAGACAGACACTGATACCCAGTAACACAGACACACACTTACACCAAGTAACAAAGACATACACTGACACCAAGTAACACAGACACACACTGCCACCCAGTAAAAAAGACATCCACTGACATCAAGTCACAAAGACATACACTGATACCATGTCACAAAGACATACACTGATGCCCAGTAACAAAGACACACACTTCCACCAAGTAACACAGACATACACTGACACCAAGTAACAAAGACAGACAATTACACCAAGTAACAAAGACATACACTTACACCAAGTATTTTGACATACACAGACACCCAGTAACAAAGACATGCACTGATACCCAGTAACGCAGACACACACTTACACCCAGTAAAAAATACATACACTGACACCAAGTCACAAAGACAGACACTGATACCCAGTAACAAAGACATGCACTGATACCCAGTAACGCAGACACACACTTACACCCAGTAAAAAAGACATACACTGACACCAAGTAACAAAGTCATACACTTACACCATGTAACAAAGACACACACTTACACCAAGTAACACAGACATACACTGATACCAAGTAACAAAGACCGACAGTTACACCAAGTAACAAAGTCAGACACTGACACCAAGTATTTTGACATCCACTGACACCAAGTAACAAAGACATGCACTGATACCCAGTAACACAGACACACACGGACACCAAGTAACACAGACATACACTTACACCAAGGAACAAAGACACACACTTACACCAAGTAACACATACATACACTGAAACCAAGTAACAAAGACAGACAATTAAACCAAGTAACAAAGACATACACTTACACCAAGGAACAAAGACACACACTTACACCAAGTAACAAAGACATACACTTACACCAAGTAACAAAGACAGACAATTACACCAACTAACAAAGTCATACACTTACACCAAGTATTTTGACATCCACTGACAACAAGTAACAAAGACATACACTGATACCCAGTAACACAGATACACTCGGACATCAAGTAACACAGACATACAATGACACCAAGTAACAAAGACATGCACTTACACCAAGTAAAAAAGACAGAAGTTGATACCCAGTAACACAGACACACACTCACACCAAGTAACAAAGACATACACTGACACCCAGTAACAAACACATGCACTGATACCCAGTAACAAAGACACACACATACACAAAGTAAAAAAGACAGACACTGATACCCAGTAACACAGACACACACTTACACCAAGTAACAAAGACATACACTGACACCCAGTAACAAAGACATACACTGACACCCAGTAACACAGACACACAAGCACACCAAGTAACAAAGACACACACTTACACCAAGTAACACAGACACACACTGACACCCAGTAACACAGACAAACACACTGACACCAATTAACACAGACAGACACTGAAACCAAGTAACAAAGACATGCACTGATACCCAGGAAAACAGGCACACACTGGGGTGAGTGGAGGGGGGGGGGCACATTGGCGCAGTGGTTAGCACCGCAGCCTCACAGCTCCAGGGACCCGGGTTCGATTCTGGGTACTGCCTTTGCGGAGTTTGCAAGTTCTCCCTGTGTCTGCGTGGGTTTCCTCCCGGTGCTCCGGTTTCCTCCCACATGCCAAAGACTTGCAGCTTGATTGGTTAATTGGCCATCATAAATTGCCCCTAGTATAGGTAGGTGGTAGGGAAATATATAGGGATAGGTGGGGCTGTGATAGGAATGCGGGATTAGTGTAGGATTAGTATAAATGGGTTGTTGATGGTCGGCACAGACTCGGTGGGCCGATGGGCCTGTATAAGTGCTGTATCTCTAAACTAAACTAAATACTGACACCTAGTGTCACAGACACACACTGACACCCAGTAATACAGAGAAACACTGAAACACAGCAACAAAGACATACACTGACACCAAGTAACACAGACACACATGACACCCAGTAAAAAAGACATACACTTACACCAAGGAACAAAGACACACACTTACACCAAGTAACACATACATACACTGACACCAAGTAACAAAGACAGACAATTAAACCAAGTAACAAAGACATACACTTACACCAAGGAACAAAGACACACACTTACACCAAGTAACACAGACATACACTGACACAAAGTAACAAAGACAGACAATTACACCAAGTAACAAAGACATACACTGACACCAGGTATTTTAACATACACTGACACCAAGTAACAAAGACATACACTGATACCCAGTAACACAGACACACACTTACACCAAGTAACACATACATACAATGACACCAAGTAACAAAGACATACACTGACACCCAGTAACAAAGACATACACTGACACCCTGTAACACAGACACACAAGGACACCAAGTAACAAAGACACACACTTACACCAAGTAACACAGACACACACTGACACACAGTAACACAGACAAACACACTGACACCAAGTAACACAGACATACACTGACACCAAGTCACAAAGACATACACTGATACCCAGGAACACAGGCACACACTGGGGTGGGGAGGGGCACATTAGCGCAGTGGTTAGCACCGCAGCCTCACAGCTCCAGGGACCCGGGTTCGATTCTGGGTACTGCCTTTGCGGAGTTTGCAAGTTCTCCCTGCGTCTGAGTGGGTTGCCTCCCGGTGCTCCGGTTTCCTCCCACATGCCAAAGACTTGCAGGTTGATAGGTTAATTGGCCATTATAAATTGCCCCTAGTATAGGTAGGTGGGAGGGAAATATATAGGCATAGGTGGGGATGTGATAGGAATACGGGATTAGTGTAGGATTAGTATAAATGGGTTGTTGATGGTCGGCACAGACTCGGTGGGCCGATGGGCCTGTTTCAGTGCTGTATCTCTAAACTAAACTAAATACTGACACCTAGTGTCACAGACACACACTGACACCCAGTAACACAGAGAAACACTGAAACACGGCAACAAAGACATACACTGACACCAAGTAACACAGACACACACTGACACCCAGTAAAAAAGACATACACTGACAACAAGTCACAAAGACATACACTGATACCAAGTCACAAAGACATACCTGACACCAAGTAACAAAGACATACACTTACACCAAGGAACAAAGACAAACACTTACACCAAGTAACACAGACATACACTGACACACAGTAACACAGACAAACACACTGACACCAAGTAACAAATACATACACTGACACCCAGTAACAAAGACATACACTGACACCTTGTAACTCAGACACAAAATGACACCAAGTAACACAGACACACACTGACACACAGTAACACAGACAAACACACTGACACCAAGTAACACAGACATACACTGACACCAAGTAACAAAGACATGCACTGATACCCAGTAACAAAGACACACACTTACACCAAGTAAAAAAGACAGACGTTGATACCCAGTGACACAGACACACACTTACACCAAGTAACAAAGACATACACTGACACCCAGTAACAAAGACATGCACTGATACCCAGTAACAAAGACACACACATACACCAAGTAAAAAAGGCAGACGTTGATACCCAGTAACACAGACACACACTTACACCAAGTAACAAAGACATGCACTGACACCCAGTAACAAAGACATGCACTGATACCCAGTAACGCTGACACACACTTACACCCAGTAAAAAAGACATACACTGACACCAAGTCACAAAGACATACACTGATACCAAGTCACAAAGACATACACTGATGCCCAGTAACACAGACACACAATGACACCAAGTAACAAAGACATACACTGACACCAAGTAACAAAGTCATACACTTACACCAAGTAACAAAGACACACACTTACACCAAGTAACACAGACATACACTGACACCAAGTAACAAAGACCGACAGTTACACCAAGTAACAAAGTCATACACTTACACCAAGTATTTTGACATCCACTGACAACAAGTAACAAAGACATACACTGACACCCAGTAACAAAGACATACACTGACACCCTGTAACACAGACACACAAGGACACCAAGTAACAAAAACACACATTTACACCAAGTAACACAGACACACACTGACACACAGTAACACAGACAAACACACTGACACCAAGTAACACAGACATACACTGACACCAAGTAACAAAGACATGCACTGATACCCAGTAACAAAGACACACACTTACGCCAAGTAAAAAAGACAGACGTTGATACCCAGTGACACAGACACACACTTACACCAAGTAACAAAGACATACACTGACACCCAGTAACAAAGACATGCACTGATACCCAGTAACAAAGACAAACACTTACACCAAGTAAAAAAGACAGACACTGATACCCAGTAACACAGACACACACTTACACCAAGTAACAAAGACATACACTGACACCAAGTAACACAGACACACACTGCCACCCAGTAAAAAAGACATCCACTGACATCAAGTCACAAAGACATACACTGATACCATGTCACAAAGACATACACTGATGCCCAGTAACAAAGACACACACTTCCACCAAGTAACACAGACATACACTGACACCAAGTAACAAAGACAGACAATTACACCAAGTAACAAAGACATACACTTACACCAAGTATTTTGACATACACAGACACCCAGTAACAAAGACATGCACTGATACCCAGTAACGCAGACACACACTTACACCCAGTAAAAAATACATACACTGACACCAAGTCACAAAGACAGACACTGATACCCAGTAACAAAGACATGCACTGATACCCAGTAACGCAGACACACACTTACACCCAGTAAAAAAGACATACACTGACACCAAGTAACAAAGTCATACACTTACACCATGTAACAAAGACACACACTTACACCAAGTAACACAGACATACACTGATACCAAGTAACAAAGACCGACAGTTACACCAAGTAACAAAGTCAGACACTGACACCAAGTATTTTGACATCCACTGACACCAAGTAACAAAGACATGCACTGATACCCAGTAACACAGACACACACGGACACCAAGTAACACAAACATGCAATGACACCAAGTAACAAAGACATGCACTGACACCAAGTAACACAGACACACACTGACACCCAGTAAAAAAGACATCCACTGACATCAAGTCACAAAGACATACACTGAGACCAAGTCACAAAGACATACACTGATGCCCAGTAATAAAGACACACACTTACACCAAGTAACACAGACATACACTGACACCAAGTAACAAAGACAGACAATTACACCAAATAACAAAGACATACACTTCCACCAAGTATTTTGACATACACTGACACCCAGTAACAAAGACATGCACTGATACCCAGTAACGCTGACACACACTTACACCCAGTAAAAAAGACATACACTGACACCAAGTCACAAAGACATACACTGATACCAAGTCACAAAGACATACACTGATGCCCAGTAACACAGACACACAATGACACCAAGTAACAAAGACATACACTGACACCAAGTAACAAAGTCATACACTTACACCAAGTAACAAAGACACACACTTACACCAAGTAACACAGACATACACTGACACCAAGTAACAAAGACCGACAGTTACACCAAGTAACAAAGTCATACACTTACACCAAGTATTTTGACATCCACTGACAACAAGTAACAAAGACATACACTGACACCCAGTAACAAAGACATACACTGACACCCTGTAACACAGACACACAAGGACACCAAGTAACAAAGACACACACTTACACCAAGTAACACAGACACACACTGACACACAGTAACACAGACAAACACACTGACACCAAGTAACACAGACATACACTGACACCAAGTCACAAAGACATACACTGATACCCAGGAACACAGGCACACACTGGGGTGGGGAGGGGCACATTAGCGCAGTGGTTAGCACCGCAGCCTCACAGCTCCAGGGACCCGGGTTCGATTCTGGGTACTGCCTTTGCGGAGTTTGCAAGTTCTCCCTGCGTCTGAGTGGGTTGCCTCCCGGTGCTCCGGTTTCCTCCCACATGCCAAAGACTTGCAGGTTGATAGGTTAATTGGCCATTATAAATTGCCCCTAGTATAGGTAGGTGGGAGGGAAATATATAGGCATAGGTGGGGATGTGATAGGAATACGGGATTAGTGTAGGATTAGTATAAATGGGTTGTTGATGGTCGGCACAGACTCGGTGGGCCGATGGGCCTGTTTCAGTGCTGTATCTCTAAACTAAACTAAATACTGACACCTAGTGTCACAGACACACACTGACACCCAGTAACACAGAGAAACACTGAAACACGGCAACAAAGACATACACTGACACCAAGTAACACAGACACACACTGACACCCAGTAAAAAAGACATACACTGACAACAAGTCACAAAGACATACACTGATACCAAGTCACAAAGACATACCTGACACCAAGTAACAAAGACATACACTTACACCAAGGAACAAAGACAAACACTTACACCAAGTAACACAGACATACACTGACACACAGTAACACAGACAAACACACTGACAACAAGTAACAAATACATACACTGACACACAGTAACAAAGACATACACTGACACCCTGTAACTCAGACACACAAGGACACCAAGTAACAAAGACACAAAATGACACCAAGTAACACAGACACACACTGACACACAGTAACACAGACAAACACACTGACACCAAGTAACACAGACATACACTGACACCAAGTAACAAAGACATGCACTGATACCCAGTAACAAAGACACACACTTACACCAAGTAAAAAAGACAGACGTTGATACCCAGTGACACAGACACACACTTACACCAAGTAACAAAGACATACACTGACACCCAGTAACAAAGACATGCACTGATACCCAGTAACAAAGACACACACATACACCAAGTAAAAAAGGCAGACGTTGATACCCAGTAACACAGACACACACTTACACCAAGTAACAAAGACATACACTGACACCCAGTAACAAAGACATGCACTGATACCCAGTAACAAAGACAAACACTTACACCAAGTAAAAAAGACAGACACTGATACCCAGTAACACAGACACACACTTACACCAAGTAACAAAGACATACACTGACACCATGTAACACAGACACACACTGCCACCCAGTAAAAAAGACATCCACTGACATCAAGTCACAAAGACATACACTGATACCATGTCACAAAGACATACACTGATGCCCAGTAACAAAGACACACACTTCCACCAAGTAACACAGACATACACAGACACCAAGTAACAAAGACAGACAATTACACCAAGTAACAAAGACATACACTTACACCAAGTATTTTGACATACACAGACACCCAGTAACAAAGACATGCACTGATACCCAGTAACGCAGACACACACTTACACCCAGTAAAAAATACATACACTGACACCAAGCCACAAAGACAGACACTGATACCCAGTAACAAAGACATGCACTGATACCCAGTAACGCAGACACACACTTACACCCAGTAAAAAAGACACACACTTACACCAAGTAACACAGACATACACTGATACCAAGTAACAAAGACCGACAGTTACACCAAGTAACAAAGTCAGACACTGACACCAAGTATTTTGACATCCACTGACACCAAGTAACAAAGACATGCACTGATACCCAGTAACACAGACACACACGGACACCAAGTAACACAGACATGCAATGACACCAAGTAACAAAGACATGCACTGACACCAAGTAACACAGACACACACTGACACCCAGTAAAAAAGACATCCACTGACATCAAGTCACAAAGACATACACTGAGACCAAGTCACAAAGACATACACTGATGCCCAGTAATAAAGACACACACTTACACCAAGTAACAAAGACAGACAATTACACCAAATAACAAAGACATACACTTACACCAAGTATTTTGACATACACTGACACCCAGTAACAAAGACATGCACTGATACCCAGTAACGCTGACACACACTTACACCCAGTAAAAAAGACATACACTGACACCAAGTCACAAAGACATACACTGATACCAAGTCACAAAGACATACACTGATGCCCAGTAACACAGACACACAATGACACCAAGTAACAAAGACATACACTGACACCAAGTAACAAAGTCATACACTTACACCAAGTAACAAAGACACACACTTACACAAAGTAACACAGACATACACTGACACCAAGTAACAAAGACCGACAGTTACACCAAGTAACAAAGTCATACACTTACACCAAGTATTTTGACATCCACTGACAACAAGTAACAAAGACATACACTGATACCCAGTAACACAGACACACACGGACATCAAGTAACACAGACATACAATGACACCAAGTAACAAAGACATGCACTTACACCAAGTAAAAAAGACAGAAGTTGATACCCAGTAACACAGACACACACTTACACCAAGTAACAAAGACACACACTGACACCCAGTAACAAAGACATGCACTGATACCCAGTAACAAAGACACACACATACACAAAGTAAAAAAGACAGACACTGATACCCAGTAACACAGACACACACTTACACCAAGTAACAAAGACATACACTGACACCCAGTAACAAAGACATACACTGACACCCAGTAACACAGACACACAAGCACACCAAGTAACAAAGACACACACTTACACCAAGTAACACAGACACACACTGACACCCAGTAACACAGACAAACACACTGACACCAGGTAACACAGACAGACACTGAAACCAAGTAACAAAGACATGCACTGATACCCAGGAACACAGGCACACACTGGGGTGAGGGGGGGGGGGGGGGGGGGGCACATTGGCGCAGTGGTTAGCACCGCAGCCTCACAGCTCCAGGGACCCGGGTTCGATTCTGGGTACTGCCTTTGCGGAGTTTGCAAGTTCTCCCTGTGTCTGCGTGGGTTTCCTCCCGGTGCTCCGGTTTCCTCCCACATGCCAAAGACTTGCAGCTTGATTGGTTAATTGGCCATCATAAATTGCCCCTAGTATAGGTAGGTGGTAGGGAAATATATAGGGATAGGTGGGGATGTGATAGGAATGCGGGATTAGTGTAGGATTAGTATAAATGGGTTGTTGATGGTCGGCACAGACTCGGTGGGCCGAAGGGTCTGTTTAAGTGCTGTATCTCTAAACTAAACTAAATACTGACACCTAGTGTCACAGACACACACTGACACCCAGTAATACAGAGAAACACTGAAACACAGCAACAAAGACATACACTGACACCAAGTAACACAGACACACACTGACACCCAGTAAAAAAGACATACACTTACACCAAGGAACAAAGACACACACTTACACCAAGTAACACATACATACACTGACACCAAGTAACAAAGACAGACAATTAAACCAAGTAACAAAGACATACACTTACACCAAGGAACAAATACACACACTTACACCAAGTAACACAGACATACACTGACACAAAGTAACAAAGACAGACAATTACACCAAGTAACAAAGACATACACTGACACCAGGTATTTTAACATACACTGACACCAAGTAACAAAGACAGACACTGATACCCAGTAACGCAGACACACACTTACACCCAGTAAAAAATACATACACTGACACCAAGCCACAAAGACAGACACTGATACCCAGTAACAAAGACATGCACTGATACCCAGTAACGCAGACACACACTTACACCCAGTAAAAAAGACACACACTTACACCAAGTAACACAGACATACACTGATACCAAGTAACAAAGACCGACAGTTACACCAAGTAACAAAGTCAGACACTGACACCAAGTATTTTGACATCCACTGACACCAAGTAACAAAGACATGCACTGATACCCAGTAACACAGACACACACGGACACCAAGTAACACAGACATGCAATGACACCAAGTAACAAAGACATGCACTGACACCAAGTAACACAGACACACACTGACACCCAGTAAAAAAGACATCCACTGACATCAAGTCACAAAGACATACACTGAGACCAAGTCACAAAGACATACACTGATGCCCAGTAATAAAGACACACACTTACACCAAGTAACAAAGACAGACAATTACACCAAATAACAAAGACATACACTTACACCAAGTATTTTGACATACACTGACACCCAGTAACAAAGACATGCACTGATACCCAGTAACGCTGACACACACTTACACCCAGTAAAAAAGACATACACTGACACCAAGTCACAAAGACATACACTGATACCAAGTCACAAAGACATACACTGATGCCCAGTAACACAGACACACAATGACACCAAGTAACAAAGACATACACTGACACCAAGTAACAAAGTCATACACTTACACCAAGTAACAAAGACACACACTTACACAAAGTAACACAGACATACACTGACACCAAGTAACAAAGACCGACAGTTACACCAAGTAACAAAGTCATACACTTACACCAAGTATTTTGACATCCACTGACAACAAGTAACAAAGACATACACTGATACCCAGTAACACAGACACACACGGACATCAAGTAACACAGACATACAATGACACCAAGTAACAAAGACATGCACTTACACCAAGTAAAAAAGACAGAAGTTGATACCCAGTAACACAGACACACACTTACACCAAGTAACAAAGACACACACTGACACCCAGTAACAAAGACATGCACTGATACCCAGTAACAAAGACACACACATACACAAAGTAAAAAAGACAGACACTGATACCCAGTAACACAGACACACACTTACACCAAGTAACAAAGACATACACTGACACCCAGTAACAAAGACATACACTGACACCCAGTAACACAGACACACAAGCACACCAAGTAACAAAGACACACACTTACACCAAGTAACACAGACACACACTGACACCCAGTAACACAGACAAACACACTGACACCAGGTAACACAGACAGACACTGAAACCAAGTAACAAAGACATGCACTGATACCCAGGAACACAGGCACACACTGGGGTGAGGGGGGGGGGGGGGGGGCACATTGGCGCAGTGGTTAGCACCGCAGCCTCACAGCTCCAGGGACCCGGGTTCGATTCTGGGTACTGCCTTTGCGGAGTTTGCAAGTTCTCCCTGTGTCTGCGTGGGTTTCCTCCCGGTGCTCCGGTTTCCTCCCACATGCCAAAGACTTGCAGCTTGATTGGTTAATTGGCCATCATAAATTGCCCCTAGTATAGGTAGGTGGTAGGGAAATATATAGGGATAGGTGGGGATGTGATAGGAATGCGGGATTAGTGTAGGATTAGTATAAATGGGTTGTTGATGGTCGGCACAGACTCGGTGGGCCGAAGGGTCTGTTTAAGTGCTGTATCTCTAAACTAAACTAAATACTGACACCTAGTGTCACAGACACACACTGACACCCAGTAATACAGAGAAACACTGAAACACAGCAACAAAGACATACACTGACACCAAGTAACACAGACACACACTGACACCCAGTAAAAAAGACATACACTTACACCAAGGAACAAAGACACACACTTACACCAAGTAACACATACATACACTGACACCAAGTAACAAAGACAGACAATTAAACCAAGTAACAAAGACATACACTTACACCAAGGAACAAATACACACACTTACACCAAGTAACACAGACATACACTGACACAAAGTAACAAAGACAGACAATTACACCAAGTAACAAAGACATACACTGACACCAGGTATTTTAACATACACTGACACCAAGTAACAAAGACAGACACTGATACCCAGTAACACAGACACACACTTACACCAAGTAACACATACATACAATGACACCAAGTAACAAAGACATACACTGACACCCAGTAACAAAGACATACACTGACACCCTGTAACACAGACACACAAGGACACCAAGTAACAAAGACACACACTTACACCAAGTAACACAGACACACACTGACACACAGTAACACAGACAAACACACTGACACCAAGTAACACAGACATACACTGACACCAAGTAACAAAGACATACACTGATACCCAGGAACACAGGCACACACTGGGGTGGGGAGGGGCACATTGGCGCAGTGGTTAGCACCGCAGCCTCTCAGCTCCAGGGACCCGGGTTCGATTATGGGTACTGCCTTTGCGGAGTTTGCAAGTTCTCCCTGCGTCTGAGTGGGTTGCCTCCCGGTGCTCCGGTTTCCTCCCACATGCCAAAGACTTGCAGGTTGATAGGTTAATTGGCCATTATAAATTGTCCCTAGTATAGGTAGGTGGGAGGGAAATATATAGGCATAGGTGGGGATGTGATAGGAATACGGGATTAGTGTAGGATTAGTATAAATGGGTTGTTGATGGTCGGCACAGACTCGGTGGGCCGATGGGCCTGTTGAAGTGCTGTATCTCTAAACTAAACTAAATACTGACACCTAGTGTCACAGACACACACTGACACCCAGTAACAGAGAGAAACACTGAAACACGGCAACAAAGACATACACTGACACCAAGTAACACAGACACACACTGACACCCAGTAAAAAAGACATACACTGACAACAAGTCACAAAGACATACACTGATACAAAGTCACAAAGACATACACTTACACCAAGGAACAAAGATAAACACTTACACCAAGTAACACAGACATACACTGACACACAGTAACACAGACAAACACACTGACACCAAGTAACAAATACATACACTGACACCCAGTAACAAAGACATACACTGACACCCTGTAACTCAGACACACAATGACACCAAGTAACACAGACACACACTGACACACAGTAACACAGACAAACACACTGACACCAAGTAACACAGACATACACTGACACCAAGTAACAAAGACATGCACTGATACCCATTAACAAAGACACACACTTACACGAAGTAAAAAAGACAGACGTTGATACCCAGTGACACAGCCACACACTTACACCAAGTAACAAAGACATACACTGACACCCAGTAACAAAGACATGCACTGATACCCAGTAACAAAGACACACACATACACCAAGTAAAAAAGACAGACGTTGATACCCAGTAACACAGACACACACTTACACCAGGTAACAAAGACATACACTGACACCCAGTAACAAAGACATGCACTGATACTCAGTAACAAAGACAAACACTTACACCAAGTAAAAAAGACAGACACTGATACCCAGTAACACAGACACACACTTACACCAAGTAACAAAGACATACACTGACACCCAGTAACAAAGACATACACTGACACCCAGTAACACAGACAAACACACTGACACCAATTAACACAGACATACACTGACACCAAGTAACAAAGACATACACTGATACCCAGTAACACAGGCACACACTGGGGTGGGGGGGGGGGCACATTGGCGCAGTGGTTTGCACCGCAGCCTCACATCTCCAGGGACCCGGGTTCGATTCCGGGTACTGCCTTTGCGGAGTTTGCAAGTTCTCCCTGTGTCTGAGTGGGTTGCCTCCCGGTGCTCCGGTTTCCTCCCACATGCCAAAGACTTGCAGGTTGATAGGTTAATTGGCCATTATAAATTGCCCCTAGTATAGGTAGGTGGTGGGGAAATATATAGGGATTGGTGGGGATGTGATAGGAATACGGGATTAGTGTAGGATTAGTATAAATGGGTTGTTGATGGTCGGCACAGACTCGGTGGGCCGAAGGGCCTGTTTAAGTGCTGTATCTCTAAACTAAACTAAAAACTGACACCAAGTAACAAAGACAGACAATTGCACCAATTAACAAAGACATACACTTACACCAAGTATTTTGACATACACAGACACCCAGTAACAAAGACATGCACTGATACCCAGTAACACAGACACACACTGACACCCAGTAAAAAAGACATACACTGACACCAAGTAACAAAGTCATACACTTACACCAAGTAACAAAGACACACACTTACACCAAGTAACACAGACATACACTGATACCAAGTAACAAAGACCGACAGTTACACCAAGCAACAAAGTCAGACACTTACACCAAGTATTTTGACATCCACTGACACCAAGTAACAAAGACATGCACTGATACCCAGTAACACAGACACACACGGACACCAAGTAACACAGACATGCAATGACACCAAGTAACAAAGACATGCACTGATACCCAGTAACAAAGACACACACTTACACCAAGTAAAAAAGACAGACGTTGATACCCAGTAACACAGACACACACTTACACCAAGTAACAAAGACATACATTGACACCCAGTAACAAAGACATGCACTGATACCCAGTAACACAGACACACACGTACACCAAGTAACAAAGACATACAGTGACACCCAGTAACAAAGACATACACTGACATGCAGTAACACAGACACACAAGCACACCAAGTAACAAAGACACACACTTACACCAAGTAACACAGACACACACTGACACCCAGTAACACAGACAAACACACTGACACCAAGTAACACAGACAAACACACTGACACCAAGTAACAATGACATACACTGATACCCAGGAACAGAGGCACACACTGGGGTGAGGCGGGGGCGGGGTGGGGGGCACATTGGCGCAGTGGTTAGCACCGCAGCCTCACAGCTCCAGGGACCCGGGTTCGATTCTGGGTACTGCCTTTGCGGAGTTTGCAAGTTCTCCCTGTGTCTGCGTTGGTTTCCTCCCGGTGCTCCGGTTTCCTCCCACATGCCAAAGACTTGCAGGTTGATTGGTTAATTGGCCATCATAAATTACCCCTAGTATAGGTAGGTGGAAGGGAAATATATAGGGATAGGTGGGGATGTGATAGGAATGCGGGATTAGTGTAGGATTAGTATAAATGGGTTGTTGATGGTCGGCACAGACTCGGTGGGCCGATGGGCCTGTTTAAGTGCTGCATCTCTGAACTAAACTAAATACTGACACCTAGTGTCACAGACATACACTGACACCAAGTAACACAGACACACACTGACACCCAGTCAAAAAGACATACACAGACAACAAGTCACAAAGACATACACTGATACCAAGTCACAAAGACATACACTGACACCAAGTAACAAAGACAGACACTTACACCAAGGAACAAAGACACACACTTACACCATGTAACACAGACATACACTGACACCAAGTAACAAAGACAGACAATTACACCAAGTAACAAAGACATACACTTACACCAAGGAACAAAGACACACACTTACACCAAGTAAGACAGACATACACTGACACAAAGTAACAAAGACAGACAATTACACCAAGTAACAAAGACATACACTGACACCAGGTATTTTAACATACACTGACATCAAGTAACAAAGACATACACTGATACCCAGTAACACAGACACACACTTACACGAAGTAACACATACATACAATGACACCAAGTAACAAAGACATACACTGACACCCAGTAACAAAGACATACACCTACACCCTGTAACACAGACACACAAGGACACCAAGTAAAAAAGACACACACTTACACCAAGTAACACAGACACACACTGACACACAGTAACACAGACAAACACACTGACACCAAGTAACACAGACATACACTGACACCAAGTAGCAAAGACATATACTGATACCCAGGAACACAGGCACACACTGGGGTGAGGGGGGGCGGCACATTGGCGCAGTGGTTAGCACCGCAGCCTCACAGCTCCAGGGACCCGGGTTCGATTCTGGGTACTGCCTTTGCGGAGTTTGCAAGTTCTCCCTGTGTCTGAGTGGGTTGCCTCCCGGTGCTCCGGTTTCCTCCCACATGCCAAAGACTTGCAGGTTGATAGGTTAATTGGCCATTATAGATTGCCCCGAGTATAGGGAGGTGGTAGGGAAATATATAGGGATAGGTGGGGATGTGATAGGAATACGGGATTAGTGTAGGATTAGTATAAATGGGTTGTTGATGGTCGGCACAGACTCGGTGGGCCGATGGGCCTGTTTAAGTGCTGTCTCTCCAAACTAAACTAAATACTGACACCTAGTGTCACAGACACACACTGACACCCAGTAAGACAGAGAAAGACTGAAACACAGCAACAAAGACATACACTGACACCAAGTAACACAGACACACACTGACACCCAGTAAAAAAGACATACACTGACAACAAGTCACAAAGACATACACTGATACCAAGTCACAAAGACATACACTGACACCAAGTAACAAAGACATACACTTACACCAAGGAACAAAGACAAACACTTGCACCAAGTAACACAGACATACACTGACACCAAGTAACAAAGACAGACAATTACACCAAGTAACAAAGACATACACTTACACCAAGGAACAAAGACACACACTTACACCAAGTAACACAGACAAACACTGACACAAAGTAACAAAGACAGACAATTACACCAAGTAACAAAGACATACACTGACAACAGGTGTTTTGACATTCACTGACACCAAGTAACAAAGACATACACTGATACCCAGTAACACAGACACACACTTACACCAAGTAACACATACATACAATGACACCAAGTAACAAAGACATACACTGACACCCAGTAACAAAGACATACACTGACACCTTGTAACTCTGACACACAAGGACACCAAGTAACAAAGACACACAATTACACCAAGTAACACAGACACACACTGACACACAGTAACACAGACAAACACACTGACACCAAGTAACACAGACAATCACTGACACCAAGTAACAAAGACATGCACTGATACCCAGTAACAAAGACACACACTTACACATAGTTAAAAAGACAGACGTTGATACCCAGTGACACAGGCACACACTTACACCAAATAACAAAGACATACACTGACACCCAGTAACAAAGACATGCACTGATACCCAGTAACAAAGACACACACATACACAAAGTAAAAAAGACAGACGTTGATACCCAGTAACACAGACACACACTTACACCAAGTAACAAAGACATACACTGACACCCAGTAACAAAGACATTGACTGATACCCAGTAACAAAGACACACACTTACACCAAGTAAAAAAGACAGACACTGATACCCAGTAACACAGACACACACTTACACCAAGTAACAAAGACATACACTGACACCCAGTAACAAAGACATACACTGACACCCAGTAACACAGACAAACACACTGACACCAAGTAACACGGACATACACTGACACCAAGTAACAAAGACATACACTGATACCCAGGAACACAGGCACACACTGGGGTGGGGGGGGGGGCACATTGGCGCAGTGGTTAGCACCGCAGCCTCACATCTCCAGGGACCCAGGTTCGATTCTGGGTACTGCCTTTGCGGAGTTTGCAAGTTCTCCCTGTGTCTGAGTGGGTTGCCTCCCGGTGCTCCGGTTTCCTCCCACATGCCAAAGACTTGCAGGTTGATAGGTTAATTGGCCATTATAAATTGCCCCTAGTATACGTAGGTGGTAGGGAAATATATAGGGATAGGTGGGGATGTGATAGGAATACGGGATTAGTGTAGGATTAGTATAAATGGGTTGTTGATGGTCGGCACAGACTCGGTGGCCCGAAGGGCCTGTTTAAGTGCTGTATCTCTAAACTAAACTGAATACTGACACCAAGTAAAAAAGACATCCACTGACATCAAGTCACAAAGACATACACTGATACCAAGTCACAAAGACATACACTGATGCCCAGTAACAAAGACACACACTTACACCAAGTAACACAGACATACACTGACACCAAGTAACAAAGACAGACAAATACACCAAGTAACAAAGACATACACTTACACCAAAAATTTTGACATACACTGACACCCAGTAACAAAGACATGCACTGATACCCAGTAACGCTGACACACACTTACACCCAGTAAAAAAGACATACACTGACACCAAGTCACAAAGACATACACTGATACCAAGTCACAAAGACATACACTGATGCCCAGTAACACAGACACGCAATGACACCAAGTAACAAAGACATACACTGACACCAAGTAACAAAGTCATACACTTACACCAAGTAACAAAGACACACACTTACACAAAGTAACACAGACATGCACTGACACCAAGTAACAAAGACCGACAGTTACACCAAGTAACAAAGTCATACACTTACACCAAGTATTTTGACATCCACTGACACCAAGTCACAAAGACATACACTGATACCCAGTAACACAGACACACACGGACATCAAGTAACACAGACATACAATGACACCACGTAACAAAGACATGCACTTACACCAAGTAAGAAAGACAGACGTTGATACCCAGTAACTCAGACACACACTTACACCAAGTAACAAAGACATACACTGACACCCAGTAACAAAGACATGCACTTATACCCAGTAACACAGACACACACTTACACCAAGTAACACAGACATCCACTGACACCAAGTAACAAAGACATACACTGATACCCCGTAACACAGACACACACGGACATCAAGTAACACAGACATACAATGACACCAAGTACCAAAGACATGCACTTACACCAAGTAAAAAAGACAGACGTTGATACCCAGTAACACAGACACACACTTACACCAAGTAACAAAGACATGCACTGACACCCAGTAACACAGACACACAAGCACACCAAGTAACAAAGACACACACTTACACCAAGTAACACAGACACACACTGACACCAAGTAACACAGACAGACACTGACACCAAGTAACAAAGACATGCACTGATACCCAGGAACACAGGCAAACACTGGGGTGAAGGGGGGGGGGGCGGCACATTGGCGCAATGGTTAGCACCGCAGCCTCACAGCTCCAGGGACCCGGGTTCGATTCTGGGTACTGCCTTTGCGGAGTTTGCAAGTTCTCCCTGTGTCTGCGTGGGTTTCCACCCGGTGCTCCGGTTTGCTGCCACATGCCAAAGACTTGCAGGTTGATTGGTTAATTGGCCATCATAAATTGCCCCTAGTATAGGTAGGTGGTAGGGAAATATATAGGGATAGGTGGGGATGTGATAGGAATGCGGGATTAGTGTAGGATTAGTATAAATGGGTTGTTGATGGTCGGCACAGACTCGGTGGGCCGATGGGCCTGTTGAAGTGCTGTATCTCGAAACTAAACTAAATACTGACACCTAGTGTCACAGACACACACTGACACCCAGTAAGACAGAGAAACACTTAAACACAGTAACAAAGACAAACACTGACACCAAGTAACACAGACACACACTGACACCCAGTAAAAAAGACATACACTTACACCAAGGAACAAAGACACACACTTACACCAAGTAACACATACATACACTGACACCAAGTAACAAAGACAGACAATTACACCAAGTAACAAAGACATCCACTTACACCAAGTAACAAAGACAGACAATTACACCAATTAACAAAGACAGAAAATAACACCAAGTAACAAAGACATACACTTACACCAAGTATTTTGACATACACTGACACCAAGTAACAAAGACATACACTGATACCCAGTAACACAGATACACACTTACACCAAGTAACAAAGACATACACTGACACCTAGTCACAAAGACACACACTGACACCCAGTAACAAAGACATACACTGACACCAAGTCACAAAGACATACACTGATAACCAGTAACACAGACAAACAATTACTCCAAGTAACACAGACATACACTGGCACCAAGAAACAAAGACATACACTGATACCCAGTAACACAGACACACACTTACACCAAGTAACACAGACAAACACTTACACCAAGTAACACAGACACACACTGACACCAAGTAACAAAGACATACACTGATACCCAGTAACACAGACACATACTGACACCAAGTAACACAGACATACACTGAGACCCAGGAACACAGACACACACTTACACCAAGTAACACAGACACATACTTACACCAAGTAACAAAGACACACACTTACACCAAGTAACACAGATATACACTGGCACCAAGTAACAAAGACATGCACTGACTCCCAGTAACACAGACACACACTTACACCAAGTAACACAGACATACCCTGACACCAAGCAACAAAGACATACACTGATACCCAGTAACACAGACACACACTTACACCAAGTAACACAGACATACAATGAAACCCAGGAACACAGACACACACTTACACCAAGTAACACCGACACACACTTACACCAAGTAACAAAGACATACACTTGCACCAAGTAACACAGACATACACTGACACCAAGTAACAAAGACATGCACTGATACCCAGTAACACAGGCACACACTGACACCCATTTAGAAACACACACTGACCCCCAGTAACACAGGCACACACTGGCCCCCAGTAACAAAGACATACACTGACACCAAGTCACAAAGACATACACTGATACAAAGACACACTCTTACACCTAGTAACACAGACATACACTGACACCAAGTAACAAAGACATACACTGATACCCAGTATCACAGACACACACTTACACCGAGTAACAAAGACATACACTGACACCAAGTCACAAAGACACACACTGACACCCAGTAACAAAGACATACACTGACACCAAGTCACAAAAACATACACTGATACCCAGGAACACAGAAACACACCGACACCCAGTAACAAAGACATACACTGATACCAAGTCACAAAGACATGCACTGATACCCAGTAACACAGACACACACTGACACCCAGTAACAAAGACATACACTGATACCAAGTAACACAGACACACACTGGCACTAAGTAACAAAGACATGCACTGACACCAAGTAACAAAGACATACACTTGCACAACTTTACAAAGACACACACTTACACCAAGTAACACAGACATACACTGACACCAAGCAACAAATACATACACTGACACCAAGTAACAATGACATACACTGACACCAAGTCACAAAGACATACACTGATACCCAGTAACACAGACACACACTTACACCAAGTAACACAGACATACACTGACACCAAGTAACAAAGACATACACTGATACCCAGTAACACAGACACACTCTTACACCAAGTAACAAAGAAAGACACTGATACCCAGTAACACAGACACACACTTACACCAAGTAACAATGACATACACTGATACCCAGTAACACAGACACACACTTACACCAAGTAACACAGACATACCCTGACACCAAGCAACAAGGAAATACACTGATACCCAGTAACACAGACACACACTTACACCAAGTAACACAGACATACATTGATACCCAGGAACACAGACACACACTTACACCAAGTAACACAGACACACACTTACACCAAGTAACAAAGACATACACTTGCACCAAGTAACACAGACATACACTGACACCAAGTAACAAAGACATGCAGTGATACCCAGTAACACAGACACACACTGACACCCAGTTAGAAACACACACTGACCCCCAGTAACACAGGCACACACTTAAACCAAGTAACAGAGACATACACTGACACCAAGTAACAAAGACATACACTGACACCCAGTAACACAGACACACACGGACACCAAGTAACAAAGACACACACTTACACCAAGTAACACAGACACACACTGACACCCAGTAACACAGACACACACTTACACAAAGTAACACAGACACACACTGACACCAAGTAACAAAGACATACACTGATACCCAGTAACACAGACACTCACTTAGACCAAGGAACACAGACATACACTGACACCAAGTAACACAGACATACACTGATACCCAGGAACACAGACACACACTTACACCAAGTAACACAGACGCATACTTACACCAAGTAACAAAGACACACACTTACACCAAGTAACACAGACATACACTGACACCAAGTTACAAAGACACACACTGACACCCAGCAGCAAAGACATACACTGACACCAAGTCACAAAGACACACACTGATACCCAGGAACACAGACACACACTGACACCCAGTAGCAAAGACTTACACTGATATCAAGTCACGAAGTCATACACTGATACCCAGTAACACAGACAGACACTGACACCCAGTCACAAAGACATACACTGATACCCAGTAACACAGACACACACCGACACACAGTCACAAAGTCATACACTGATACCAAGTAACAAAGACATACACTGATACCCAGTAACACAGACACACACTGACACCAAGTAACAAAGACGTACACAGACACCAAGTAACAAAGACATACACTTACACCAAGTAACAAAGACACACACTTACACCAAGTAACACAGACATACACTGACACCAAGTAACAAAGACATACACTGACACGAAGTTACAAAGACATACACTTACACCAAGTAACAAAGACAGACAATTACACCAAGGAACAAAGACAGAAAATAACACCAAGTAATAAAGACATACACTTACACCAAGTATTTTGACATACACTGACACCAAGTAACAAAGACATACACTGATACCCAGTAACACAGATACACACTTACACCAAGTAACAAAGACATACACTGACACCAAGTCACAAAGACACAACACTGACACCCAGTAACAAAGACATACACTGACACCAAGTCACAAAGACATACACTGATAACCAGTAACACAGACAAACAATTACTCCAAGTAACACAGACATGCACTGGCACCAAGAAACAAAGACATACACTGATACCCAGTAACACAGACACACACTGACACAAAGTAACACAGACACACACTTACACCAAGTAACACAGACACACACTGACACCAAGTAACAAAGACATACACTGATACCCAGTAAAACAGACACATACTGACACCAAGTAACACAGACATACACTGATACCCAGGAACACAGACACACACTTACACCAAGTAACACAGACACATACTTACACCAAGTAACAAAGACACACACTTACACCAAGTAACACAGATATACACTGGCACCAAGTAACAAAGACATGCAATGACTCCCAGTAACACAGACACACACTTACACCAAGTAACACAGACATACCCTGACACCAAGCAACAAAGACATACACTGATACCCAGTAACACAGACACACACTTACACCAAGTATCACAGACATACAATGAAACCCAGGAACACAGAAACACACTTACACCAAGTAACACCGACACACACTTACACCAAGTAACACAGACATACCCTGATACCAAGCAACAAAGACATACACTGATACCCAGTAACACAGACACACACTTACACCAAGTAACACAGACATACAATGAAACCCAGGAACACAGAAACACACTTACACCAAGTAACACCGACACACACTTACACCAAGTAACAAAGACATACACTTGCACCAAGTAACACAGACATACACTGACACCAAGTAACAAAGACATGCACTAATACCCAGTAACACAGACACACACTGACACCCAGTTAGAAACACACACTGACCCCCAGTAACACAGGCACACACTGGCCCCCAGTAACAAAGACATACACTGACACCAAGTCACAAAGACATACACTGATGCAAAGACACACTCTTACACCAAGTAACACAGACATACACTGACACCAAGTAAAAAAGACATACACTGATACCCAGTATCACAGACACACACTTACACCGAGTAACAAAGACATACACTGACACCAAGTCACAAAGACACTCACTGACACCCAGTAACAAAGACATACACTGACACCAAGTCACAAAAACATACACTGATACCCAGGAACACAGAAACACACCGACACCCAGTAACAAAGACATACACTGATACCAAGTCACAAAGTCATACACTGGTACCCATGAACACAGAAACACACTGACACCCAGAAACAAAGACATACACTGATACCAAGTCACAAAGGCATACACTGATACCCAGTAACACAGACACACACTGGCACTAAGTAACAAAGACATGCACTGACACCAAGTAACAAAGACATACACTTACACAACTTTACAAAGACACACACTTACACCAAGTAACACAGACATACACTGACACCAAGCAACAAATACATACACTGACACCAAGTAACAATGACATACACTGACACCAAGTCACAAAGACATACACTGATACCCAGTAACACAGACACACACTTACACCAAGTAACACAGACATACACTGACACCAAGTAACAAAGACATACACTGATACCCAGCAACACAGACACACTCTTACACCAAGTAACAAAGAAAGACACTGATACCCAGTAACACAGACACACACTTACACCAAGTAACAAAGACATACACTGATACCCAGTAACACAGACACACACTTACACCAAGTAACACAGACATACCCTGACACCAAGCAACAAGGAAATACACTGATACCCAGTAACACAGACACACACTTACACCAAGTAACACAGACATACAATGATACCCAGGAACACAGACACACACTTACACCAAGTAACACAGACAC
The DNA here is from genome assembly GCF_036365525.1 of Heterodontus francisci. Classification (NCBI taxonomy): domain Eukaryota; kingdom Metazoa; phylum Chordata; class Chondrichthyes; order Heterodontiformes; family Heterodontidae; genus Heterodontus; species Heterodontus francisci. The sequence goes on from NC_090398.1 coordinate 59,456,367, forward strand.
ACACTTACACCAAGTAACAAAGACATAAACCTGCACCAAGTAACACAGACATACACTGACACCAAGTAACAAAGACATGCAGTGATACCCAGTAACACAGACACACACTGACACCCAGTTAGAAACACACACTGACCCCCAGTAACACAGGCACACACTTACACCAAGTAACAGAGACATACACTGACACCAAGTAACAAAGACATACACTGACACCCAGTAACACAGACACACACGGACACCAAGTAACAAAGACACACACTTACACCAAGTAACACAGACACACACTGACACCCAGTAACACAGACACACACTTACACAAAGTAACACAGACATACACTGACACCAAGTAACAAAGACATACACTGATACCCAGTAACACAGACACTCACTTAGACCAAGTAACACAGACATACACTGACACCAAGTGACACAGACATACACTGATACCCAGGAACACAGACACACACTTGCACCAAGTAACACAGACGCATACTTACACCAAGTAACAAAGACACACACTTACACCAAGTAACACAGACATACACTGACACCAAGTTACAAAGACACACACTGACACCCAGCAGCAAAGACATACACTGACACCAAGTCACAAAGACATACACTGATACCCAGGAACACAGACACACACTGACACCCAGTAGCAAAGACTTACACTGATATCAAGTCACAAAGACATACACTGATACCCAGTAACACAGACAGACACTGACACCCAGTCACAAAGACATACACTGATACCCAGTAACACAGACACACACCGACACACAGTCACAAAGTCATACACTGATACCAAGTAACAAAGACATACACTGATACCCAGTAACACAGACACACACTGACACCAAGTAACAAAGACATACACAGACACCAAGTAACAAAGACATACACTTACACCAAGTTACAAAGACACACACTTACACCAAGTAACACAGACATACACTGACACCAAGTAACAAAGACATACACTGACACGAAGTTACAAAGACATACACTTACACCAAGTAACAAAGACAGACAATTACACCAAGGAACAAAGACAGAAAATAACACCAAGTAACAAAGACATACACTTACACCAAGTATTTTGACATACACTGACACCAAGTAACAAAGACATACACTGATACCCAGTAACACAGATACACACTTACACCAAGTAACAAAGACATACACTGACACCAAGTCACAAAGACACAACACTGACACCCAGTAACAAAGACATACACTGACACCAAGTCACAAAGACATACACTGATAACCAGTAACACAGACAAACAATTACTCCAAGTAACACAGACATGCACTCGCACCAAGAAACAAAGACATACACTGATACCCAGTAACACAGACACACACTTACACCAAGTAACACAGACACACACTGACACCACGTAACACAGTCACACACTTACACCAAGTAACACAGACACACACTGACACCAAGTAACAAAGACATACACTGATACCCAGTAACACAGACACATACTGACACCAAGTCACAAAGACATACACTGATACCCAGTAACACAGACACACACTTACACCAAGTAACACAGACATACACTGACACCAAGTAACAAAGACATACACTGATACCCAGCAACACAGACATACTCTTACACCAAGTAACAAAGAAAGACACTGATACCCAGTAACACAGACACACACTTACACCAAGTAACAAAGACATACACTGATACCCAGTAACACAGACACACACTTACACCAAGTAACACAGACATACCCTGACACCAAGCAACAAGGAAATACACTGATACCCAGTAACACAGACACACACTTACACCAAGTAACACAGACATACAATGATACCCAGGAACACAGACACACACTTACACCAAGTAACACAGACACACACTTACACCAAGTAACAAAGACATACACTTGCACCAAGTAACACAGACATACACTGACACCAAGTAACAAAGACATGCAGTGATACCCAGTAACACAGACACACACTGACAACCAGTTAGAAACACACACTGACCCCCAGTAACACAGGCACACACTTACACCAAGTAACAGAGACATACACTGACACCAAGTAACAAAGACATACACTGACACCCAGTAACACAGACACACACGGACACCAAGTAACAAAGACACACACTTACACCAAGTAACACAGACACACACTGACACCCAGTAACACAGACACACACTTACACAAAGTAACACAGACATACACTGACACCAAGTAACAAAGACATACACTGATACCCAGTAACACAGACACTCACTTAGACCAAGTAACACAGACATACACTGACACCAAGTAACACAGACATACACTGATACCCAGGAACACAGAAACACACTTGCACCAAGTAACACAGACGCATACTTACACCAAGTAACAAAGACACACACTTACACCAAGTAACACAGACATACACTGACACCAAGTTACAAAGACACACACTGACACCCAGCAGCAAAGACATACACTGACACCAAGTCACAAAGACATACACTGATACCCAGGAACACAGACACACACTGACACCCAGTAGCAAAGACTTACACTGATATCAAGTCACAAAGACATACACTGATACCCAGTAACACAGACAGACACTGACACCCAGTCACAAAGACATACACTGATACCCAGTAACACAGACACACACCGACACACAGTCACAAAGTCATACACTGATACCAAGTTACAAAGACATACACTGATACCCAGTAACACAGTCACACACTGACACCAAGTAACAAAGACATACACAGACACCAAGTAACAAAGACATACACTTACACGAAGTTACAAAGACACACACTTACACCAAGTAACACAGACATACACTGACACCAAGTAACAAAGACATACACTGACACGAAGTTACAAAGACATACACTTACACCAAGTAACAAAGACAGACAATTACACCAAGGAACAAAGACAGAAAATAACACCAAGTAACAAATACATACACTTACACCAAGTATTTTGACATACACTGACACCAAGTAACAAAGACATACACTGATACCCAGTAACACAGATACACACTTACAGCAAGTAACAAAGACATACACTGACACCAAGTCACAAAGACACAACACTGACACTCAGTAACAAAGACATACACTGACACCAAGTCACAAAGACATACACTGATAACCAGTAACACAGACAAACAATTACTCCAAGTAACACAGACATGCACTCGCACCAAGAAACAAAGACATACACTGATACCCAGTAACACAGACACACACTTACACCAAGTAACACAGACTCACACTGACACCACGTAACACAGTCACACACTTACACCAAGTAACACAGACACACACTGACACCAAGTAACAAAGACATACACTGATACCCAGTAACACAGACACATACTGACACCAAGTAACACAGACATACACTGATACCCAGGAACACAGACACACACTTACACCAAGTAACACAGACACATACTTACACCAAGTAACAAAGACACACACTTACACCAAGTAACACAGATATACACTGGCACCAAGTAACAAAGACATGCAATGACTCCCAGTAACACAGACACACACTTACACCAAGTAACACAGACATACCCTGACACCAAGCAACAAAGACATAAACTGATACCCAGTAACACAGACACACACTTACACCAAGTAACACAGACATACAATGAAACCCAGGAACACAGACACACACTTACACCAAGTAACACCGACACACACTTACACCAAGTAACAAAGACATACACTTGCACCAAGTAACACAGACATACACCGACACCAAGTAACAAAGACATGCACTGATACCCAGTAACACAGACACACACTGACACCCATTTAGAAACACACACTGACCCCCAGTAACACAGGCACACACTGGCCCCCAGTAACAAAGACATACACTGACACCAAGTCACAAAGACATGCACTGATACAAAGACACACTCTTACACCGAGTAACACAGACATACACTGACACCAAGTAACAAAGACATACACTGATACCCAGTATCACAGACACACACTTACACCGAGTAACAAAGACATACACTGACACCAAGTCACAAAGACACACACTGACACCCAGTAACAAAGACATACACTGACATCAAGTCACAAAAACATACACTGGTACCCATGAACACAGAAACACACTGACACCCAGAAACAAAGACATACACTGATACCAAGTCACAAAGACATACACTGATACCCAGTAACACAGACACACACTGACACCCAGTAACAAAGACATACACTGATACCAAGTCACAAAGACATACACTGATACCAAGTAACACAGACACACACTTGCACTAAGTAACAAAGACAGACAATTACACCAAGGAACAAAGACAGAAAATAACACCAAGTAACAAAGACATACACTTACTCCAAGTATTTTGACATACACTGACACCAAGTAACAAAGACATACACTGATACCCAGTAACACAGATACACACTTACACCAAGTAACAAAGACATACACTGACACCAAGTCACAAAGACACAACACTGACACCCAGTAACAAAGACATACACTGATACCCAGTAACACAGACACACACCGACACACAGTCACAAAGTCATACACTGATACCAAGTAACAAAGACATACACTGATACCCAGTAACACAGACACACACCGACACACAGTCACAAAGTCATACACTGATACCAAGTAACAAAGACATACACTGATACCCAGTAACACAGACACACACTGACACCAAGTAACAAAGACATACACAGACACCAAGTAACAAAGACATACACTTACACCAAGTAACAAAGACACACACTTACACCAAGTAACACAGACAGACACTGACACCAAGTAACAAAGACATACACTGACACGAAGTTACAAAGACATACACTTACACCAAGTAACAAAGACAGACAATTACACCAAGGAACAAAGACAGAAAATAACACCAAGTAACAAAGACATACACTTACACCAAGTATTTTGACATACACTGACACCAAGTAACAAAGACATACACTGATACCCAGTAACACAGATACACACTTACACCAAGTAACAAAGACATACACTGACACCAAGTCACAAAGACACAACACTGACACCCAGTAACAAAGACATACACTGACACCATGTCACAAAGACATACACTGATAACCAGTAACACAGACAAACAATTACTCCAAGTAACACAGACATGCACTCGCACCAAGAAACAAAGACATACACTGATACCCAGTAACACAGACACACACTTACACCAAGTAACACAGACACACACTGACACCAAGTAGCACAGACACACACTTACACCAAGTAACACAGACACACACAGACACCAAGTAACAAAGACATACACTGATACCCAGTAACACAGACACATACTGACACCAAGTAACACAGACATACACTGATACCCAGGAACACAGATACACACTTACACCAAGTAACAGAGACATACACTGACACCAAGTCACAAAGACACAACACTGACACCCAGTAACAAAGACATACACTGACACCATGTCACAAAGACATACACTGATAACCAGTAACACAGACAAACAATTACTCCAAGTAACACAGACATGCACTCGCACCAAGAAACAAAGACATACACTGATACCCAGTAACACAGACACACACTTACACCAAGTAACACAGACACACACTGACACCAAGTAACACAGACACACACTTACACCAAGTAACACAGACACACACTGACACCAAGTAACAAAGACATACACTGATACCCAGTAACACAGACACATACTGACACCAAGTAACACAGACATACACTGATACCCAGTAACAAAGACACACACTTACACCAAGTAAAAAAGACAGACACTGATACCCAGTAACACAGACACACACTTACACCAAGTAACAAAGACATACACTGACACCCAGTAACAAAGACATACACTGACACCCAGTAACACAGACAAACACACTGACACCAAGTAACACAGACATACACTGACACCAAGTAACAAAGACATACACTGATACCCAGGAACACAGGCACACACTGGGGTGGGGGGGGCACATTGGCGCAGTGGTTAGCACCGCAGCCTCCCATCTCCAGGGACCCAGGTTCGATTCTGGGTACTGCCTTTGCGGAGTTTGCAAGTTCTCCCTGTGTCTGAGTGGGTTGCCTCCCGGTGCTCCGGTTTCCTCCCACATGCCAAAGACCTGCAGGTTGATAGGTTAATTGGCCATTATAAATTGCCCCTAGTATACGTAGGTGGTAGGGAAATATATAGGGATAGGTGGGGATGTGATAGGAATACGGGATTAGTGTAGGATTAGTATAAATGGGTTGTTGATGGTCGGCACAGACTCGGTGGGCCGAAGGGCCTGTTTAAGTGCTGTATCTCTAAACTAAACTGAATACTGACACCAAGTAAAAAAGACATCCACTGACATCAAGTCACAAAGACATACACTGATACCAAGTCACAAAGACATACACTGATGCCCAGTAACAAAGACACACACTTACACCAAGTAACACAGACATACACTGACACCAAGTAACAAAGACAGACAAATACACCAAGTAACAAAGACATACACTTACACCAAAAATTTTGACATACACTGACACCCAGTAACAAAGACATGCACTGATACCCAGTAACGCTGACACACACTTACACCCAGTAAAAAAGACATACACTGACACCAAGTCACAAAGACATACACTGATACCAAGTCACAAAGACATACACTGATGCCCAGTAACACAGACACACAATGACACCAAGTAACAAAGACATACACTGACACCAAGTAACAAAGTCATACACTTACACCAAGTAACAAAGACACACACTTACACAAAGTAACACAGACATGCACTGACACCAAGTAACAAAGACCGACAGTTACACCAAGTAACAAAGTCATACACTTACACCAAGTATTTTGACATCCACTGACACCAAGTAACAAAGACATACACTGCTACCCAGTAACACAGACACACACGGACATCAAGTAACACAGACATACAATGACACCAAGTAACAAAGACATGCACTTACACCAAGTAAGAAAGACAGACGTTGATACCCAGTAACACAGACACACACTTACACCAAGTAACAAAGACATACACTGACACCCAGTAACAAAGACATGCACTGATACCCAGTAACAAAGACACACACATACACAAAGTAAAATAGACAGACGCTGATACCCAGTAACACAGACACACACATACACCAAGTAACAAAGACATACACTGACACCCAGTAACAAAGACATGCACTGAAACCCAGTAACACAGACACACACTTACACCAAGTAACACAGACATCCACTGACACCAAGTAACAAAGACATACACTGATACCCAGTAACACAGACACACACGGACATCAAGTAACACAGACATACAATGACACCAAGTACCAAAGACATGCACTTACACCAAGTAAAAAAGACAGACGTTGATACCCAGTAACACAGACACACACTTACACCAAGTAACAAAGACATGCACTGACACCCAGTAACACAGACACACAAGCACACCAAGTAACAAAGACACACACTTACACCAAGTAACACAGACACACACTGACACCAAGTAACACAGACAGACACTGACACCAAGTAACAAAGACATGCACTGATACCCAGGAACACAGGCACACACTGGGGTGAGGGGGTGGGGGGGGGCGGCACATTGGCGCAATGGTTAGCACCGCAGCCTCACAGCTCCAGGGACCCGGGTTCGATTCTGGGTACTGCCTTTGCGGAGTTTGCAAGTTCTCCCTGTGTCTGCGTGGGTTTCCACCCGGTGCTCCGGTTTGCTCCCACATGCCAAAGACTTGCAGGTTGATTGGTTAATTGGCCATCATAAATTGCCCCTAGTATAGGTAGGTGGTAGGGAAATATATAGGGATAGGTGGGGATGTGATAGGAATGCGGGATTAGTGTAGGATTAGTATAAATGGGTTGTTGATGGTCGGCACAGACTCGGTGGGCCGATGGGCCTGTTGAAGTGCTGTATCTCGAAACTAAACTAAATACTGACACCTAGTGTCACAGACACACACTGACACCCAGTAAGACAGAGAAACACTGAAACACAGTAACAAAGACATACACTGACACCAAGTAACACAGACACACACTGACACCCAGTAAAAAAGACATACACTTACACCAAGGAACAAAGACACACACTTACACCAAGTAACACATACATACACTGACACCAAGTAACAAAGACAGACAATTACACCAAGTAACAAAGACATACACTTACACCAAGTAACAAAGACAGACAATTACACCAATTAACAAAGACAGAAAATAACACCAAGTAACAAAGACATACACTTACACCAAGTATTTTGACATACACTGACACCAAGTAACAAAGACATACACTGATACCCAGTAACACAGATACACACTTACACCAAGTAACAAAGACATACACTGACACCTAGTCACAAAGACACACACTGACACCCAGTAACAAAGACATACACTGACACCAAGTCACAAAGACATACACTGATAACCAGTAACACAGACAAACAATTACTCCAAGTAACACAGACATACACTGGCACCAAGAAACAAAGACATACACTGATACCCAGTAACACAGACACACACTTACACCAAGTAACACAGACACACACTTACACCAAGTAACACAGACACACACTGACACCAAGTAACAAAGACATACACTGATACCCAGTAACACAGACACATACTGACACCAAGTAACACAGACATACACTGATACCCAGGAACACAGACACACACTTACACCAAGTAACACAGACACATACTTACACCAAGTAACAAAGACAAACACTTACACCAAGTAACACAGATATACACTGGCACCAAGTAACAAAGACATGCACTGACTCCCAGTAACACAGACACACACTTACACCAAGTAACACAGACATACCCTGACACCAAGCAACAAAGACATACACTGATACCCAGTAACACAGACACACACTTACACCAAGTAACACAGACATACAATGAAACCCAGGAACACAGACACACACTTACACCAAGTAACACCGACACACACTTACACCAAGTAACAAAGACATACACTTGCACCAAGTAACACAGACATACACTGACACCAAGTAACAAAGACATGCACTGATACCCAGTAACACAGGCACACACTGACACCCATTTAGAAACACACACTGACCCCCAGTAACACAGGCACACACTGGCCCCCAGTAACAAAGACATACACTGACACCAAGTCACAAAGACATACACTGATACAAAGACACACTCTTACACCTAGTAACACAGACATACACTGACACCAAGTAACAAAGACATACACTGATACCCAGTATCACAGACACACACTTACACCGAGTAACAAAGACATACACTGACACCAAGTCACAAAGACACACACTGACACCCAGTAACAAAGACATACACTGACACCAAGTCACAAAAACATACACTGATACCCAGGAACACAGAAACACACCGACACCCAGTAACAAAGACATACACTGATACCAAGTCACAAAGACATACACTGGTACCCATGAACACAGAAACACACTGACACCCAGAAACAAAGACATACACTGATACCAAGTCACAAAGACATACACTGATACCCAGTAACACAGACACACACTGACACCCAGTAACAAAGACATACACTGATACCAAGTCACAAAGACATACACTGATACCCAGTAACACAGACACACACTGACACCCAGTAACAAAGACATACACTGATACCAAGTAACACAGACACACACTGGCACTAAGTAACAAAGACATGCACTGACACCAAGTAACAAAGACACACACTTACACCAAGTAACACAGACATACACTGACACCAAGCAACAAATACATACACTGACACCAAGTAACAATGACATACACTGACACCAAGTCACAAAGACATACACTGATACCCAGTAACACAGACACACACTTACACCAAGTAACACAGACATACACTGACACCAAGTAACAAAGAGATACACTGATACCCAGTAACACAGACACACACTTACACCAAGTAACAAAGACATACACTGATACCCAGTAACACAGACACACACTTACACCAAGTAACACAGACATACCCTGACACCAAGCAACAAGGAAATACACTGATACCCAGTAACACAGACACACACTTACACCAAGTAACAAAGACATACACTGATACCCAGGAACAAAGAGATACACTGATACCCAGTAACACAGACACACACTTACACCAAGTAACAAAGACATACACTTGCACCAATAACACAGACATACACTGACACCAAGTAACAAAGACATGCAGTGATACCCAGTAACACAGACACACACTGACACCCAGTTAGAAACACACACTGACCCCCAGTAACACAGGCACACACTTAAACCAAGTAACAGAGACATACACTGACACCAAGTAACAAAGACATACACTGACACCCAGTAACACAGACACACACGGACACCAAGTAACAAAGACACACACTTACACCAAGTAACACAGACACACATTGACACCCAGTAACACAGACACACACTTACACAAAGTAAAACAGACACACACTGACATCAAGTAACAAAGACATACACTGATACCCAGTAACACAGACACTCACTTAGACCAAGGAACACAGACATACACTGACACCAAGTAACACAGACATACACTGATACCCAGGAACACAGACACACACTTACACCAAGTAACACAGACGCATACTTACACCAAGTAACAAAGACACACACTTACACCAAGTAACACAGACATACACTGACACCAAGTTACAAAGACACACACTGACACCCAGCAGCAAAGACATACACTGACACCAAGTCACAAAGACACACACTGATACCCAGGAACACAGACACACACTGACACCCAGTAGCAAAGACTTACACTGATATCAAGTCACGAAGTCATACACTGATACCCAGTAACACAGACAGACACTGACACCCAGTCACAAAGACATACACTGATACCCAGTAACACAGACACACACCGACACACAGTCACAAAGTCATACACTGATACCAAGTAACAAAGACATACACTGATACCCAGTAACACAGACACACACTGACACCAAGTAACAAAGACATACACAGACACCAAGTAACAAAGACATACACTTACACCAAGTAACAAAGACACACACTTACACCAAGTAACACAGACATACACTGACACCAAGTAACAAAGACATACACTGACACGAAGTTACAAAGACATACACTTACACCAAGTAACAAAGACAGACAATTACACCAAGGAACAAAGACAGAAAATAACACCAAGTAACAAAGACATACACTTACACCAAGTATTTTGACATACACTGACACCAAGTAACAAAGACATACACTGATACCCAGTAACACAGATACACACTTACACCAAGTAACAAAGACATACACTGACACCAAGTCACAAAGACATACACTGATAACCAGTAACAAAGACATACACTGACACCAAGTCACAAAGACATACACTGATAACCAGTAACACAGACAAACAATTACTCCAGGTAACACAGACATGCACTGGCACCAAGAAACAAAGACATACACTGATACCCAGTAACACAGACACACACTGACACCAAGTAACACAGACACACACTTACACCAAGTAACACAGACACACACTGACACCAAGTAACAAAGACATACACTGATACCCAGTAAAACAGACACATACTGACACCAAGTAACACAGACATACACTGATACCCAGGAACACAGACACACACTTACACCAAGTAACACAGACACATACTTACACCAAGTAACAAAGACACACACTTACACCAAGTAACACAGATATACACTGGCACCAAGTAACAAAGACATGCAATGACTCCCAGTAACACAGACACACACTTACACCAAGTAACACAGACATACCCTGACACCAAGCAACAAAGACATACACTGATACCCAGTAACACAGACACACACTTACACCAAGTAACACAGACATACAATGAAACCCAGGAACACAGAAGCACACTTACACCAAATAACACCGACACACACTTACACCAAGTAACAAAGACATACACTTGCACCAAGTAACACAGACATACACTGACACCAAGTAACAAAGACATGCACTGATACCCAGTAACACAGACACACACTGACACCCAGTTAGAAACACACACTGACCCCCAGTAACACAGGCACACACTGGCCCCCAGTAACAAAGACATACACTGACACCAAGTCACAAAGACATACACTGATGCAAAGACACACTCTTACACCTAGTAACACAGACATACACTGACACCAAGTAACAAAGACATACACTGATACCCAGTATCACAGACACACACTTACACCGAGTAACAAAGACATACACTGACACCAAGTCACAAAGACACACACTGACACCCAGTAACAAAGACATACACTGACACCAAGTCACAAAAACATACACTGATACCCAGGAACACAGAAACACACCGACACCCAGTAACAAAGACATACACTGATACCAAGTCACAAAGTCATACACTGGTACCCATGAACACAGAAACACACTGACACCCAGAAACAAAGACATACACTGATACCAAGTCACAAAGACATACACTGATACCCAGTAACACAGACACACACTGGCACTAAGTAACAAAGACTTGCACTGACACCAAGTAACAAAGACATACACTTACACAACTTTACAAAGACACACACTTACACCAAGTAACACAGACATACACTGACACCAAGCAACAAATACATACACTGACACCAAGTAACAATGACATACACTGACACCAAGTCACAAAGACATACACTGATACCCAGTAACACAGACACACACTTACACCAAGTAACACAGACATACACTGACACCAAGTAACAAAGACATACACTGATACCCAGCAACACAGACACACTCTTACACCAAGTAACAAAGAAAGACACTGATACCCAGTAACACAGACACACACTTACACCAAGTAACAAAGACATACACTGATACCCAGTAACACAGACACACACTTACACCAAGTAACACAGACATACCCTGACACCAAGCAACAAGGAAATAAACTGATACCCAGTAACACAGACACACACTTACACCAAGTAACACAGACATACAATGATACCCAGGAACACAGACACACACTTACACCAAGTAACACAGACACACACTTACACCAAGTAACAAAGACATACACTTGCACCAAGTAACACAGACATACACTGACACCAAGTAACAAAGACATGCAGTGATACCCAGTAACACAGACACACACTGACACCCAGTTAGAAACACACACTGACCCCCAGTAACACAGGCACACACTTACACCAAGTAACAGAGACATACACTGACACCAAGTAACAAAGACATACACTGACACCCAGTAACACAGACACACACGGACACCAAGTAACAAAGACACACACTTAAACCAAGTAACACAGACACACACTGACACCCAGTAACACAGACACACACTTACACAAAGTAACACAGACATACACTGACACCAAGTAACAAAGACACACACTGACACCCAGTAACACAGACACTCACTTAGACCAAGTAACAGAGTCATACACTGACACCAAGTAACAAAGACATACACTGACACCCAGTAACACAGACATACACTGACACCAAGTAACACAGACATACACTGATACCCAGGAACACAGACACACACTTGCACCAAGTAACACAGACGCATACTTACACCAAGTAACAAAGACACACACTTACACCAAGTAACACAGACATACACTGACACCAAGTTACAAAGACACACACTGACACCCAGCAGCAAAGACATACACTGACACCAAGTCACAAAGACATACACTGATACCCAGGAACACAGACACACACTGACACCCAGTAGCAAAGACTTACACTGATATCAAGTCACAAAGACATACACTGATACCCAGTAACACAGACAGACACTGACACCCAGTCACAAAGACATACACTGATACCCAGTAACACAGACACACACCGACACACAATCACAAAGTCATACACTGATACCAAGTAACAAAGACATACACTGATACCCAGTAACACAGACACACACTGACACCAAGTAACAAAGACATACACAGACACCAAGTAACAAAGACATACACTTACACCAAGTTACAAAGACACACACTTACACCAAGTAACACAGACATACACTGACACCAAGTAACAAAGACATACACTGACACGAAGTTACAAAGACATACACTTACACCAAGTAACAAAGACAGACAATTACACCAAGGAACAAAGACAGAAAATAACACCAAGTAACAAAGACATACACTTACACCAAGTATTTTGACATACACTGACACCAAGTAACAAAGACATACTCTGATACCCAGTAACACAGATACACACTTACACCAAGTAACAAAGACATACACTGACACCAAGTCACAAAGACACAACACTGACACCCAGTAACAAAGACATACACTGACACCAAGTCACAAAGACATACACTGATAACCAGTAACACAGACAAACAATTACTCCAAGTAACACAGACATGCACTCGCACCAAGAAACAAAGACATACACTGATACCCAGTAACACAGACACACACTTACACCAAGTAACACAGACACACACTGACACCACGTAACACAGTCACACACTTACACCAAGTAACACAGACACACACTGACACCAAGTAACAAAGACATACACTGATACCCAGTAACACAGACACATACTGACACCAAGTAACACAGACATACACTGATACCCAGGAACACAGACACACACTTACAACAAGTAACACAGACACATACTTACACCAAGTAACAAAGACACACACTTACACCAAGTAACACAGATATACACTGGCACCAAGTAACAAAGACATGCAATGACTCCCAGTAACACAGACACACACTTACACCAAGTAACACAGACATACCCTGACACCAAGCAACAAAGACATACACTGATACCCAGTAACACAGACACACACTTACACCAAGTAACACAGACATACAATGAAACCCAGGAACACAGACACACACTTACACCAAGTAACACCGACACACACTTACACCAAGTAACAAAGACATACACTTGCACCAAGTAACACAGACATACACCGACACCAAGTAACAAAGACATGCACTGATACCCAGTAACACAGACACACACTGACACCCAGTTAGAAACACACACTGACCCCCAGTAACACAGGCACACACTGGCCCCCAGTAACAAAGACATACACTGACACCAAGTCACAAAGACATACACTGATACAAAGACACACTCTTACACCTAGTAACACAGACATACACTGACACCAAGTAACAAAGACATACACTGATACCCAGTATCACAGACACACACTTACACCGAGTAACAAAGACATACACTGACACCAAGTCACAAAGACACACACTGACACCCAGTAACAAAGACATACACTGACATCAAGTCACAAAAACATACACTGATACCCAGGAACACAGAAACACACCGACACCCAGTAACAAAGACATACACTGATACCAAGTCACAAAGACATACACTGGTACCCATGAACACAGAAACACACTGACACCCAGAAACAAAGACATACACTGATACCAAGTCACAAAGACATACACTGATACCCAGTAACACAGACACACACTGACACCCAGTAACAAAGACATACACTGATACCAAGTCACAAAGACATACACTGATACCAAGTAACACAGACACACACTTGCACTAAGTAACAAAGACAGACAATTACACCAAGGAACAAAGACAGAAAATAACACCAAGTAACAAAGACATACACTTACGACAAGTATTTTGACATACACTGACACCAAGTAACAAAGACATACACTGATACCCAGTAACACAGATACACACTTACACCAAGTAACAAAGACATACACTGACACCAAGTCACAAAGACAAAACACTGACACCCAGTAACAAAGACATACACTGATACCCAGTAACACAGACACACACCGACACACAGTCACAAAGTCATACACTGATACCAAGTATCAAAGACATACACTGATACCCAGTAACACAGACACACACCGACACACAGTCACAAAGTCATACACTGATACCAAGTAACAAAGACATACACTGATACCCAGTAACACAGACACACACTGACACCAAGTAACAAAGACATACACAGACACCAAGTAACAAAGACATACACTTACACCAAGTAACAAAGACACACACTTACACCAAGTAACACAGACAGACACTGACACCAAGTAACAAAGACATACACTGACACGAAGTTACAAAGACATACACTTACACCAAGTAACAAAGACAGACAATTACACCAAGGAACAAAGACAGAAAATAACACCAAGTAACAAAGACATACACTTACACCAATATTTTGACATACACTGACACCAAGTAACAAAGACATACACTGATACCCAGTAACACAGATACACACTTACACCAAGTAACAAAGACATACACTGACACCAAGTCACAAAGACACAACACTGACGCCCAGTAACAAAGACATACACTGACACCATGTCACAAAGACATACACTGATAACCAGTAACACAGACAAACAATTACTCCAAGTAACACAGACATGCACTCGCACCAAGAAACAAAGACATACACTGATACCCAGTAACACAGACACACACTTACACCAAGTAACACAGACACACACTGACACCAAGTAACACAGACACACACTTACACCAAGTAACACAGACACACACTGACACCAAGTAACAAAGACATACACTGATACCCAGTAACACAGACACATACTGACACCAAGTAACACAGACATACACTGATACCCAGGAACACAGACACACACTTACAACAAGTAACACAGACACATACTTACACCAAGTAACAAAGACACACACTTACACCAAGTAACACAGATATACACTGGCACCAAGTAACAAAGACATGCAATGACTCCCAGTAACACAGACACACACTTACACCAAGTAACACAGACATACCCTGACACCAAGCAACAAAGACATACACTGATACCCAGTAACACAGACACACACTTACACCAAGTAACACAGACATACAATGAAACCCAGGAACACAGACACACACTTACACCAAGTAACACCGACACACACTTACACCAAGTAACAAAGACATACACTTGCACCAAGTAACACAGACATACACCGACACCAAGTAACAAAGACATGCACTGATACCCAGTAACACAGACACACACTGACACCCAGTTAGAAACACACACTGACCCCCAGTAACACAGGCACACACTGGCCCCCAGTAACAAAGACATACACTGACACCAAGTCACAAAGACATACACTGATACAAAGACACACTCTTACACCTAGTAACACAGACATACACTGACACCAAGTAACAAAGACATACACTGATACCCAGTATCACAGACAAACACTTACACCGAGTAACAAAGACATACACTGACACCAAGTCACAAAGACACACACTGACACCCAGTAACAAAGACATACACTGAAACCAAGTCACAAAAACATACACTGATACCCAGGAACACAGAAACACACCGACACCCAGTAACAAAGACATACACTGATACCAAGTCACAAAGACATAAAATGGTACCCATGCACACAGAAACACACTGACACCCAGAAACAAAGACATACACTGATACCAAGTCACAAAGACATACACTGATACCCAGTAACACAGACACACACTGACACCCAGTAACAAAGACATACACTGATACCAAGTCACAAAGACATACACTGATACCAAGTAACACAGACACACATTGGCACTAAGTAACAAAGACATGCACTGACACCAAGTAACAAAGACATACACTTACACAACTTAACAAAGACACACACTTACACCAAGTAACACAGACATACACTGACACCAAACAACAAATACATACACTGACACCAAGTAACAAAGACATACACTTACACCAATTAACAAAGACAGACAATTACACCAAGTAACAAAGAAATACACTTACACCAAGTATTTTGACATACACTGACACCAAGTAACAAAGACGTACACTGAGACCCAGTCACACAGACACACACTTACTCCAAGTAACAAAGACATACACTGACACTAAGTCACAAAGACACACACTGACACCCAGTAACAATGACATACACTGACACCAAGTCACAAAGACATACTCTGATACCCAGTAACACAGACACACACTTACACCAAGTAACACAGACATACACTGACACCAAGTAACAAAGACATACACTGATACCCAGTAACACAGACACACTCTTACACCAAGTAACAAAGAAAGACACTGATACCCAGTAACACAGACACACACTTACACCAAGTAACAAAGACATACACTGATACCCAGTAACACAGACACACACTTACACCAAGTAACACAGACATACCCTGACACCAAGCAACAAAGAAATACACTGATACCCAGTAACACAGACACACACTTACACCAAGTAACACAGACATATAATGATACCCAGGAACACAGACACACACTTACACCAAGTAACACAGACACACACTTACACCAAGTAACAAAGACATACACTTGCACCAAGTAACACAGACATACACTGACACCAAGTAACAAAGACATGCAGTGATACCCAGTAACACAGACACACACGGACACCCAGTTAGAAACACACACTGACCCCCGGAACACAGGCACACACTTACACCAAGTAACAGAGACATACACTGACACCAAGTAACAAAGACATACACTGACACCCAGTAACACAGACACACACGGACACCAAGTAACAAAGACACACACTTACACCAAGTAACACAGACATACACTGACACCAAGTCACAAAGACATACACTGATACCCAGTAACACAGACACACACTTACACCAAGTAACACAGACATACACTGACACCAAGTAACAAAGACATACACTGATACCCAGTAGCACAGACACTCACTTAGACCAAGTAACACAGACATATACTGACACCAAGTAACAAAGACATACACTGATATTCAGGAACACAGACACACACTTACACCAAGTAACACAGGCACACACTTACACCAAGTAACAAAGACATACACTTACACCAAGTAACACAGACATACACTGACACCAAGTAACAAAGACATACAATTACACCAAGTAACAAAGACACACACTTTCACCAAGTCACACAGATATACGCTGGTCCCAAGTAACAAATACATGCACTTACACCCAGTAACACAGACACACACGGACACCAAGTAACAAAGACATACCCTGACACCAAGCAACAAAGAAATACACTGATACCCAGTAACACAGACACACACTTACACCAAGTAACACAGACATACAATGATACCCAGGAACACAGACACACACTTACACCAAGTAACACAGGCACACACTTACACCAAGTAACACAGACACATACTTACACCAAGTAACAAAGACACACACTTACACCAAGTAACACAGATATACACTGGCACCAAGTAACAAAGACATGCAATGACTCCCAGTAACACAGACACACACTTACACCAAGTAACACAGACATACCCTGACACCAAGCAACAAAGACATACACTGATACCCAGTAACACAGACACACACTTACACCAAGTAACACAGACATACAATGAAACCCAGGAACACAGACACACACTTACACCAAGTAACACCGACACACACTTACACCAAGTAACAAAGACATACACTTGCACCAAGTAACACAGACATACACCGACACCAAGTAACAAAGACATGCACTGATACCCAGTAACACAGACACACACTGACACCCAGTTAGAAACACACACTGACCCCCAGTAACACAGGCACACACTGGCCCCCAGTAACAAAGACATACACTGACACCAAGTCACAAAGACATACACTGATACAAAGACACACTCTTACACCTAGTAACACAGACATACACTGACACCAAGTAACAAAGACATACACTGATACCCAGTATCACAGACAAACACTTACACCGAGTAACAAAGACATACACTGACACCAAGTCACAAAGACACACACTGACACCCAGTAACAAAGACATACACTGACACCAAGTCACAAAAACATACACTGATACCCAGGAACACAGAAACACACCGACACCCAGTAACAAAGACATACACTGATACCAAGTCACAAAGACATAAAATGGTACCCATGCACACAGAAACACACTGACACCCAGAAACAAAGACATACACTGATACCAAGTCACAAAGACATACACTGATACCCAGTAACACAGACACACACTGACACCCAGTAACAAAGACATACACTGATACAAAGTCACAAAGACATACACTGATACCAAGTAACACAGACACACATTGGCACTAAGTAACAAAGACATGCACTGACACCAAGTAACAAAGACATACACTTACACAACTTAACAAAGACACACACTTACACCAAGTAACACAGACATACACTGACACCAAACAACAAATACATACACTGACACCAAGTAACAAAGACATACACTTACACCAAGTAACAAAGACAGACAATTACACCAAGTAACAAAGAAATACACTTACACCAAGTATTTTGACATACACTGACACAAAGTAACAAAGACGTACACTGAGACCCAGTCACACAGACACACACTTACTCCAAGTAACAAAGACATACACTGACACTAAGTCACAAAGACACACACTGACACCCAGTAACAATGACATACACTGACACCAAGTCACAAAGACATACTCTGATACCCAGTAACACAGACACACACTTACACCAAGTAACACAGACATACACTGACACCAAGTAACAAAGACATACACTGATACCCAGTAACACAGACACACTCTTACACCAAGTAACAAAGAAAGACACTGATACCCAGTAACACAGACACACACTTACACCAAGTAACAAAGACATACACTGATACCCAGTAACACAGACACACACTTACACCAAGTAACACAGACATACCCTGACACCAAGCAACAAAGAAATACACTGATACCCAGTAACACAGACACACACTTACACCAAGTAACACAGACATATAATGATACCCAGGAACACAGACACACACTTACACCAAGTAACACAGACACACACTTACACCAAGTAACAAAGACATACACTTGCACCAAGTAACACAGACATACACTGACACCAAGTAACAAAGACATGCAGTGATACCCAGTAACACAGACACACACGGACACCCAGTTAGAAACACACACTGACCCCCGGAACACAGGCACACACTTACACCAAGTAACAGAGACATACACTGACACCAAGTAACAAAGACATACACTGACACCCAGTAACACAGACACACACGGACACCAAGTAACAAAGACACACACTTACACCAAGTAACACAGACATACACTGACACCAAGTCACAAAGACATACACTGATACCCAGTAACACAGACACACACTTACACCAAGTAACACAGACATACACTGACACCAAGTAACAAAGACATACACTGATACCCAGTAGCACAGACACTCACTTAGACCAAGTAACACAGACATATACTGACACCAAGTAACAAAGACATACACTGATATTCAGGAACACAGACACACACTTACACCAAGTAACACAGGCACACACTTACACCAAGTAACAAAGACATACACTTACACCAAGTAACACAGACATACACTGACACCAAGTAACAAAGACATACAATTACACCAAGTAACAAAGACACACACTTTCACCAAGTCACACAGATATACGCTGGTCCCAAGTAACAAATACATGCACTTACACCCAGTAACACAGACACACACGGACACCAAGTAACAAAGACATACCCTGACACCAAGCAACAAAGAAATACACTGATACCCAGTAACACAGACACACACTTACACCAAGTAACACAGACATACAATGATACCCAGGAACACAGACACACACTTACACCAAGTAACACAGGCACACACTTACACCAAGTAACAAAGACATACACTTGCACCAAGTAACACAGACATACACTGACACCAAGTAACAAAGACATGCAGTGATACCCAGTAACACAGACACACACAGACACCCAGTTAGAAACGCACACTGACCCCCAGTAACACAGGCACACACTTACACCAAGTAACAAAGACATACACTGACACCAAGTAACACAGACACACACGGACACCAAGTAACAAAGACCCACACTTACACCAAGTAACACAGACACACACTGACACCCAGTAACAATGACATACACTGACACCCAGTAACACAGACACACACTGACACCCAGTTAGAAACACACACTGACCCCCAGTAACACAGGCACACACTTACACCAAGTAACAAAGACATACACTGACACCAAGTAACAAAGACATACACTGACACCCAGTAACACAGACACACACGGACACCAAGTAACAAAGACACACACTTACACCAAGTAACACAGACACACACTGACACCCAGTAACACAGACACACACTTACACAAAGTAACACAGATATACACTGACACCAAGTAACAAAGACATACACTGATACCCAGTAACACAGACACACACTTAGACAAAGTAACACAGACATACACTGGCACCAAGTAACACAGACATACACTGATACCCAGGAACACAGACACACACTTACACCAAGTAACACAGACACATACTTACACCAAGTAACAAAGACACACACTTACACCAAGTAACACAGACATACACTGACACCAAGTTACAAAGACACACACTGACACCCAGCAGCAAAGACATACACTGACACCAAGTCACAAAGACATACACTGATACCCAGGAACACAGACACACACTGACACCCAGTAGCAAAGACTTACACTGATATCAAGTCTCAAAGACATACACTGATACCCAGTAACACAGACAGACACTGACACCCAGTCACAAAGACATACACTGATACCCAGTAACACAGACACACACCGACACACAGTCACAAAGTCATACACTGATACCAAGTAACAAAGACATACACTGATACCCAGTAACACAGACACACACTGACACCAAGTAACAAAGACATACACAGACACCAAGTAACAAAGACATACAGTTACACCAAGTAACAAAGACACACACTTACACCAAGTAACACAGACGTACACTGACACCAAATAACAAAGACATACACTGACACCAAGTTACAAAGACGTACACTTACACCAAGTAACAAAGACAGACAATTACACCAATTAACAAAGACAGAAAATAACACCAAGTAACAAAGACATACACTTACACCAAGTATTTTGACATACACTGACACCAAGTAACAAAGACATACACTGATACCCAGTATCACAGGTACACACTTACACCAAGTAACAAAGACATTCACTGACACCAAGTCACAAAGACACACACTGACACCCAGTAACAAAGACATACACTGACACCAAGTCACAAAGACATACACTGATAACCAGTAACACAGACAAACAATTACTCCAAGTAACACAGACATACACTGGCACCAAGAAACAAAGACATACACTGATACCCAGTAACACAGACACACACTTACACCAAGTAACACAGACACACACTTACACCAAGTAACACAGACACACACTGACACCAATTAACAAAGACATACACTGATACCCAGTAACACAGACACATACTGACACCAAGTAACACAGACATACACTGATACCCAGGAACACAGACACACACTTACACCAAGTAACACAGACACATACTTACACCAAGTAACAAAGACACACACTTACACCAAGTAACACAGATATACACTGGCACCAAGTAACAAAGACATGCACTGACTCCCAGTATCACAGACACACACTTACACCAAGTAACACAGACATACCCTGACACCAAGCAACAAAGACATACACTGATACCCAGTAACACAGACACACACTTACACCAAGTAACACAGACATACAATGAAACCCAGGAACACAGACACACACTTACACCAAGTAACACCGACACACACTTACACCAAGTAACAAAGACATACACTTGCACCAAGTAACACAGACATACACCGACACCAAGTAACAAAGACATGCACTGATACCCAGTAACACAGACACACACTGACACCCAGTTAGAAACACACACTGACCCCCAGTAACACAGGCACACACTGGCCCCCAGTAACAAAGACATACACTGTCACCAAGTCACAAAGACATACACTGATACAAAGACACACTCTTACACCTAGTAACACAGACATACACTGACACCAAGTAACAAAGACATACACTGATACCCAGTATCACAGACACACACTTACACCGAGTAACAAAGACATACACTGACACCAAGTCACAAAGACACACACTGACACCCAGTAACAAAGACATACACTGACACCAAGTCACAAAAACATACACTGATACCCAGTAACAAAGACATACACTTACACAACTTTAGAAAGACACACACTTACACCAAGTAACACAGACATACACTGACACCAAGCAACAAATACATACACTGACACCAAGTAACAATGACGTACACTGACACCAAGTCACAAAGACATATACTGATACCCAGTAACACAGACACACACTTACACCAAGTAACACAGACATACACTGACACCAAGTAACAAAGACATACACTGATACCCAGTCACACAGACACACTCTTACACCAAGTAACAAAGAAAGACACTGATACCCAGTAACACAGACACACACTTACACCAAGTAACAAAGACACACACTGATACCCAGTAACACAGACACACACTTACACCAAGTAACACAGACATACCCTGACACCATGCAACAAGGAAATACACTGATACCCAGTAACACAGACACACACTTACACCAAGTAACACAGACATACAATGATACCCAGGAACACAGACACACACTTACACCAAGTAACACAGACACACACTTACACCAAGTAACAAAGACATACACTTGCACCAAGTAACACAGACATACACTGACACCAAGTAACAAAGACATGCAGTGATACCCAGTAACACAGACACACACTGACACCCAGTTAGAAACACACACTGACCCCCAGTAACACAGGCACACACTTACACCAAGTAACAGAGACATACACTGACACCAAGTAACAAAGACATACACTGACATCCAGTAACACAGACACACACGGACACCAAGTAACAAAGACACACACTTACACCAAGTAACACAGACACACACTGACACCCAGTAACACAGACACACACTTACACAAAGTAACACAGCCGCATACTTACACCAAGTAACAAAGACACACACTTACACCAAGTAACACAGACATACACTGACACCAAGTTACAAAGACACACACTGACACCCAGCAGCAAAGACATACACTGACACCAAGTCACAAAGACATACACTGATACCCAGGAACACAGACACACACTGACACCCAGTAGCAAAGGCTTACACTGATATCAAGTCACAAAGACATACACTGATACCCAGTAACACAGACAGACACTGACACCCAGTCACAAAGACATACACTGATACCCAGTAACACAGACACACACCGACACACTGTCACAAAGTCATACACTGATACCAAGTAACAAAGACATACACTGATACCCAGTAACACAGACACACACTGACACCAAGTAACAAAGACATACACAGACACCAAGTAACAAAGACATACACTTACACCAAGTAACAAAGACACACACTTACACCAAGTAACACAGACATACACTGACACTAAGTAACAAAGACATACACTGACACGAAGTTCCAAAGACATACACTTACACCAAGTAACAAAGACAGACAATTACACCAAGTAACACAGACACACACTTACACCAAGTAACACAGACATACACTGATACCCAGTAACACAGATACACACTTACACCAAGTAACAAAGACATACACTGACACCAAGTCACAAAGACACAACACTGACACCCAGTAACAAAGACATACACTGCCACCAAGTCACAAAGACATACACTGATAACCAGTAACACAGACACATACTGACACCAAGTAACACAGACACATACTTACACCAAGTAACAAAGACACACACTTACACCAAGTAACACAGACATACACTGACACCAAGTTACAAAGACACACACTGACACCCAGCAGCAAAGACATACACTGACACCAAGTCACAAAGACATACACTGATACCCAGGAACACAGACACACACTGACACCCAGTAGCAAAGACTTACACTGATATCAAGTCTCAAAGACATACACTGATACCCAGTAACACAGACAGACACTGACACCCAGTCACAAAGACATACACTGATACCCAGTAACACAGACACACACCGACACACAGTCACAAAGTCATACACTGATACCAAGTTACAAAGACATACACTGATACCCAGTAACACAGTCACACACTGACACCCAGTAACAAAGACATACACTGATACCAAGTCACAAAGACATACACTGATACCAAGTAACACAGACACACATTGGCACTAAGTAACAAAGACATGCACTGACACCAAGTAACAAAGACATACACTTACACAACTTAACAAAGACACACACTTACACCAAGTAACACAGACATACACTGACACCAAGCAACAAATACATACACTGACACCAAGTAACAAAGACATACACTTACACCAAGTAACAAAGACAGACAATTACACCAAGTAACAAAGAAATACACTTACACCAAGTATTTTGACATACACTGACACCAAGTAACAAAGACGTACACTGAGACCCAGTCACACAGACACACACTTACTCCAAGTAACAAAGACATACACTGACACTAAGTCACAAAGACACACACTGACACCCAGTAACAATGACATACACTGACACCAAGTCACAAAGACATACACTGATACCCAGTAACACAGACACACACTTACACCAAGTAACACAGACATACACTGACACCAAGTAACAAAGACATACACTGATACCCAGTAACACAGACACACTCTTACACCAAGTAACAAAGAAAGACACTGATACCCAGTAACACAGACACACACTTACACCAAGTAACAAAGACATACACTGATACCCAGTAACACAGACACACACTTACACCAAGTAACACAGACATACCCTGACACCAAGCAACAAAGAAATACACTGATACCTAGTAACACAGACACACACTTACACCAAGTAACACAGACATATAATGATACCCAGGAACACAGACACACACTTACACCAAGTAACACAGACACACACTTACACCAAGTAACAAAGACATACACTTGCACCAAGTAACACAGACATACACTGACACCAAGTAACAAAGACATGCAGTGATACCCAGTAACACAGACACACACGGACACCCAGTTAGAAACACACACTGACCCCCGGAACACAGGCACACACTTACACCAAGTAACAGAGACATACACTGACACCAAGTAACAAAGACATACACTGACACCCAGTAACACAGACACACACGGACACCAAGTAACAAAGACACACACTTACACCAAGTAACACAGACATACACTGACACCAAGTCACAAAGACATACACTGATACCCAGTAACACAGACACACACTTACACCAAGTAACACAGACATACACTGACACCAAGTAACAAAGACATACACTGATACCCAGTAGCACAGACACTCACTTAGACCAAGTAACACAGACATACACTGACACCAAGTAACAAAGACATACACTGATATTCAGGAACACAGACACACACTTACACCAAGTAACACAGGCACACACTTACACCAAGTAACAAAGACATACACTTACACCAAGTAACACAGACATACACTGACACCAAGTAACAAAGACATACAATTACACCAAGTAACAAAGACACACACTTTCACCAAGTCACACAGATATACGCTGGTCCCAAGTAACAAATACATGCACTTACACCCAGTAACACAGACACACACGGACACCAAGTAACAAAGACATACCCTGACACCGAGCAACAAAGAAATACACTGATACCCAGTAACACAGACACACACTTACACCAAGTAACACAGACATACAATGATACCCAGGAACACAGACACACACTTACACCAAGTAACACAGGCACACACTTACACCAAGTAACAAAGACATACACTTGCACCAAGTAACACAGACATACACTGACACCAAGTAACAAAGACATGCAGTGATACCCAGTAACACAGACACACACAGACACCCAGTTAGAAACGCACACTGACCCCCAGTAACACAGGCACACACTTACACCAAGTAACAAAGACCTACACTGACACCAAGTAACACAGACACACACGGACACCAAGTAACAAAGACCCACACTTACACCAAGTAACACAGACACACACTGACACCCAGTAACAATGACATACACTGACACCCAGTAACACAGACACACACTGACACCCAGTTAGAAACACACACTGACCCCCAGTAACACAGGCACACACTTACACCAAGTAACAAAGACATACACTGACACCAAGTAACAAAGACATACACTGACACCCAGTAACACAGACACACACGGACACCAAGTAACAAAGACACACACTTACACCAAGTAACACAGACACACACTGACACCCAGTAACACAGACACACACTTACACAAAGTAACACAGATATACACTGACACCAAGTAACAAAGACATACACTGATACCCAGTAACACAGACACACACTTAGACCAAGTAACACAGACATACACTGGCACCAAGTAACACATACATACACTGATACCCAGGAACACAGACACACACTTACACCAAGTAACACAGACACATACTTACACCAAGTAACAAAGACACACACTTACACCAAGTAACACAGACATACACTGACACCAAGTTACAAAGACACACACTGACACCCAGCAGCAAAGACATACACTGACACCAAGTCACAAAGACATACACTGATACCCAGGAACACAGACACACACTGACACCCAGTAGCAAAAACTTACACTGATATCAAGTCTCAAAGACATACACTGATACCCAGTAACACA
Source organism: Heterodontus francisci (assembly GCF_036365525.1). Classification (NCBI taxonomy): domain Eukaryota; kingdom Metazoa; phylum Chordata; class Chondrichthyes; order Heterodontiformes; family Heterodontidae; genus Heterodontus; species Heterodontus francisci. The sequence goes on from NC_090398.1 coordinate 59,485,445, forward strand.
GACAGACACTGACACCCAGTCACAAAGACATACACTGATACCCAGTCACACAGACACACACCGACACACAGTCACAAAGTCATACACTGATACCAAGTAACAAAGACATACACTGATACCCAGTAACACAGACACACACTGACACCAAGTAACAAAGACATACACAGACACCAAGTAACAAAGACATACAGTTACACCAAGTAACAAAGACACACACTTACACCAAGTAACACAGACGTACACTGACACCAAATAACAAAGACATACACTGACACCAAGTTACAAAGACGTACACTTACACCAAGTAACAAAGACAGACAATTACACCAATTAACAAAGACAGAAAATAACACCAAGTAACAAAGACATACACTTACACCAAGTATTTTGACATACACTGACACCAAGTAACAAAGACATACACTGATACCCAGTAACACAGGTACACACTTACACCAAGTAACAAAGACATACACTGACACCAAGTCACAAAGACACACACTGACACCAAGTAACAAAGGCATACACTGACACCAAGTCACAAAGACATAAACTGATAACCAGTAACACAGACAAACAATTACTCCAAGTAACACAGACATACACTGGCACCAAGAAACAAAGACATACACTGATACCCAGTAACACAGACACACACTTACACCAAGTAACACAGACACACACTTACACCAAGTAACACAGACACACACTGACACCAAGTAACAAAGACATACACTGATACCCAGTAACACAGACACATACTGACACCAAGTAACACAGACATACACTGATACCCAGGAACACAGACACACACTTACACCAAGTAACACAGACACATACTTACACCAAGTAACAAAGACACACACTTACACCAAGTAACACAGATATACACTGGCACCAAGTAACAAAGACATGCACTGACTCCCAGTATCACAGACACACACTTACACCAAGTAACACAGACATACCCTGACACCAAGCAACAAAGACATAAACTGATACCTAGTAACACAGACACACACTTACACCAAGTAACACAGACATACAATGAAACCCAGGAACACAGACACACACTTACACCAAGTAACACCGACACACACTTACACCAAGTAACAAAGACATACACTTGCACCAAGTAACACAGACATACACTGACACCAAGTAACAAAGACATGCACTGATACCCAGTAACACAGACACACACTGACACCCAGTTAGAAACACACACTGACCCCCAGTAACACAGGCACACACTGGCCCCCAGTAACAAAGACATACACTGTCACCAAGTCACAAAGACATACACTGATACAAAGACACACTCTTACACCTAGTAACACAGACATACACTGACACCAAGTAACAAAGACATACACTGATACCCAGTATCACAGACACACACTTACACCGAGTAACAAAGACATACACTGACACCAAGTCACAAAGACATATACTGATACCCAGTAACACAGACACACACTTACACCAAGTAACACAGACATACACTGACACCAAGTAACAAAGACATACACTGATACCCAGTCACACAGACACACTCTTACACCAAGTAACAAAGAAAGACACTGATACCCAGTAACACAGACACACACTTACACCAAGTAACAAAGACACACACTGATACCCAGTAACACAGACACACACTTACACCAAGTAACACAGACATACCCTGACACCAAGCAACAAGGAAATACACTGATACCCAGTAACACAGACACACACTTACACCAAGTAACACAGACATACAATGATACCCAGGAACACAGACACACACTTACACCAAGTAACACAGACACACACTTACACCAAGTAACAAAGACATACACTTGCACCAAGTAACACAGACATACACTGACACCAAGTAACAAAGACATGCAGTGATACCCAGTAACACAGACACACACTGACACCCAGTTAGAAACACACACTGACCCCCAGTAACACAGGCACACACTTACACCAAGTAACAGAGACATACACTGACACCAAGTAACAAAGACATACACTGACACCCAGTAACACAGACACACACGGACACCAAGTAACAAAGACACACACTTACACCAAGTAACACAGACACACACTGACACCCAGTAACACAGACACACACTTACACAAAGTAACACAGCCGCATACTTACACCAAGTAACAAAGACACACACTTACACCAAGTAACACAGACATACACTGACACCAAGTTACAAAGACACACACTGACACCCAGCAGCAAAGACATACACTGACACCAAGTCACAAAGACATACACTGATACCCAGGAACACAGACACACACTGACACCCAGTAGCAAAGGCTTACACTGATATCAAGTCACAAAGACATACACTGATACCCAGTAACACAGACAGACACTGACACCCAGTCTCAAAGACATACACTGATACCCAGTAACACAGACACACACCGACACACTGTCACAAAGTCATACACTGATACCAAGTAACAAAGACATACACTGATACCCAGTAACACAGACACACACTGACACCAAGTAACAAAGACATACACAGACACCAAGTAACAAAGACATACACTTACACCAAGTAACAAAGACACACACTTACACCAAGTAACACAGACATACACTGACACTAAGTAACAAAGACATACACTGACACGAAGTTCCAAAGACATACACTTACACCAAGTAACAAAGACAGACAATTACACCAAGTAACACAGACACACACTTACACCAAGTAACACAGACATACACTGATACCCAGTAACACAGATACACACTTACACCAAGTAACAAAGACATACACTGACACCAAGTCACAAAGACACAACACTGACACCCAGTAACAAAGACATACACTGCCACCAAGTCACAAAGACATACACTGATAACCAGTAACACAGACACATACTGACACCAAGTAACACAGACACATACTTACACCAAGTAACAAAGACACACACTTACACCAAGTAACACAGACATACACTGACACCAAGTTACAAAGACACACACTGACACCCAGCAGCAAAGACATACACTGACACCAAGTCACAAAGACATACACTGATACCCAGGAACACAGACACACACTGACACCCAGTAGCAAAGACTTACACTGATATCAAGTCTCAAAGACATACACTGATACCCAGTAACACAGACAGACACTGACACCCAGTCACAAAGACATACACTGATACCCAGTAACACAGACATACACTGATACCCAGTAACACAGACACACACTTACACCAAGTAACACAGACACACACTTACACCAAGTAACACAGACACACACTGACACCAAGTAACAAAGACATACACTGATACCCAGTAACACAGACACATACTGACACCAAGTAACACAGACATACACTGATACCCAGGAACACAGACACACACTTACACCAAGTAACACAGACACATACTTACACCAAGTAACAAAGACAGACACTTACACCAAGTAACACAGATATACACTGGCACCAAGTAACAAAGACATGCACTGACTCCCAGTATCACAGACACACACTTACACCAAGTAACACAGACATACCCTGACACCAAGCAACAAAGACATACACTGATACCCAGTAACACAGACACACACTTACACCAAGTAACACAGACATACAATGAAACCCAGGAACACAGACACACACTTACACCAAGTAACACCGACACACACTTACACCAAGTAACAAAGACATACACTTGCACCAAGTAACACAGACATACACTGACACCAAGTAACAAAGACATGCACTGATACCCAGTAACACAGACACACACTGACACCCAGTTAGAAACACACACTGACCCCCAGTAACACAGGCAAACACTGGCCCCCAGTAACAAAGACATACACTGTCACCATTCACAAAGACATACACTGATACAAAGACACACTCTTACACCTAGTAACACAGACACACACTGACACCCAGTAACAAAGACATACACTGACACCAAGTCACAAAAACATACACTGATACCCAGTAACAAAGACATACACTTACACAACTTTACAAAGACACACACTTACACCAAGTAACACAGACATACACTGACACCAAGCAACAAATACATACACTGACACCAAGTAACAATGACGTACACTGACACCAAGTCACAAAGACATATACTGATACCCAGTAACACAGACACACACTTACACCAAGTAACACAGACATACACTGACACCAAGTAACAAAGACATAAACTGATAACCAGTCACACAGACACACTCTTACACCAAGTAACTAAGAAAGACACTGATACCCAGTAACACAGACACACACTTACACCAAGTAACAAAGACACACACTGATACCCAGTAACACAGACACACACTTACACCAAGTAACACAGACATACCCTGACACCAAGCAACAAGGAAATACACTGATACCCAGTAACACAGACACACACTTACACCAAGTAACACAGACATACAATGATACCCAGGAACACAGACACACACTTACACCAAGTAACACAGACACACACTTACACCAAGTAACAAAGACATACACTTGCACCAAGTAACACAGACATACACTGACACCAAGTAACAAAGACATGCAGTGATAACCGGTAACACAGATACACACTGACACCCAGTTAGAAACACACACTGACCCCCAGTAACACAGGCACACACTTACACCAAGTAACAGAGACATACACTGACACCAAGTAACAAAGACATACACTGACACCCAGTAACACAGACACACACGGACACCAAGTAAAAAAGACACACACTTACACCAAGTAACACGGACACACACTGACACCCAGTAACACAGACACACACTTACACAAAGTAACACAGCCGCATACTTACACCAAGTAACAAAGACACACACTTACAACAAGTAACACAGACATACACTGACACCAAGTTACAAAGACACACACTGACACCCAGCAGCAAAGACATACACTGACACCAAGTCACAAAGACATACACTGATACCCAGGAACACAGACACACACTGACACCCAGTAGCAAAGACTTACACTGATATCAAGTCACAACGACATACACTGATACCCAGTAACACAGACAAACACTGACACCCAGTCACAAAGACATACACTGATACCCAGTAACACAGACACACACCGACACACTGTCACAAAGTCATACACTGATACCAAGTAACAAAGACATACACTGATACCCAGTAACACAGACACACACTGACACCAAGTAACAAAGACATACACAGACACCAAGTAACAAAGACATACAGTTACACCAAGTAACAAAGACACACACTTACACCAAGTAACACAGACATACACTGACACTAAGTAACAAAGACATACACTGACACGAAGTTCCAAAGACATACACTTACACCAAGTAACAAAGACAGACAATTACACCAAGTAACACAGACACACACTTACACCAAGTAACACAGACATACACTGACACCAAGTCACAAAGACACAACACTGACACCCAGTAACAAAGACATACACTGACACCAAGTAACACAGACATACACTGATACCCAGGATCACAGACACACACTTACACCAAGTAACACAGACACATACTTACACCAAGTAACAAAGACACACACTTACACCAAGTAACACAGATATACACTGGCACCAAGTAACAAAGACATGCAATGACTCCCAGTAACACAGACACACACTTACACCAAGTAACACAGACATACCCTGACACCAAGCAACAAAGACATACACTGATACCCAGTAACACAGACACACACTTACACCAAGTAACACAGACATACAATGAAACCCAGGAACACAGACACACACTTACACCAAGTAACACCGACACACACTTACACCATGTAACAAAGACATACACTTGCACCAAGTAACACAGACATACACCGACACCAAGTAACAAAGACATGCACTGATACCCAGTAACACAGACACACACTGACACCCAGTTAGAAACACACACTGACCCCCAGTAACACAGGCAAACACTGGCCCCCAGTAACAAAGACATACACTGTCACCATTCACAAAGACATACACTGATACAAAGACACACTCTTACACCTAGTAACACAGACATACACTGACACCAAGTAACAAAGACATACACTGATACCCAGTATCACAGACACACACTTACACCGAGTAACAAAGACATACACTGACACCAAGTCACAAAGACACACACTGACACCCAGTAACAAAGACATACACTGACACCAAGTCACAAAAACATACACTGATACCCAGTAACAAAGACATACACTTACACAACTTTACAAAGACACACACTTACACCAAGTAACACAGACATACACTGACACCAAGCAACAAATACATACACTGACACCAAGTAACAATGACGTACACTGACACCAAGTCACAAAGACATATACTGATACCCAGTAACACAGACACACACTTACACCAAGTAACACAGACATACACTGACACCAAGTAACAAAGACATAAACTGATAACCAGTCACACAGACACACTCTTACACCAAGTAACAAAGAAAGACACTGATACCCAGTAACACAGACACACACTTACACCAAGTAACAAAGACACACACTGATACCCAGTAACACAGACACACACTTACACCAAGTAACACAGACATACCCTGACACCAAGCAACAAGGAAATACACTGATACCCAGTAACACAGACACACACTTACACCAAGTAACACAGACATACAATGATACCCAGGAACACAGACACACACTTACACCAAGTAACACAGACACACACTTACACCAAGTAACAAAGACATACACTTGCACCAAGTAACACAGACATACACTGACACCAAGTAACAAAGACATGCAGTGATAACCGGTAACACAGACACACACTGACACCCAGTTAGAAACACACACTGACCCCCAGTAACACAGGCACACACTTACACCAAGTAACAGAGACATACACTGACACCAAGTAACAAAGACATACACTGACACCCAGTAACACAGACACACACGGACACCAAGTAACAAAGACACACACTTACACCAAGTAACACGGACACACACTGACACCCAGTAACACAGACACACACTTACACAAAGTAACACAGCCGCATACTTACACCAAGTAACAAAGACACACACTTACACCAAGTAACACAGACATACACTGACACCAAGTTACAAAGACACACACTGACACCCAGCAGCAAAGACATACACTGACACCAAGTCACAAAGACATACACTGATACCCAGGAACACAGACACACACTGACACCCAGTAGCAAAGACTTACACTGATATCAAGTCACAACGACATACACTGATACCCAGTAACACAGACAGACACTGACACCCAGTCACAAAGACATACACTGATACCCAGTAACACAGACACACACCGACACACTGTCACAAAGTCATACACTGATACCAAGTAACAAAGACATACACTGATACCCAGTAACACAGACACACACTGACACCAAGTAACAAAGACATACACAGACACCAAGTAACAAAGACATACACTGACACGAAGTTCCAAAGACATACACTTACACCAAGTAACAAAGACAGACAATTACACCAAGTAACACAGACACACACTTACACCAAGTAACACAGACATACACTGATACCCAGTAACACAGATACACACTTACACCAAGTAACAAAGACATACACTGACACCAAGTCACAAAGACACAACACTGACACCCAGTAACAAAGACATACACTGACACCAAGTAACACAGACATACACTGATACCCAGGATCACAGACACACACTTACACCAAGTAACACAGACACATACTTACACCAAGTAAGAAAGACACACACTTACACCAAGTAACACAGATATACACTGGCACCAAGTAACAAAGACATGCAATGACTCCCAGTAACACAGACACACACTTACACCAAGTAACACAGACATACCCTGACACCAAGCAACAAAGACATACACTGATACCCAGTAACACAGACACACACTTACACCAAGTAACACAGACATACAATGAAACCCAGGAACACAGACACACACTTACACCAAGTAACACCGACACACACTTACACCAAGTAACAAAGACATACACTTGCACCAAGTAACACAGACATACACCGACACCAAGTAACAAAGACATGCACTGATACCCAGTAACACAGACACACACTGACACCCAGTTAGAAACACACACTGACCCCCAGTAACACAAGCACACACTGGCCCCCAGTAACAAGACATACACTGACACCAAGTCACAAAGACATACACTGATACAAAGACACACTCTTACACCTAGTAACACAGACATACACTGACACCAAGTAACAAAGACATACACTGATACCCAGTATCACAGACACACAGTTACACCGAGTAACAAAGACATACACTGACACCAAGTCACAAAGACACAAACTGACACCCAGTAACAAAGACATACACTGACACCAAGTCACAAAAACATACACTGATACCCAGGAACACAGAAACACACCGACACCCAGTAACAAAGACATACACTGATACCAAGTCACAAAGACATACACCGGTACCCATGAACACAGAAACACACTGACACCCAGAAACAAAGACATACACTGATACCAAGTCACAAAGACATACACTGATACCCAGTAACACAGACACACACTGACACCCAGTAACAAAGACATACACTGATACCAAGTCACAAAGACATACACTGATACCAAGTAACACAGACACACACTGGCACTAAGTAACAAAGACATGCACTGACACTAAGTAACAAAGTCAGACACTGACACCAAGCAACAAATACATACACTGACGCCAAGTAACAAAGACATACACTTACACAAAGTAACAAAGACAGACAATTACACCAAGTAACAAAGAAATACACTTACACCAAGTATTTTGACATACACTGACACCAAGTAACAAAGACATACACTGAGACCCAGTCACACAGACACACATTTACTCCAAGTAACAAAGACATACACTGACACTAAGTCACAAAGACACACACTGACACCCAGTAACAATGACATACACTGACACCAAGTCACAAAGACATACACTGATACCCAGTAACACAGACACACACTTACACCAAGTAACACAGACATACACTGACACCAAGTAACAAAGACATACACTGATACCCAGTAACACAGACACACTCTTACACCAAGTAACAAAGAAAGACACTGATACCCAGTAACACAGACACACACTTACACCAAGTAACAAAGACATACACTGATACCCAGTAACACAGACACACACTTACACCAAGTAACACAGACATACAATGATACCCAGGAACACAGACACACACTTACACCAAGTAACACAGACACACACTTACACCAAGTAACAAAGACATACACTTGCACCAAGTAACACAGACATACACTGACACCAAGTAACAAAGACATGCAGTGATACCCAGTAACACAGACACACACGGACACCCAGTTAGAAACACACACTGACCCCCAGTAACACAGGCACACACTTACACCAAGTAACAGAGACATACACTGACACCAAGTAACAAAGACATGCACTGACACCCAGTAACACAGACACACACGGACACCAAGTAACAAAGACACACACTTACACCAAGTAACACAGACACACACTGACACCCAGTAACACAGACACACACTTACACAAAGTAACACAGACATACACTGACACCAAGTAACAAAGACATACACTGATACCCAGTAGCACAGACACTCACTTAGACCAAGTAACACAGACATACACTGACACCAAGTAACAAAGAAATACACTGATATTCAGGAACACAGACACACACTTACACCAAGTAACACAGGCACACACTTACACAAAGTAACAAAGACATACACTTACACCAAGTAACACAGACATACACTGACACCAAGTAACAAAGACATACAATTACACCAAGTAACAAAGACACACACTTTCACCAAGTCACACAGATATACGCTGGTCCCAAGTAACAAATACATGCACTTACACCCAGTAACACAGACACACACGGACACCAAGTAACAAAGACATACCCTGACACCAAGCAACAAAGAAATACACTGATACCCAGTAACACAGACACACACTTACACCAAGTAACACAGACATACAATGATACCCAGGAACACAGACACACACTTACACCAAGTAACACAGACACACACTTACACCAAGTAACAAAGACATACACTTGCACCAAGTAACACAGACATACACTGACACCAAGTAACAAAGACATGCAGTGATACCCAGTAACACAGACACACACTGACACCCAGTTAGAAACACACACTGACCCCCAGTAACACAGGCACACACTTACACCAAGTAACAAAGACATACACTGACACCAAGTAACAAAGACATACACTGACACCAAGTAACACAGACACACACGGACACCAAGTAACAAAGACACACACTTAGACCAAGTAACACAGACACACACTGACACCCAGTAACACAGACACACACTGACACCAAGTAACAAAGACATACACTGATACCCAGTAACACAGACACTCACTTAGACCAAGTAACACAGACATACACTGACACCAAGTAACAAAGACATACACTGATATTCAGGAACACAGACACACACTTACACCAAGTAACACAGGCACACACTTACACCAAGTAACAAAGACATACACTTACACCAAGTAACACAGACATACACTGACACCAAGTAACAAAGACATACAATTACACCAAGTAACAAAGACACACACTTTCACCAAGTCACACAGATATACACTGGTCCCAAGTAACAAAGACATACACTTACACGTAGTAACACAGACATACACTGACACCAAGTAACAAAGACAGACACTGATACCCAGTATCACAGACACACACTTACAACGAGTAAAAAAGACATACACTGACACCAAGTCACAAAGACACACACTGACACCCAGTAACAAAGACATACACTGACACCAAGTCACAAAAACATACACTGATACCCAGTAACACAGACAATCACTGACACCCAGTATCAAAGACATACACTGATACCAAGTCACAAAGACATACACTGATACCAAGTAACACAGACACACACTGGTACCAAGTAACAAAGACATGCACTGACACCAGGTAACAAAGACATACACTTACACAATTTAACAAAGACACACACTTACACCAAGTAACACAGACATGCACTGACACCAAATAACAAAGACATACACTGACACCAAGTAACAAAGACATACACTTACACCAAGTAACAAAGACAGACAATTACACCAAGTAACAAAGACATACACTTACACCAAGTATTTTGACATGCACTGACACCAAGTAACGAAGACATACACTGAGACCCAGTAGCACAGACACACACTTACTCCAAGTAACAAATACATACACTGACACTAAGTCACAAAGACACACACTGACACCCAGTAGCAAAGACATACACTGACACCGAGTCACAAAGACATACACTGATACCCAGTAACACAGACAATCACTGACACCCAGTATCAAAGACATACACTGATACCAAGTCACAAAGACATACACTGATACCAAGTAACACAGAAACACACTGACACCCAGTAACAAAGACATACACTGATACCAAGTCACAAAGACATACACTGATACCCAGTAACACAGACAATCACTGACACCCAGTATCAAAGAAATACACTGATACCAAGTCGCAAAGACATACACTGATACCAAGTAACATAGACACACACTGGCACCAAGTAACAAAGACATGCACTGACACCAGGTAACAAAGACATACACTTACACAAGTTAACAAAGACACACACTTACACCAAGTAACACAGACATGCACTGACACCAAATAACAAAGACATACACTGACACCAAGTAACAAAGACATACACTTACACCAAGTAACAAAGACAGACAATTACACCAAGTAACGAAGACATACACTGAGACCCAGTCGCACAGACACACACGTACTCCAAGTAACAAAGACATACACTGACACTAAGTCACAAAGACACACACTGACACCCAGTAGCAAAGACATACACTGACACTAAGTCACAAAGACATACACTGATACCCAGGAACACAGACACACACTGACACCCAGTAGCAAAGACATACACTGATACCAAGTCAGAGAAGACATACTCTGATACCCAGTAACACAGACAGACACTGGCACCCAGTAACAAATACATACACTGTACCCAGTAACACAGACACACACCGACACCCAGTAACAAGGTCATACACTGATACCAAGTCACAAAGACATACACTGATACCCAGTAACACAGACACACACTGACACCAAGTAACAAAGACAGACACTGATACCCAGTAACACAGACACACACTTTCACCAAGTAACAAAGACATGCACTGACACACAGTAACAAAGACATACACAGACACCCAGTAACACAGACACACATGGACACCAATAACAAAGGCACAAACTTACACCAAGTAACACAGACACACACTGACACCCAGTAAAACAGACACACACTTCCACCAAGTAACACAGACTCACACTGACACCAAGTAACAAAGACATACACTGATACCCAGTAACACAGACACACGCTTACACCAAGTAACACAGACATACACTGATGCCCAGGAACACAGACACAAACTTACACCAAGTAACACAGACACATACTTACACCAAGTAACAAAGACATACACTGACACCCAGTAACACAGACACACACAGACACCAAGTAACAAAGACACACACTTACACCAAGTAACACAGACACACACTGACACCCAGTAACACAGACAGACACTTTTACCAAGTAACACAGACATGCCCTGACACCAAGCAACAAAGACATACACTGATACCCAGTAACACAGAGACACACTTACACCAAGTAACACAGACATACACTGACACCAAGTAACAAAGACATACACTTGCACCAAGTAACACAGACATACACTGATACCAAGTAATAAAGTCATACAATTACACCAAGTAACAAAGACACACACTTTCACCAAGTCACACAGATATACACTGGTCCCAAGTAACAAAGACATGCACTTACACTCAGCAACACAGACACACACGGACACCAAGTAACAAAGACATACACTGACACCTAGTAACACAGACATACACTGACACCAAGTAACAAAGACATACACTGATACCCAGTATCACAGACACACACTTACACCGAGTAACAAAGACATACACTGACACCAAGTCACTAAGACACATCACTGACTCCCAGTATCAAAGACATACACTGATACCAAGTCACAAAGACATACACTGATACCAAGTAACACAGAAACACACTGACACCCAGTAACAAAGACATACACTGATACCAAGTCACAAAGACATACACTGATACCCAGTAACACAGACAATCACTGACACCCAGTATCAAAGACATACACTGATACCAAGTCACAAAGACATACACTGATACCAAGTAACACAGACACACACTGGTACCAAGTAACAAAGACATGCACTGACACCAGGTAACAAAGACATACACTTACACAATTTAACAAAGACACACACTTACACCAAGTAACACAGACATGCACTGACACCAAATAACAAAGACATACACTGACACCAAGTAACAAAGACATACACTTACACCAAGTAACAAAGACAGACAATTACACCAAGTAACAAAGACATACACTTACACCAAGTATTTTGACATGCACTGACACCAAGTAACGAAGACATACACTGAGACCCAGTAGCACAGACACACACTTACTCCAAGTAACAAATACATACACTGACACTAAGTCACAAAGACACACACTGACACCCAGTAGCAAAGACATACACTGACACCGAGTCACAAAGACATACACTGATACCCAGTAACACAGACAATCACTGACACCCAGTATCAAAGACATACACTGATACCAAGTCACAAAGACATACACTGATACCAAGTAACACAGAAACACACTGACACCCAGTAACAAAGACATACACTGATACCAAGTCACAAAGACATACACTGATACCCAGTAACACAGACAATCACTGACACCCAGTATCAAAGAAATACACTGATACCAAGTCACAAAGACATACACTGATACCAAGTAACACAGACACACACTGGCACCAAGTAACAAAGACATGCACTGACACCAGGTAACAAAGACATACACTTACACAAGTTAACAAAGACACACACTTACATCAAGTAACACAGACATGCACTGACACCAAATAACAAAGACATACACTGACACCAAGTAACAAAGACATACACTTACACCAAGTAACAAAGACAGACAATTGCACCAAGTAACGAAGACATACACTGAGACCCAGTCGCACAGACACACACGTACTCCAAGTAACAAAGACATACACTGACACTAAGTCACAAAGACACACACTGACACCCAGTAGCAAAGACATACACTGACACTAAGTCACAAAGACATACACTGATACCCAGGAACACAGACACACACTGACACCCAGTAGCAAAGACATACACTGATACCAAGTCAGAGAAGACATACTCTGATACCCAGTAACACAGACAGACACTGGCACCCAGTAACAAATACATACACTGTACCCAGTAACACAGACACACACCGACACCCAGTAACAAGGTCATACACTGATACCAAGTAACAAAGACATACACTGATACCCAGTAACACAGACACACACTGACACCAAGTAACAAAGACAGACACTGATACCCAGTAACACAGACACACACTTTCACCAAGTAACAAAGACATGCACTGACACACAGTAACAAAGACATACACAGACACCCAGTAACACAGACACACATGGACACCAATAACAAAGGCACAAACTTACACCAAGTAACACAGACACACACTGACACCCAGTAAAACAGACACACACTTCCACCAAGTAACACAGACTCACACTGACACCAAGTAACAAAGACATACACTGATACCCAGTAACACAGACACACGCTTACACCAAGTAACACAGACATACACTGATGCCCAGGAACACAGACACAAACTTACACCAAGTAACACAGACACATACTTACACCAAGTAACAAAGACATACACTGACACCCAGTAACACAGACACACACAGACACCAAGTAACAAAGACACACACTTACACCAAGTAACACAGACACACACTGACACCCAGTAACACAGACAGACACTTTTACCAAGTAACACAGACATGCCCTGACACCAAGCAACAAAGACATACACTGATACCCAGTAACACAGAGACACACTTACACCAAGTAACACAGACATACACTGACACCAAGTAACAAAGACATACACTTGCACCAAGTAACACAGACATACACTGATACCAAGTAATAAAGTCATACAATTACACCAAGTAACAAAGACACACACTTTCACCAAGTCACACAGATATACACTGGTCCCAAGTAACAAAGACATGCACTTACACTCAGCAACACAGACACACACGGACACCAAGTAACAAAGACATACACTGACACCTAGTAACACAGACATACACTGACACCAAGTAACAAAGACATACACTGATACCCAGTATCACAGACACACACTTACACCGAGTAACAAAGACATACACTGACACCAAGTCACTAAGACACATCACTGACTCCCAGTATCAAAGACATACACTGATACCAAGTCACAAAGACATACACTGATACCAAGTAACACAGAAACACACTGACACCCAGTAACAAAGACATACACTGATACCAAGTCACAAAGACATACACTGATACCCAGTAACACAGACAATCACTGACACCCAGTATCAAAGACATACACTGATACCAAGTCACGAAGACATACACTGATACCAAGTAACACAGACACACACTGGCACCAAGTAACAAAGACATGCACTGACACCAGGTAACAAAGACATACACTTACACAAGTTAACAAAGACACACACTTACACCAAGTAACACAGACATGCACTGACACCAAATAACAAAGACATACACTGACACCAAGTAACAAAGACAAACACTTGCACCAAGTAACAAAGACAGACAATTACACCAAGTAACAAAGACATACACTTACACCAAGTATTTTGACATACACTGACACCAAGTAACGAAGACATACACTGAGACCCAGTAGCACAGACACACACTTACTCCAAGTAACAAAGACATACACTGACACTAAGTCACAAAGACACACACTGACACCCAGTAGCAAAGACATACATTGACACCGAGTCACAAAGACATACACTGATACCCAGGAACACAGACACACACTGACACCCAGTAGCAAAGACATACACTGATACCAAGTCAGAGAAGACATACTCTGATACCCAGTAACACAGACAGACACTGGCACCCAGTAACAAATACATACACTGTACCCAGTAACACAGACACACACCGACACCCAGTAACAAGGTCATACACTGATACCAAGTCACAAAGACATCCACTGATACCCAGTAACACAGACACACACTGACACCAAGTAACAAAGACAGACACTGATACCCAGTAACACAGACACACACTTACACCAAGTAACAAAGACATGCACTGACACACAGTAACAAAGACATACACAGACACCCAGTAACACAGACACACATGGACACCAATAACAAAGGCACAAACTTACACCAAGTAACACAGACACATAATGACACCCAGTAACACAGACACACACTTCCACCAAGTAACACAGACTCACACTGACACCAAGTAACAAAGACATACACTGATACCCAGTAACACAGACACACACTTACACCAAGTAACACAGACATACACTGATGCCCAGGAACACAGACACAAACTTACACCAAGTAACACAGACACATACTTACACCAAGTAACAAAGACACACACTTACACCAAGTAACACAGACACACACTGACACCCAGTAACACAGACACACACGGACACCAAGTAACAAAGACACACACTTACACCAAGTAACACAGACACACACTGACACCCAGTAACACAGACAGACACTTACACCAAGTAACACAGACATGCCCTGACACCAAGCAACAAAGACATACACTGATACCCAGTAACACAGAGACACACTTACACCAAGTATCACAGACATACACTGACACCAAGTAACAAAGACATACACTTGCACCAAGTAACACAGACATACACTGATACCAAGTAACAAAGTCATACAGTGATACCCAGTAACACAGACACACACTGACAACCAGTTAGAAACACACACTGACCCCCAGTAACACAGGCACACACTTACACCAAGTAACAAAGACATACACTGACACCAAGTAACAAAGACATACACTGACACCAAGTAACACAGACACACACGGACACCAAGTAACAAAGACACACACTTACACCAAGTAACACAGACACACACTGACACCCAGTAACACAGACACACACTTACACAAAGTAACACAGACATACACTGACACCAAGTAACAAAGACATACACTGATACCCAGTAACACAGACACTCACTTAGACCAAGTAACACAGACATACACTGACACCAAGTAACAAAGACATACACTGATATTCAGGAACACAGACACACACTTCCACCAAGTAACACAGGCACACACTTACACCAAGTAACAAAGACATACACTTACACGTAGTAACACAGACATACACTGACACCAAGTAACAAAGACAGACACTGATACCCAGTATCACAGACACACCCTTACAACGAGTAAAAAAGACATACACTGACACCCAGTAACAAAGACATACACTGACACCAAGTCACAAAAACATACACTGATACCCAGTAACACAGACAATCACTGACACCCAGTATCAAAGACATACACTGATACCAAGTCACAAAGACATACGCTGATACCAAGTAACACAGACACACACTGGCACCAAGTAACAAAGACATGCACTGACACCAGGTAACAAAGACATACACTTACACAATTTAACAAAGACACACACTTACACCAAGTAACACAGACATGCACTGACACCAAATAACAAAGACATACACTGACACCAAGTTACAAAGACATACACTTACACCAAGTAACAAAGACAGACAATTACACCAAGTAACAAAGACATACACTTACACCAAGTATTTTGACATACACTGACACCAAGTAACGAAGACATACACTGAGACCCAGTAGCACAGACACACACTTACTCCAAGTAACAAAGACATACACTGACACTAAGTCACAAAGACACACACTGACACCCAGTAGCAAAGACATACACTGACACCGAGTCACAAAGACATACACTGATACCCAGTAACACAGACAATCACTGACTCCCAGTATCAAAGACATACACTGATACCAAGTCACAAAGACATACACTGATACCAAGTAACACAGAAACACACTGACACCCAGTAACAAAGACATACACTGATACCAAGTCACAAAGACATGCACTGATACCCAGTAACACAGACAATCACTGACACCCAGTATCAAAGACATACACTGATACCAAGTCACGAAGACATACACTGATACCAAGTAACACAGACACACACTGGCACCAAGTAACAAAGACATGCACTGACACCAGGTAACAAAGACATACACTTACACAAGTTAACAAAGACACACACTTACACCAAGTAACACAGACATGCACTGACACCAAATAACAAAGACATACACTGACACCAAGTAACAAAGACAAACACTTACACCAAGTAACAAAGACAGACAATTACACCAAGTAACAAAGACATACACTTACACCAAGTATTTTGACATACACTGACACCAAGTAACGAAGACATACACTGAGACCCAGTAGCACAGACACACACTTACTCCAAGTAACAAAGACATACACTGACACTAAGTCACAAAGACACACACTGACACCCAGTAGCAAAGACATACATTGACACCGAGTCACAAAGACATACACTGATACCCAGGAACACAGACACACACTGACACCCAGTAGCAAAGACATACACTGATACCAAGTCAGAGAAGACATACTCTGATACCCAGTAACACAGACAGACACTGGCACCCAGTAACAAATACATACACTGTACCCAGTAACACAGACACACACCGACACCCAGTAACAAGGTCATACACTGATACCAAGTCACAAAGACATCCACTGATACCCAGTAACACAGACACACACTGACACCAAGTAACAAAGACAGACACTGATACCCAGTAACACAGACACACACTTACACCAAGTAACAAAGACATGCACTGACACACAGTAACAAAGACATACACAGACACCCAGTAACACAGACACACATGGACACCAATAACAAAGGCACAAACTTACACCAAGTAACACAGACACATAATGACACCCAGTAACACAGACACACACTTCCACCAAGTAACACAGACTCACACTGACACCAAGTAACAAAGACATACACTGATACCCAGTAACACAGACACACACTTACACCAAGTAACACAGACATACACTGATGCCCAGGAACACAGACACAAACTTACACCAAGTAACACAGACACATACTTACACCAAGTAACAAAGACACACACTTACACCAAGTAACACAGACACACACTGACACCCAGTAACACAGACACACACGGACACCAAGTAACAAAGACACACACTTACACCAAGTAACACAGACACACACTGACACCCAGTAACACAGACAGACACTTACACCAAGTAACACAGACATGCCCTGACACCAAGCAACAAAGACATACACTGATACCCAGTAACACAGAGACACACTTACACCAAGTATCACAGACATACACTGACACCAAGTAACAAAGACATACACTTGCACCAAGTAACACAGACATACACTGATACCAAGTAACAAAGTCATACAATTACACCAAGTAACAAAGACACACACTTTCACCAAGTCACACAGATATACACTGGTCCCAAGTAACAAAGACATGCACTTACACTCAGCAACACAGACACACACGGACACCAAGTAACAAAGACATACACTGATACCCAGTATCACAGACACACACTTACACCGAGTAACAAAGACATACACTGACACCAAGTCACTAAGACACACACTGACACCCAGTAACAAAGACATACACTGACACCAAGTCACAAAAACATACACTGGTACCCAGTAACACAGAAACACACTGACACCCAGTAACAAAGACATACACTGATACCAAGTCACAAAGACATACACTGATACCCAGTAACACAGACAATCACTTACACCCAGTAACAAAGACATACACTGATACCAAGTCACAAAGACATACACTTCCACCAAGTAACAAAGACAGACAATTACACCAAGTAACAATGACATACACTTACACCAAGTATTTTGACATGCACTGACACCAAGTAACGAAGACATACACTGAGACCCAGTAACACAGACACACACTTACTCCAAGTAACAAAGACATACACTCACACTAAGTCACAAAGACACACACTGACGCCAAGTAGCAAAGACAACACTGACACCAAGTCACAAAGACATGCACTGATACCCAGGAACACAGACACACACTGACACCCAGTAGCAAAGACATATACTGATACCAAGTCAGAGAAGACATACTCTGATACCCAGTAACACAGACAGACACTGGCACCCAGTAACAAAGACATACACTGTACCCAGTAACACAGACACACACCGACACCCAGTAACAAGGTCATACACTGATCCCAAGTCACAAAGACATACCCTGATACCCAGTAACACAGACACACACTGACACCAAGTAACAAAGACAGACAACGATACCCAGTAACACAGACACACACTTACACCAAGTAGCAAAGACATGCACTGACACCCAGTAACAAAGACATACACAGACACACAGTAACACAGACACACATGGACACCAATAACAAAGACACAAACTTACACCAAGTAACACAGACTCACACTTACACCAAATAACACAGACATACACTGATACCCAGGAACACAGACACACACTTACACCAAGTAACACAGACACATACTTACACCAAGTAACAAAGACATACACTTGCACCAAGTAACACAGACATACACTGACACCAAGTAACAAAGACATGCAGTGATACTCAGTAACACAGACACACACTGACACCCAGTAAAAAAGACACACACTGACCCCCAGTAACACAGGCACACACTTACACCAAGTAACAAAGACATACACTGACACCAAGTAACAAAGACATACACTGACACCAAGTAACACAGACACACACGGACACCAAGTAACAAAGACACACACTTACACCAAGTAACACAGACACACACTGACACCCAGTAACACAGACACACACTTACACAAAGTAACACAGACATACACTGACACCAAGTAACAAAGACATACACTGATACCCAGTAACACAGACACTCACTTAGACCAAGTAACACAGCCATACACTGACACCAAGTAACAAAGACATGCACTGATATTCAGGAACACAGACACACACTTACACCAAGTAACACAGGCACACACTTACACCAAGTAACAAAGACACACACTTACACCAAGTAACACAGACATACACTGACACCAAGTAACAAAGACATACAATTACACCAAGTAACAAAGACACACACTTTCACCAAGTCACACAGATATACACTGGTCCCAAGTAACAAAGACATGCACTTACACCCAGTAACACAGACACACACAGACACCAAGTAACAAAGACATACACTTACACCTAGTAACACAGACATACACTGACACCAAGTAACAAAGACATACACTGATACCCAGTATCACAGACACACACTTACACCGAGTAAAAAAGACATACACTGACACCAAGTCACAAAGACACACACTGACACCCAGTAACAAAGACATACACTGACAGCATGTCACAAAAACATACACTGGTACCCATTAACACAGAAACACACTGACACCCAGTAACAAAGACATACACTGATACCAAGTCACAAAGACATACACTGATACCCAGTAACACAGACAATCACTGACACCCAGTATCAAAGACATACACTGATACCAAGTCACAAAGACATATACTGATACCAAGTAACACAGACACACACTGGCACCAAGTAACAAAGACATGCACTGACACCAGGTAACAAAGACATACACTTACACAAGTTAACAAAGACACACACTTACACCAAGTAACACAGACATGCACTGACACCAAATAACAAAGACATACACTGACACCAAGTAACAAAGACATACACTTACACAAAGTAACAAAGACAGACAATTACACCAAGTAACAAAGACATACACTTACACCAAGTATTTTGACATACACTGACACCAAGTAACGAAGACATACACTGAGACCCAGTAGCACAGACACCCACTTACTCCAAGTAACAAAGACATACACTGACACTAAGTCACAAAGACACACACTGACACCCAGTAGCAAAGACATACACTGACATCGAGTCACATAGACATACACTGATCCCCAGGAACACAGACACACACTGACACCCAGCAGCAAAGACATACACTGATACCAAGTCAGAGAAGACATACTCTGATACCCAGTAACACAGACAGACACTGGCACCCAGTAACAAATACATACACTGTACCCAGTAACACAGACACACACCGACACCCAGTAACAAGATCATACACTGATACCAAGTCACAAAGACATACACTGATACCCAGTAACACAGACACACACTGACACCAAGTAACAAAGACAGACACTGATACCCAGTAACACAGACACACACTTACACCAAGTAACAAAGACATGCACTGACACACAGTAACAAAGACATACACAGACACCCAGTAACACAGACACACATGGACACCAATAACAAAGGCACAAACTTACACCAAGTAACACAGACACACACTGACACCCAGTAACACAGACACACACTTCCACCAAGTAACACAGACTCACACTGACACCAAGTAACAAAGACATACACTGATACCCAGTAACACAGACACACACTTACACCAAGTAACACAGACATACACTGATGCCCAGGAACACAGACACAAACTTACACCAAGTAACACAGACACATACTTACACCAAGTAACAAAGACATACACTGACACCCAGTAACACAGACACACACTGACACCCAGTAACACAGACAGACACTTACACCAAGTAACACAGACATGCCCTGACACCAAGCAACAAAGACATACACTGATACCCATTAACACAGAGACACACTTACACCCAGTAACACAGACATACACTGACACCAAGTAACAAAGACATACACTTGCACCAAGTAACACAGACATACACTGATACCAAGTAACAAAGTCATACAATTACACCAAGTAACAAAGACACACACTTTCACCAAGTCACACAGATATACACTGGTCCCAAGTAACAAAGACACGCACTTACACTCAGCAACACAGACACACACGGACACCAAGTAACAAAGACATACACTGACACCAAGTCACAAAAACATACACTGGTACCCAGTAACACAGAAACACACTGACACCCAGTAACAAAGACATACACTGATACCAAGTCACAAAGACATACACTGATACCCAGTAACACAGACAATCACTTACACCCAGTAACAAAGACATACACTGACACCAAGTAACAAAGACATACACTGATACCCAGTATCACAGACACACACTTACACCGAGTAACAAAGACATACACTGACACCAAGTCACTAAGACACACACTGACACCCAGTAACAAAGACAAACACTGACACCAAGTCACAAAAACATACACTGGTACCCAGTAACACAGAAACACACTGACACCCAGTAACAAAGACATACACTGATACCAAGTCACAAAGACATACACTGATACCCAGTAACACAGACAATCACTTACACCCAGTAACAAAGACATACACTGATACCAAGTCACAAAGACATACACTTACACCAAGTAACAAAGACAGACAATTACACCAAGTAACAATGACATACACTTACACCAAGTATTTTGACATACACTGACACCAAGTAACGAAGACATACACTGAGACCCAGTAACACAGACACACACTTACTCCAAGTAACAAAGACATACACTGACACTAAGTCACAAAGACACACACTGACACCCAGTAGCAAAGACAACACTGACAACAAGTCACAAAGACATGCACTGATACCCAGGAACACAGACACACACTGACACCCAGTAGCAAAGACATATACTGATACCAAGTCCGAGAAGACATACTCTGATACCCAGTAACACAGACAGACACTGGCACCCAGTAACAAAGACATACACTGTACCCAGTAACACAGACACACACCGACACCAAGTAACAAAGACAGACAACGATACCCAGTAACACAGACACACACTTACACCAAGTAACAAGGACATGCACTGACACCCAGTAACAAAGACATACACAGACATCCAGTAACACAGACACACATGGACACCAATAACAAAGACACAAACTTACACCAAGTAACACAGACACACACTGACACCCAGTAACACAGACACACACTTACACCAAGTAACACAGACTCACACTTACACCAAGTAACACTGACATACACTGATACCCAGGAACACAGACACACACTTACACCAAGTAACACAGGCACATACTTACACCAAGTAACAAAGACACACACTTACACCAAGTAACACAGACATACCCTGACACCAAGCAACAAAGACATCCACTGATACCCAGTAACACAGACACACACTTACACCAAGTAACACAGACATACACTGACACCAAGTAACAAAGACATACACTTGCACCAAGTAACACAGACATACACTGACACCAATTAACAAAGACATGCAACGATACCCAGTAACATAGACACACACTGACACCCAGTTAGAAACACACACTGACCCCCTGTAACACAGGCGCACACTGACCCCCAGTAACAAAGACATACACTGACACCAAGTCACAAAGACATACACTGATACAAAGACACACACTTACACCTAGTAACACAGACATACACTGACACCAAGTAACAAAGACATACACTGATACCCAGTATCACAGACATACACTTACACCGAGTAACAAAGACACACACTGACACCCAGTAACAAAGACATACACTGACACCAAGTCACAAAAACATACACTGATACCCAGGAACACAGAAACACACTGACACCCAGTAACAAAGACATACACTGATACCAAGTCACAAAGACATACACTGGTACCGAGTGACACAGAAACACACTGACACCCAGAAACAAAGACATACACTGATACCAAGTCACAAAGACATACACTGATACCCAGTAACACAGACACACACTGACACCAAGTAACAAAGACATACACTGATACCAAGTCACAAAGACATACAATGATACCAAGTAACAAAGACACACACTGGCACCAAGTAACAAAGACATGCACTGACACCAAGTAACAAAGACATACACTTACACAACTTAACAAAGACACACACTTACACCAAGTAACACAGACATACACTGACACCAAGCAACAAAAGCATACACTGACACCCAGTAACAAAGACATACACTTACACCAAGTAACAAATAAAGTCAATTACACCACGTAACAAAGAAATACACTTACACCAAGTATTTTGACATACACTGACACCAAGTAACAAAGACAAACACTGAGACCCAGTAACACAGACACACACTTCCTCCAAGTAACAAAGACATACACAGACACGAAGTCACAAAGACACACACTGACACCCAGTAACAATGACATACACTGACACCAAGTCACAAAGACATGCACTGATACCCAGTAACACAGACACACACTTACACCAAGTAACACAGACATACACTGACACCAAGTAACAAAGACATACACTGATATTCAGGAACACAGACACACACTTACACCAAGTAACACAGGCACACACTTACACCAAGTAACAAAGACATACACTTACACCAAGTAACACAGACATACACTGACACCAAGTAACAAAGACATACAATCACACCAAGTAACAAAGACACACACTTTCACCAAGTCACACAGATATGCACTGGTCCCAAGTAACAAAGACATGCACTTACACCCAGTAACACAGACACACACGGACACCAAGTAACAAAGACATACACTTTCACCTAGTAACACAGACATACACTGACACCAAGTAACAAAGACATACACTGATACCCAGTATCACAGACACACACTTACACCGAGTAACAAAGACATACACTGACACCAAGTCACAAAGACACACACTGACACCCAGTAACAAAGACATACACTCATACCAAGTCACAAAGACATACACTGATACCCAATAAAACAGACACTCACTGACACCCAGTAACAAAGACATACAATTACACAACTTAACAAAGACACACACTGACACCAAGTAACACAGACATACACTGACACCAAGTAACAAAGACATACACTGACACCAAGTAACAAAGACATACACTTACACCAAGTAACAAAGACATACACTGACACCAAGTAACAAAGACATACAAAAAGACCCAGTAACACAGACACACACTTACTCCAAGTAACAAAGACATACACTGACACCAAGTAACAAAGACATGCACTGATACCCAGTAACATAGACACACACTGACACCCAGTTAGAAACACACACTGACCCCCAGTAACACAGGCGCACACTGACCCCCAGTAACAAAGACATACACTGACACCAAGTCACAAAGACATACAATGATACAAAGACACACACTTACACCTAGTATCACAGCCATACACTGACACCAAGTAACAAAGACATACACTGATACCCAGTATCACAGACATACACTTACACCGAGTAACAAAGACATACACTGACACCAAGTCACAAAGACACACACTGACACCCAGTAACAAAGACATACACTGACACCAAGTCACAAAAACATACACTGATACCCAGGAACACAGAAACACACTGACACCCAGTAACAAAGACATACACTGATACCAAGTCACAAAGACATACACTGGTACCCAGTAACACAGAAACACACTGACACCCAGAAACAAAGACATACACTGATACCAAGTCACAAAGACATACACTGATACCCAGTAACACAGACACACACTGACACCAAGTAACAAAGAAATGCACTGACACCAAGTAACAAAGACATACACTTACACAACTTAACAAAGACACACACTTACACCAAGTAACACAGACATACACTGACACCAAGCAACAAAAGCATACACTGACGCCCAGTAACAAAGACATACACTTACACCAAGTAACAAATAAAGTCAATTACACCACGTAACAAAGAAATACACTTACACCAAGTATTTTGACATA
Source organism: Heterodontus francisci (assembly GCF_036365525.1). Taxonomy (NCBI): domain Eukaryota; kingdom Metazoa; phylum Chordata; class Chondrichthyes; order Heterodontiformes; family Heterodontidae; genus Heterodontus; species Heterodontus francisci. The sequence goes on from NC_090398.1 coordinate 59,512,764, forward strand.
CACTGACACCAAGTAACAATGACAAACACTGAGACCCAGTAACACAGACACACACTTCCTCCAAGTAACAAAGACATACACTGACACGAAGTCACAAAGACACACACTGACACCCAGTAACAATGACATACACTGACACCAAGTCACAAAGACATGCACTGATACCCAGTAACACAGACACACACTTACACCAAGTAACACAGACATACACTGACACCAAGTAACAAAGACATACACTGATATTCAGGAACACAGACACACACTTGCACCAAGTATCACAGGCACACACTTACACCAAGTAACAAAGACATACACTTACACCAAGTAACACAGACATACACTGACACCAAGTAACAAAGACATACAATCACACCAAGTAACAAAGACACACACTTTCACCAAGTCACACAGAAAAACACTGGTCCCAAGTAACAAAGACATGCACTTACACCCAGTAACACAGACACACACGGACACCAAGTAACAAAGACATACACTTTCACCTAGTAACACAGACATACACTGACACCAAGTAACAAAGACATACACTGATACCCAGTATCACAGACACACACTTACACCGAGTAACAAAGACATACACTGACACCAAGTCACAAAGACACACACTGACACCCAGTAACAAAGACATACACTCATACCAAGTCACAAAGACATACACTGATAACCAATAAAACAGACACTCACTGACACCCAGTAACAAAGACATACACTTACACAACTTAACAAAGACACACACTGACACCAAGTAACACAAACATACACTGACACCAAGTAACAAATACATACACTGACACCAAGTAACAAAGACATACACTTACACCAAGTCACAAAAACATACACTGACACCAAGTAACAAAGACATACACTGAGACCCAGTAACACAGACACACACTTACTCCAAGTAACAAAGACATACACTGACACCAAGTAACAAAGACATGCACTGATACCCAGTAACATAGACACACACTGACACCCAGTTAGAAACACACACTGACCCCCAGTAACACAGGCGCACACTGACCCCCAGTAACAAAGACATACACTGACACCAAGTCACAAAGACATACACTGATACAAAGACACACACTTACACCTAGTAACACAGCCATACACTGACACCAAGTAACAAAGACATACACTGATACCCAGTATCACAGACATACACTTACACCGAGTAACAAAGACATACACTGACACCAAGTCACAAAGACACACACTGACACCCAGTAACAAAGACATACACTGACACCAAGTCACAAAAACATACACTGATACCCAGGAACACAGAAACACACTGACACCCAGTAACAAAGACATACACTGATACCAAGTCACAAAGACATACACTGGTACCCAGTAACACAGAAACACACTGACACCCAGAAACAAAGACATACACTGATACCAAGTCACAAAGACATACACTGATACCCAGTAACACAGACACACACTGACACCAAGTAACAAAGACATGCACTGACACCAAGTAACAAAGACATACACTTACACAACTTAACAAAGACACACACTTACACCAAGTAACACAGACATACACTGACACCAAGCAACAAAAGCATACACTGACACCCAGTAACAAAGACATACACTTACACCAAGTAACAAATAAAGACAATTACACCAAGTAACAAAGACATACACTTACACCAAGTATTTTGACATACACTGACACCAAGTAACAAAGACAAACACTGAGACCCAGTAACACAGACACACACTTACTCCAAGTAACAAAGACATACACTGACACGAAGTCACAAAGACACACACTGACACCCAGTAACAATGACATACACTGACACCAAGTCACAAAGACATGCCCTGATACCCAGTAACACAGACACACACTTACACCAAGTAACACAGACATACACTGACACCAAGTAACAAAGACATACACTGATATTCAGGAACACAGACACACACTTACACCAAGTAACACAGGCACACACTTACACCAAGTAACAAAGACATACACTTGCACCAAGTAACACAGACATACACTGACACCAAGTAACAAAGACATACAATCACACCAAGTAACAAAGACACACACTTTCACCAAGTCACACAGATATACACTGGTCCCAAGTAACAAAGACATGCACTTACACCCAGTAACACAGACACACACGGACACCAAGTAACAAAGACATACACTTTCACCTAGTAACACAGACATACACTGACACCAAGTAACAAAGACAGACACTGACACCAAGTCACAAAGACACACACTGACACCCAGTAACAAAGACATACACTTACACAACTTAACAAAGACACACACTTACACCAAGTAACACAGACATACACTGACACCAAGTAACAAAGACAGACAATTACACCAAATAACAAGACATACACTTACACTAAGTATTTTGACATACACTGACACCAAGTAACAAAGACATACACTGAGACCCAGTAACACAGACACACACTTACTCCAAGTAACAAAGACATACACTGACACTAAGTCACAAAGACACACACTGACACCCTGTAGCAAAGACATACACTGACACCAAGTCACAAAGACATTCACTGATACCCAGGAACACAGACAGACACTGACACCCAGTAGCAAAGACATACACTGATACCAAGTCAGAGAAGACATACTCTGATACCCAGTAACACAGACAGACACTGGCACCCAGTAACAAAGACATACACTGTACCCAGTAACACAGACACACACCGACACCCAGTAACAAGGTCATACACTGATACCAAGTCACAAAGACATACACTGATAGCCAGTAACACAGACACACACTGACACCAGGTAACAAAGACAGACACTGATACCCAGTAACACAGACACAGACTTACACCAAGTAACAAAGACATGCACTGACACCCAGTAACAAAGACATACACAGACACCCAGTAACACAGACACACACGGACACCGAGTAACACAGACACACCCTTACGCCAAGTAACACAGACATACACTGATACCCAGTAACACAGACTCACACTTACACAAAGTAACACAGACTTACAATGACACCAAGCAACAAAGACATACACTGATACCCAGTAACACAGACACACACTTACACCAAGTAACACAGACATACACTGACACCAAGTAACAAAGACATACAATGATACCCAGGAACACAGACACACACTTACACCAAGTAACACAGACACACACTTCAACCAAGTAACAAAGACATACACTTGCACCAAGTAACACAGACATACACTGACACCAAGTAACAAAGACATGCACTGATACCCAGTAACATAGAAACACACTGACACCCAGTTAGAAACACACACTGACCCCCAGTAACACAGGCACACACTGACCCCCAGTAACAAAGACATACACCGACACCAAGACACAAAGACATACACTGATACAAAGACACACACTTACACCTAGTAACACAGACATACACTGACACCAAGTAACAAAGGCATACACTGATACCCAGTATCACAGACATACACTTACACCGAGTAACAAAGACAAACACTGACACCCAGTAACAAAGACATACACTGACACCAAGTCACAAAATCATACACTGATACCCAGGAACACAGAAACACACTGACACCCAGTAACAAAGACATGCACTGATACCAAGTCACAAAGACATACACTGGTACCCAGTAACACAGAAACACACTGACACCCAGAAACAAAGACATACACTGATACCAAGTCACAAAGACACACACTGATACCCAGTAACACAGACGCACACTGACACCAAGTAACAAAGACATACACTGATACCAAGTCACAAAGACATACACTGATACCAAGTAACACAGACACACACTGGCACCAAGTAACAAAGACATGCACTGACACCAAGTAACAAAGACATACACTTACAAAACTTAACAAAGACACACACATACACCAAGTAACACAGACATACACTGACACCAAGCAACAAATACATACACTGACAGCAAGTAACAAAGACATACACTTACACCAAGTAACAAATAAAGACAATTACACCAAGAAACAAAGACATACACTGACACTAAGTCACAAAGACACACACTGACACCCAGTAACAATGACATACACTGACACCAAGTCACAAAGACATGCACTGATACCCAGTAACACAGACACACACTTACACCAAGTAACACAGACATGCACTGACACCAAGTAACAAAGACATACACTGATACCCAGTAACAAAGACACACACTTTCACCAAGTCACACAGATTTACACTGGTCCCAAATAACAAAGACATGCACTTACACCCAGTAACACAGACACACACGGACACCAAGTAACAAAGACATACACTTTCACCTAGTGACACAGACATACACTGACACCAAGGAACAAAGACATACACTGATACCCAGTGTCACAGACACACACGTACACCGAGTAGCAAAGACATACACTGACACCAAGTCACAAAGACACACACTGACACCCAGTAACAAAGACATACACTGACACCAAGTCACAAAAACATACACTGGTACCCAGTAACACAGAAACGCACTGACACCCAGTAACAAAGACATACACTGATACCAAGTCACAAAGACATACACTGATACCCAGTAACACAGACACTCACTGACACCCAGTAACAAAGACATACACTTACACAACTTAACAAAGACACACACTTACACCAAGTAACACAGACATACACTGACACCAAGTAACAAAGACATACACTGACACCAAGTAACAAAGACTTACACTTACACCAAGTAACAAAGACAGACAATTACACCAAGTAACAAAGACATACACTTACACCAAGTATTTTGACATACACAGACACCAAGTAACAAAGACATACACTGTGACCCAGTAACACAGACACACACTTACTCCAAGTAACAAAGACATACACTGACACTAAGTCACAAAGACACACACTGACACACTGTAGCAAAGACATACACTGACACCAAGTCACAAAGACAGTCACTGATACCCAGGAACACAGACACACACTGACACCCAGTAGCAAAGACATACAGTGATACCAAGTCAGAGAAGACATACTCTCATACCCAGTAACACAGACAGACACTGGCACCCAGTAACAAAGACATACACTGTACCCAGTAACACAGACACACACCGACACCCAGTAACAAGGTCATACACTGATACCAAGTCACAAAGACATACACTGATAGCCAGTAACACAGACACACACTGACACCAAGTAACAAAGACAGACACTGATACCCAGTAACACAGACACAGACTTACACCAAGTAACAAAGACATGCACTGACACCCAGTAACAAAGACATACACAGACACCCAGTAACACAGACACACACGGACACCAAGTAACACAGACACACCCTTACGCCAAGTAACACAGACATACACTGATACCCAGTAACACAGACTCACACTTACACAAAGTAACACAGACTTACAATGACACCAAGCAACAAAGACATACACTGATACCCAGTAACACAGACACACACTTACACCAAGTAACACAGACATACACTGACACCAAGTAACAAAGACATGCAATGATACCCAGGAACACAGACACACACTTACACCAAGTAACACAGACACACACTTCAACCAAGTAACAAAGACATACACTTGCACCAAGTAACACAGACATACACTGACACCAAGTAACAAAGACATGCACTGATACCCAGTAACATAGACACACACTGACACCCAGTTAGAAACACACACTGACCCCCAGTAACACAGGCACACACTGACCCCCAGTAACAAAGACATACACTGACACCAAGTCACAAAGACATACACTGATACAAAGACACACACTTACACCTAGTAACACAGACATACACTGACACCAAGTAACAAAGACATACACTGATACCCAGTATCACAGACATACACTTACACCGAGTAACAAAGACATACACTGACACCCAGTAACAAAGACATACACTGACACCAAGTCACAAAAACATACACTGATACCCAGGAACACAGAAACACATTGACACCCAGTAACAAAGACATGCACTGATACCAAGTCACAAAGACATACACTGGTACCCAGTAACACAGAAACACACTGACACCCAGAAACAAAGACATACACTGATACCAAGTCACAAAGACACACACTGATACCCAGTAACGCAGACACACACTGACACCAAGTAACAAAGACATACACTGATACCAAGTCACAAAGACATACACTGATACCAAGTAACACAGACACACACTGGCACCAAGTAACAAAGACATGCACTGACACCAAGTAACAAAGACATACACTTACAAAACTTAACAAAGACACACACATACACCAAGTAACACAGACATACACTGACACCAAGCAACAAATACATACACTTACAGCAAGTAACAAAGACATACACTTACACCAAGTAACAAATAAAGACAATTACACCAAGAAACAAAGACATACAATGACACAAAGTCACAAAGACACACACTGACACCCAGTAACAATGACATACACTGACACAAAGTCACAAAGACATGCACTGATACCCAGTAACACAGACACACTCTTACACCAAGTAACACAGACATGCACTGACACCAAGTAGCAAAGACATACACTGATACCCAGTAACACAGAAACACTCTTACACCAAGTGACAAAGAAAGACACTGATACCCAGTAACACAGACACACACTTACACCAAGTAACAAAGACATACACTGGCACCAAGTAACAAAGACATATACTGACACCCAGTAACACAGACACACACGGACACCAAGTAACAAAGACACACACTTACACCGAGTAACACAGACACACACTGACACCCAGTAACACAGACACACACTTACACCAAGTAACACAGACATACACTGACACCAATTAACAAAGACATACACTGATACCCAGTAACATCGACGCACACTTACACCAAGTAAGACTGACATACACTGACAACAAGTAACAAAGACATACACTGATACCCAGGAACACAGACACACACTTGCACCAAGTAACACAGGCACACACTTACACCAAGTAACAAAGACATACACTTACACCAAGTAACACAGACATACACTGACACCCAGTAACAAAGACATACACTGATACTAAGTCACAAAGACATACACTGATACCAAGTAACACAGACACACACTGGCACCAAGTAACAAAGACATGCACTGAAACCAAGTAACACAGACATACACTGACACCAAGTAACAAAGACAGACACTTACACCAAGTAACATAGACAGACAATTACACCAAGTAACAAAGACATACAATTACACCAAGTAACAAAGAAAGACACTGATACCTAGTAACACAGACACACACTTACACCAAGTAACAAAGACATACACTGACACCAAGTAACAAAGACATACACTGACACCCAGTAACACAGACACACACGGACACCAAGTAACAAAGACACACACTTACACCAAGTAACACAGACACACACTGACACCAAGTAACAAAGACATACACTGATACCCAGGAACACAGAAACATATTTGCACCAAGTAACACAGGCACACACTTACACCAAGTAACAAAGACATACACTTACACCAAGTAACACAGACACACACGGACACCAAGTAACAAAGACATACACTTACACCTAGTAACACAGACATACACTGACACCAAGTAACAAAGACATGCACTGATTCCCAGTATCACAGACACACACTTACACCGAGTAACAAAGACATGCACTGACACCAAGTCACAAAGACACACACTGACACCCAGTAACAAAGACATACACTGATGCCAAGTCACAAAGACATACACTGCTACCCAGTAACACAGACACACTCTGACACCCAGTAACAAAGACATTCACTGATACCAAGTCACAAAGACATACACTGATACCAAGTAACACAGACACACACTGGCACCAAGTAACAAAGACATGCACTGACACCAAGTAACAAAGACATACACTTACACAACTTAACAAAGACACACACTTACACCAAGTAACAAAGACATACACTGACACCAAGTAACAAAGAAATACACTGACACCAAGTAACAAAGACATACACTTACACCAAGTAACAAAGACAGACAATTACACCAAGTAACAAAGACATACACTTACACCAAGTATTTTGACATACACTGACACCAAGTAACAAAGACATACACTGAGACCCAGTAACACAGACACACACTTACTCCAAGTAACAAAGACATACACTGACACTAAGTCACAAAGACACACACTGACACCCAGTAGCAAAGACATACACTGACACCAAGTCACAAAGACATACACTGATACCCAGTAAAACAGACAGACACTGACACCCAGTAACAAAGACATACACTGATACCCAGTAACACAGACACACACCGACACCCAGTTACAAAGTCATACACTGATACCAAGTCACAAAGACATACACTGATACCCAGTAACACAGAAACACACTGACACCAAGTATCAAAGACATACACAGACACCAAGTAACAAAGACATACACTGACACCAAGTTACAAAGACACATACTTACACCAAGTAACACAGACAGACAATTACACCAAGAAACAAAGACAGAAAATAACACCACGTAACAAGGACATACACTTACACCAAGTATTTTGACATACACTGACACCAAGTAACAAAGATATACACTGATACCCAGTAACACAGATACTCACTTACTCCAAGTAACACAGACATACATTGACACCAAGTAACAAAGACATACACTGATACCCAGTAACACAGACACACACTTACACCAAGTAAAAAAGACAGACACTGATACCCAGTAACACAGACACACACTTACACCAAGTTACAATGACATACACTGACACCCAGTAACAAAGACATACACAGACACCCAGTAACACAGACACACATGGACACCAATAACAAAGACACAAACTTACACCAAGTAAAACAGACACACACTGACACCCAGTAACACAGACACACACTTACACCAAGTAACACAGACATACACTGACACCAAGTAATAAAGACATACACTGATACCCAGTAACACAGACACACACTTACACCAAGTAACACAGACATACACTGATACCCAGGAACACAGACACACACTTACACCAAGTAACACAGACACATACTTACACCAAGTAACAAAGACACACACCTACAACAAGTAACACAGATATACACTGGCACCAAGTAACAAAGACATGCACTGACACCCAGTAACGCAGACACACACGGACTCCAAGTAACAAAGACACACACTTACACCAAGTAACACAGACACACACTTACACCAAGGAACACAGACATACCCTGACACCAAGTAACAAAGACATACACTGATACCCAGTAGCACAGACACACACTTACACCAAGTAACACAGACAGACACTGACACCAAGTAACAAAGACAGACACTGCCACCCAGTTAGAAACACACACTGACACCAGTAACACAGGCACACACTGAGCCCCAGTAACAAAGACATACTCTGACACCAAGTCACAAAGACATACACTGATACAAAGACACACACTTACACCAAGTAACACAGACATACACTGACACAAAGTCACAAAGCATACACTGATACCCAGGAACACAGACACACACTGAAACCCTGGAACAAAGACATACACTGATACCAAGTCACAAAGACATACACAGATACCCAGTAACACAGACACACACTGACACCCAGTAACAAAGACATACACTGATACCAAGTCACAAAGACATACACTGATACCAAGTAACACAGACACACAATGGCACCAAGTAACAAAGACGTGCACTGACACCAAGTAACAAAGACATACACTTACACAACTTAACAAAGACACACACTTACACGAAGTAACTCAGACATACACTGACACCAAGTAACAAAGACATACACTTACACCAAGTAACAAAGACAGACAATTACACCAATTAACAAAGACATACACCTACACCAAGTAACAAAGACATACACTGACACCCAGTAACAAAGACATACACTGACATCAAGTCACAAAGACATACAATGACACCCAGTAACAAAGACATACACTGACATCAAGTCGCAAAGACATAGACTGACACCCAGTAACACCATCACACACGTACACCAAGTAACACAGACATACACTGACACCAAGTAACAAAGACATACACTGATACCCAGTAACACAGACACACTCTTACACCAAGTAACAAAGAAAGACACTGATACCCAGTAACACAGACACACACTTACACCAAGTAACAAAGACATACACTGACACCCAGGAACAAAGACATACACTGACACCCAGTAACACAGACAAACACGGACACCAAGTAACAAAGACACACACTTACACCAAGTAACACAGACAGACACTGACACCCAGTAACACAGACACACACTTACACCAAGTAACACAGACATACTCTGACACCAAGTAACAAAGACATACACTGATACCCAGGAACACAGACACACACTTACAGCAAGTAACACAGACACACACTTACACTAAGTCACAAAGACATACACTTACTCCAAGTAACACAGACATACACTGACACCAAGTAACAAAGACATACAATTACACCAAGTTACAAAGACACACACTTACACCACGTAACACAGATATACACTGGTCCCAAGTAACAAAGACATGCACTTACACGCAGTAACACAGACACACACGGACACCAAGTAACAAAGACACACTCTTACACCATGTAACACAGACACACACTGACACCCAGTAACACAGACAGACACTTACACCAAGTAACACAGACATACCCTGACACCAAGCAACAAAGAGATACACTGTAACCAGTAACAAAGAGACAGACTTGCACCAAGTAACACAGGCATACACTGACACCAAGTAACAAAGAGATACACTGATACCCAGTATCACAGACACACACTGACACCCAGTAACAAAGACATACACTGATACAAAGTCACAAAGACATGCACTGGTACCCAGTAACACAGAAAAACACTGACACCCAGTAACAAAGACATACACTGATACCAAGTCACAAAGACACACACTGACACCCAGTAACAAAGACATATACTGATACCAAGTCACAAAGACATGCACTGATACCAAGAAACACAGACACACACTGGCACCAAGTAACAAAGACATGCACTGACACCAAGTAACAAAGACATACACTTACAAAACTTAACAAAGACACACACTTACAACAAGTAACACAGACATACACTGACACCAAGTAACAAAGGCATACACTGACAACAAGTAACAAAGACATACACTTACACCAAGTAACAAAGACAGTCAATTACACCAAGTAACAAAGACATACACTTACACCAAGTATTTTGACATACACTGACACCAAGTAACAAAGACATACACTGAGACCCAGTAACACAGACACACACTTACTCCAAGTAACACAGACATACACTGACACTAAGTCCCAAAGACACACACTGACACCCAGTAACAAAGACATACACTGACACCAAATCACAAAGACATACACTGATACCCAGTAACACAGACACACACTTACACCAAGTAACAAAGACATACACTGACACCCAGTAACAAAGACATACACTGACACCCAGTAACACAGACACACACGGACACCAAGTAACAAAGACACACACTTACACCAAGTAACACAGACACACACTGACACACAGTAACACAGACACACACTTACACCAAGTAACACAGCCATACACTGACACCAAGTAACAAAGACATACACTGATACCCAGTAACACAGACACACACTTACACCAAGTAACACAGACATACACTGACATCAAGTAACAAAGACATACACTGATACCCAGGAACACAGACACACACTTACACCAAGTGACACAGACACACACTTACACCAAGTAACAACGACATACACTTACACCAAGTAACACTGACATACACTGACACCAAGTAACAAAGACATACAATTACACCAAGTAACAAAGACACACACTTACACCAAGTAACACAGATATACACTGGTCCCAAGTAACACAGACAGGCACTTACACCCAGTAACATAGACACACACGGACACCAAGTAACAAAGACACACACTTACACCATGTAACACAGACACACACTGACACCCAGTAACACAGACACACACTTACACCTAGTAACACAGACATACACTGACACCAAGTAACAAAGACATACACTGACACCCAGTAACACAGACACACACTTCCACCAAGTAACACAGACATACACTGACACCAAGTAACAAAGACATACAATGATACCCAGGAACACAGACACACACTTACACCAAGTAACACAGACACACACTTACACAAAGTAACAAAGACATACAATAACACCAAGTAACAAAGACACACACTTGCACCAAGTAACAAAGACAGACACTGATACCCAGTAACACAGACACAAACTTACACCAAGTAACAAAGACATACACTGACACTCAGTAACACAAACAAACACACACTGACACCCAGTAACACAGAGAAACATTAATAAACAGTAACAAAGACATACACTGATACCAAGTCACAAAGACATACACTGATACACAGTAACACAGACACACACTGACACCAAGTAGCAAAGACACACACTTACACCAATTAACACAGACAGACACTGACACCGAGTAACAAAGACATACACTGACACCAAGTTACAAAGACATACACTGACACCAAGTAACAAAGACAGACAATTACACCAAGTAACAAAGACATACACTTCCACCAAGTATTTTGACATACACTGACACGAAGTAACAAAGACATACACTGACACCCAGTAACACAGACACACAGTTACACCAAGTAACAAAGACATACACTGACACCAAGTCACAAAGACACACACTGACACCCAGTAAAAAAGACATACACTGATACCAAGTCACAAAGACAGACACTGATACCCAGTAACACAGACACACACTTACACCATGTAACGCAGACATACACTGACACCAAGTAACAAAGACATACACTGATACCCAGTAACACAGACACACACTTACACCAAGTAACAAAGACAGACACTGATTCCCAGTAACACACACACACTTACACCAAGTAACAAAGACATACACTGACACCCAGTAACAAAGACATACACTGACACCCAGTAACAGACACACACGGACACCAAGTAACAAAGACAGACAATTACACCAAGTAACAAAGACATACACTTACAACAAGTATTTTGACATACACTGACACCAAGTAACAAAGACATACACTGACACCCAGTAACACAGACACACACTTACACCAAGTAACAAAGACATACACTGATCCCCAGTAACACAGGCACACACAGGGGGGTGGGGGGGGGCACATTGGCGCAGTGGTTAGCACCGCAGTCTCACAGATCCAGGGACCCGGGTTCGATTCTGGTTACTGCCTGTGCGGAGTTTGCAAGTTCTCACTGCGTCTGCGTGAGTTTCCTCCGGGTGCTCCGGTTTCCTCCCACATGCCAAAGACTTGCAGGTTGATAGGTTAATTGGCCTTCATAAACTGCCCCTAGTATAGGTAGGTGGTAGGGAAATATATTGGGACAGGTGGGGATGTGATAGGAATACGGGATTAGTGTAGGATTAGTATAAATGTGTGGTTGATGGTCGGCACAGACTCGGTGGGCCGAAGGGCCTGTTTAAGTGCTGTATCACCAAACTAAACTAAATACTGACACCTAGTGTCACAGACACACACTGACACCCAGTAACAAAAACAAACACACACTGACACCCAGTAACACAGAGAACCACTGATCCACAGTAACAAAGACATACACTGACCCCAAGTAACACAGACACACACTGACACCCAGTAACAAAGACATACACTGACACCAATTCACAAAGACATACACTGACACCAAGTAACAAAGACATACACTGATACCCAGGAACACAGACACACACTTACACCAAGTAACAAAGACAGACACTTACACCAAGTAACAAAGACATACACTGAAACCAAGTAACAAAGACAGACACTTACACCAAGTAACAAAGACAGACAATTACACCAAGTAACAAACACATACACTGACACCAAGTAACAAAGGCATGCACTGATACCCAGTAACACAGACACACACTTACACCAAGTAACAAAGACAGACACTGACACCCAGTAACACAGACACACACTTACACCAAGTAACGAAGACATACACTTACACCAAGTAACACAGACATACACTTACACCAAGTATTTTGACTGAAACTTACACCAAGTAACAAAGACAAACACTGACACCCAGTAACAAAGACATACACTGACACCAAGTCACAAACACATACACTGACACCAAGTAACAAAGACATAAACTTACACCAAGTAACAAAGACATACACTGATACCCAGTAACACAGACACACACTGACCCTCAGTAACACAGGCATACACTGACACCAAGTCACAAAGACATACACTGATACACAGACACACACTTACGCCAAGTAAAACAGACACACACTGACTCCAAGTAACAAAGACATTCTCTGATACCCTGTATCACAGACACACACTTGAGGCAAGTAACAAAGACATACACTGACACCAAGTTACAAAGACACACGCTGACCCCCAGTAAAACAGACATACACTGACACCAAGTCAAAAAGACACACACTGACACCAAGTAACACAGACATACACTGACACCAAGTAACAAAGACATACACTGATACCCATTCCCCACACACTGAAACCCATCCACACACACTGAAACCCCATCCCCACCCACTGAAACACCTTCCACACACACTGAAAACCCTTCCGCACACACTGAAATCCATCCCCACACACTGAAACACCTTCCCCACACACTGAAACACCTTCCCCACACACTGAAATACCTTCCCCACACACTGAAACACCTACCCCAAACACTGAAATACCATCCCCACATACTGATATCCTTCCCCACACTCTGAAACGCCTTCCCCACACACTGAAACACTGTCCACACACACTGAAACCCCTCCCCCACACACTGAAACCCCTTCCCCACACTCTGAAACACATTCCCCACACACTGAAAACCCTTCCGCACACACTGAAACCCATCCCCACACACTGAAACCCCACCCCTACACACTGAAACCCCTTCCCCACTCACTGAAAGCCCTTCCCCACACACTTAAACACATCCCCACACACTGAAACACTTTCCCCACAAACTGAAACCCCTTCCGCACAGACTGCAACCCATGCCCACACACTGAAACCCATCCCCACACACTGAAACCCATCCCCACACACGGAAACAACTTCCCCACACACTGAAACCCTTCCCCACACACTGAAACACATCCCCACACACTGAAACACATCCCCACACACAGAACGACCTTCCCCACACACTGAAACCCCTTCCCCACACACTGAAACACCTTCCTCACACACTGAAACACCTTCTCCACACACTGAAATACCTTCCCCACACACGGAAACACCTTCCCCATACACTGAAACTCCTTCCCCACAAACTGAAACACCTTCCCCACACACTGAAACAACTTCCCCAGACACGGAAACCCCTTCCCCACACACTGAAACAGCTTCCCCACACATTGTAACCCTTCCCCACACACAGAAACACTTCCCCACACACTGAAACCCCTTCCCCACAATCTGAAACCCCTTCCCACACACTGAAACCCCTTCCCCACACACTGAAACTCTTCCCCACACACTGAAACCCCTTCCCCACACACTGAAACCCCTTCCCCACAAAGTGATACTCCTTCCCCACACACTGAAAGACCTTCCCCACACACTGAAACCCCTTCCGCACACAGTTAAACAATTCCCCACACACTGAAACACCTTCCCCACGCACTGATTTCCCTTCCGCACACACTAAAACCCATCCCCACAGACTGAAACCCCTTCCCCACACACTGAAACCCATCCCCACACACTGAAACCCCATCCCCACACACTGAAACCCCTTCCACACACACTGAAATCCATCCCCACACACTGAAACTCATCCCCACACACTGAAACACCTTCCCCACACACTGAACCCCCTTCTGCACACACTGAAACCCATCAAGACACACTGAAACCCATCCGCACACACTGAAACCCATCCCCACACATTGAAACACCTTCCCCACACACTGAAACCACTTCCGCACACACTGTAACCCATCACCACACACTGAAACCCATCCCCACACACTGAAACCCATCCCCACACACTGAAACACCTTCCCCACAAACTGAAACCCTTCCCCACCCACTAAAACACTGTCCCCACACATTGACACACATCCCCACACACTGAAACACCTTCCCCACACACTGACACCCCTTCCCCACGCACTGAAACACCTTCCCCAAACACTGAAATAACATCCCCCCATACTGAAATCCTTCCCCACACTCTGAAACGCCTTCCCCACACCCTGAAACGCTTTCCACACACACTGAAACCCCTTCCCCACACACTGAAACCGCTTCCCCACACACTGAAACACATTCGCCACACACTGAAAACCCTTCCGCACACACTAAAACCCATCCCCACACACTGAAACCCCACCCTCACAAACTGAAACCCCTTCTGCACACACTGAAACCCATGCAAACACACTGAAACCCATCCCCACACACTGAAACCCATCCCCACACAATGAAACACATCCCCACACACTGAAACACATCCCCACACACAGAAAGACCTTCCCCACAAACTGGAACCCCTTCCCCACAATCTGAAACCCCTTCCCCACACACAGAAACCCCTTCCCCAAACAGTGAAACCCTTCCCCACACACTGAAACCCCTTCCCCACACACTGAAACCCCATCCCCACACACTGCAACCCTTCCCCACACACTGAAACCCCTTCCCCACATAGTGATACCCCTTCCCCACACAGTGAAACACCTTCTTCACACACTGAAACACCTTCTCCACACACTGAAGTACCTTCCCCACACACTGAAACACCTTCCCCATACACTGAAACTACTTCCCCACACACTGAAACACCTTCCCCACACACTTAAACAACTTCCCCACACACTGAAACCCCTTCCCGACACACTGAAACAGCTTCCCCACACACTGTAACCCTTCCCCACACACAGAAACACTTCCCCACAAACTGGAACCCCTTCCCCACAATCTGAAACCCCTTCCCCACACAGAAACCCCTTCCCCAAACAGTGTAACCCTTCCCCACACACTGAAACCCCTTCCCCACACACTGAAACCCCATCCCCACACACTGCAACCCTTCCCCACACACTGAAACCCCTTCCCCACATAGTGATACCCCTTCCCCACACACTGAAAGACCTCCCCCACACACTGAAACCCCTTCCGCACACTGTTAAACAATTCCCCACACACTGAAACCCCTTCCCCACACAATGAAACCGCTTCCCCACACACTGAAACCCCTTCCCTACACACTGAAACACCTTCCGCACACAACGAAACACCTTCCACACACAATGAAACACCTTCCCCACACACTGAATCGCCTTCCCCACACACTGAAACACCTTCCGCACAGAAAGAAACACCTTCCCCACACACAGAAACCCCTTCCCCACACACTGAAACACCTTCTGCACACGCTGAAACAGCTTCCGCACACACTGAAACACCTTCCCCACACACAGAAACCCCTTCCCCACACACTGAAACACCTTCTGCACACGCTGAAACACCTTCCGCACACACTGAAACACCTTCCCCACACACTGAAACCCCTTCCCCACACACTGAAACCCCTTCCGCACACACTGAAACATCTTCCCCACACACTGAAACCACTTCCCCACACAATGAAACAACTTCCTCACACACTGAAACCCTTCCCCACACACTGAAACACATCCCCACACACTGAAACACATCCCCACACACAGAAACACATCCCCACACACTGAAACCCCTTCCCCACACAATGAAACACATCCCCACACTTTGAAACACCTTCCCACACACTGTAACCCCCTCCGCACACACTGAAACCCATCCCCACACACGGAAACCCCGTCCCCACGTAATGTAACCCTTCCCCACACACAGAAACACTTCCCCAAACACTGAAACCCCTTCCCTACAAACTGAAACCCCTTCCCCACAAACTGAAACCGCTTCCCCACACACTAAAACCCTTCCCCACACACTGAAAACCCTTCCCCACACACTGAAACCCCTTCCCCACACACTGAAACCCTTCCCCACACACTGAAACCCCTTCCCCACATAGTGAAACCCCTTCCCCACACACTGAAGCACCTTCCCCACACACTGAAACCCCTTCCGCACACAGTGAAACCATTCCCCACACACTGAAACCCCTGCCCCACACACTGAAGCACCTTCCCCACACACTGAAACCCCTTCCCCACACAGTGAAACACCTTCCCCACACATTGAAACAACTTCCCCACACACTGAAACCCCTTCCCCACACACTGAAACAGCTTCTCCACACACTGTAACCCTTCCCCACACACAGAAATACTTCCCCACACACTGAAACCCCTTCCCCACAAACTGAAACCCCTTCCCCACACACTGAAACCCCTCCCCACACACTGAAACCCTTCCCCACACACTGAAACCCCTTCCCCACACACTGAGACCCCTTCCCCACACACTGAAACCCTTCCCCACACACTGAAACCCCTTCCCCACATAGTGAAACCCCTTCCCCACACAATAAAACACCTTCCCCACACAATGAATCCCCTTCCCCACACACTGAAACACCTTCCGCACACAATGAAACACTTTCCGCACACACTGAAACCCCTTCCCCACACACTGAAACACCTTCTGCACACACTGAAGCCCCTACCGCACACACTGAAACACCTTCCCCACACACTGAAACCCCTTCCCCACACACAGAAACACCTTCCCCACACACTGAAACACCTTCCACACACACTGAAATGACTTCCCCACACAATGAAACCCCTTCCCCACACACTGAAACCCCTTCCGCACACAGTGAAACCCTTCCCCCAACACTGAAACCGCTTCCCCACGCACTGAAACACATCCCCACACACTGAAACCCCATCCCCACAAACTGAAAGCCCTTCCTCACACACTGAAACCGTTCCCACACACTGAAACCCCATCCCCACTCACTGAAACCACTTCCCCACATAGTGAAACCGTTTCCCCACACACTGAAACACCTTCCCCACACACTGAAACCCCATCCGCTCACAGTTAAACAATTCCCCAAACACTGAAATCCCTTCCCCACGCACTGAAACACCTTCCCCACACACTGAAACCCCTTTCCCACACACTGAAACACCTTCCCCACACACTGAAACAACATCCCCACACACTGAAACCCCTTCCCCACACACTGAAACCCTATCCCCACACACTGAAACCCTTCCCCACACACTGAAACCCCTTCCCCACATAGTGATACCCCTTCCCCACACACTGAAAGACCTTCCCCACACACTGAAACCCCTTCCGCACACAGTTAAACAATTCCCCACACACTGAAACACCTTCCCCACGCACTGATTTCCCTTCCGCACACACTGAAACCCATCCCCACAGACTGAAACCCCTTCCCCACACACTGAAACCCATCCCCACACACTGAAACCACATCCCCACACACTGAAACCCCTTCCACACACACTGAAATCCATCCCCACACACTGAAACTCATCCCCACACACTGAACCCCCTTCTGCACACACTGAAACCCATCAAGACACACTGAAACCCATCCGCACACACTGAAACCCATCCCCACACACTGACACACCTTCCCCACACACTGAAACCCCTTCCGCACACACTGTAACCCATCCCCACACACTGAAACCCATCCCCACACACTGAAACCCATCCCCACACACTGAAACACCTTCCCCACAAACTGAAACCCTTCCCCACCCACTGAAACACTGTCCCCACACATTCACACACATCCCCACACACTGAAACACCTTCCCCACACACTGACACCCCTTCCCCACGCACTGAAACACCTTCCCCAAACACTGAAATACCATCCCCCCCGTACTGAAATCCTTCCCCACACTCTGAAACGCCTTCCCCACACACTGAAACGCTTTCCACACACACTGAAACCCCTTCCCCACACACTGAAACCCCTTCCCCACACACTGAAACACATTCCCCACACACTGAAAACCCTTCCGCACACACTAAGACCCATCCCCACACACTGAAACCCCACCCCCACACACTGCAACCCCTTCCCACTCACTGAAAGCCCTTCCCCACACACTTAAACACAACCCCACACATTGAAACACATTCCCCACACACTGAAGTACCTTCCCCACACACTGAAACACCTTCCCCATACACTGAAACTACTTCCCCACACACTGAAACAACTTCCCCACATACTGAAACAGCTTCCCCAAACACTGTAACCCTTCCCCACACACAGAAACACTTCTCCACACACTGAAACCCCTTCCCCACAATCTGAAACCCCTTCCCCACACACTGAAACCCCTTCCCCAAACACTGAAACCCTTCCCCACACACTGAAACCCCTTCCCCACACACTGAAACCCCATCCCCACACACTGAAACCCTTCCCCACACACTGAAACCCCTTCCCCACATAGTGATACCCCTTCCCCACACACTGAAAGACCTTCCCCACACACTGAAACCCCTTCCGCACACAGTTAAACAATTCCCCACACACTGAAACCCCTTCCCCACACAATGAAACCGCTTCCCCACACACTGAAACCCCTGCCCTACACACTGAAACACCTTCTGCACACAACGAAACACCTTCCACACACAATGAAACACCTTCCCCACACACTGAATCGCCTTCCCCACACACTGAAACACCTTCCGCACACAATGACACACCTTCCCCACACACAGAAACCCCTTCCCCACACACTGAAACAACTTCTGCTCACGCTGAAACAGCTTCCGCACACACTGAAACACCTTCCCCACACACAGAAACCCCTTTCCCACTCACTGAAACACCTTCTGCACACGCTGAAACACCTTCCGCACACACTGAAACACCTTCCCCACACACTGAAACCCCTTCCCCACACACTGACACCCCTTCCGCACACACTGAAACATCTTCCCCACACACTGAAACTACTTCCCCACACAATGAAACAACTTCCTCACACACTGAAACCCTTCCCCACACACTGAAACACATCCCCACACACTGAAACACATCCCCACACACAGAAACCCCTTCCCCACACACTGAAACCCCTTCCCCACACAATGAAACACATCCCCACACTTTGAAACACCTTCCCCACACACTGTAACCCCTTCCGCACACACTGAAAGCCATCCCCACACACTGAAACCCCGTCCCCACGTAATGTAACCCTTCCCCACACACAGCAACACTTCCCCAAACACTGAAACCCCTTCCCCACAAACTGAAACCCCTTCCCCACAAACTGAAACCGCTTCCCCACACACTAAAACCCTTCCCCACACACTGAAACCCCTTCCCCACACATTGAAACCCCTTCCCCACACACTGAAACACTTCCCCAAACACTGAAACCCCTTCCCCTCATAGTGAAACCCCTTCCCCACACACTGAAACACCTTCCCCACACACTGAAACCCCTTCCGCACACAGTTAAACAATTCCCCATACACTGAAACCCCTGCCCCACACACTGAAACACCTTCCCCACACACTGAAAGCCCTTCCCCACACACTGAAACACCTTCCCCACACATTGAAACAACTTCCCCACACACTGAAACCCCTTCCCCACACACTGAAACAGCTTCTCCACACACTGTAACCCTTCCCCACACACATAAATACTTCCCCACACACTGAAACCCTTCCCCACAAACTGAAACCCCTTCCCCACACACTGAAACCCCTCCCCACACACTGAAACCCTTCCCCACACACTGAAACCCCTTCCCCACACACTGAGACCCCTTCCCCACACACTGAAACCCTTCCCCACACACTGAAACCCCTTCCCCACATAGTGAAACCCCTTCCCCACACAATAAAACACCTTCCCCACACACTGAATCCCCTTCCCCACACACTGAAACCCCTTCTGCACACAATGAAACACCTTCCGCACACACTGAAACCCCTTCCCCACACACTGAAACACCTTCCGCACACAATGAAACCCCTACCGCACACACTGAAACACCTTCCCCACACACTGAAACCCCTTCCCCACACACTGAAACCCCTTCCGCACACAGTTAAACAATTCCCCACACACTGAAACCCCTTCCCCACACAATGAAACCGCTTCCCCACACACTGAAACCCCTTCCCTACACACTGAAACACCTTCCGCACACAACGAAACACCTTCCACACACAATGAAACACCTTCCCCACACACTGAATCGCCTTCCCCACACACTGAAACACCTTCCGCACACAATGAAACACCTTCCCCACACACAGAAACCCCTTCCCCACACACTGAAACACCTTCTGCACACGCTGAAACAGCTTCCGAACACACTGAAACAACTTCCACACACACAGAAACCCCTTCCCCACACACTGAAACACCTTCTGCACACGCTGAAACACCTTCCGCACACACTGAAACACCTTCCCCACACACTGAAACCCCTTCCCCACACACTGAAACAACTTCCGCACACACTGAAACATCTTCCCCACACACTGAAACCACTTCCCCACACAATGAAACAACTTCCTCACACACTGAAACCCTTCCCCACACACTGAAACACATCCCCACACACTGAAACACATCCCCACACACAGAAACCCCTTCCCCACACACTGAAACCCCTTCCCCACACAATGAAACACATCCCCACACTTTGAAACACCTTCCCCACACACTGTAACCCCTTCCGCACACACTGAAACCCATCCCCACACACTGAAACCCCGTCCCCAGGTAATGTAACCCTTCCCCACACACAGAAACACGTCCCCAAACACTGAAACCCCTTCCCCACAAACTGAAACCCCTTCCCCACACACTGAAACCCCTTCCCCACAATCTGAAACCCCTTCCCCACACACTGAAACCCCTTCCCCAAACACTGAAACCCTTCCCCACACACTGAAACCCCTTCCCCACACACTGAAACCCCATCCCCACACACTGAAACCCTTCCCCACACACTGAAACCCCTTCCCCACATAGTGATATCCCTTCCCCACACACTGAAAGACCTTCCCCACACACTGAAACCCCTTCCGCACACAGTTAAACAATTCCCCACACACTGAAACCCCTTCCCCACACAATGAAACCGCTTCCCCACACACTGAAACCCCTTCCCTACACACTGAAACAGCTTCTGCACACAACGAAACACCTTCCACACACAATGAAACACCTTCCCCACACACTGAATCGCCTTCCCCAAACACTGAAACACCTTCCGCACACAATGAAACACCTTCCCCACACACAGAAACCCCTTCCCCACACACTGAAACACCTTTTGCACACGCTGAAACAGCTTCCGCACACACTGAAACACCTTCCCCACACACAGAAACCCCTTCCCCACACACTGAAACCCCTTCTGCACACACTGAAACATCTTCCCCACACACTGAAACTACTTCCCCACACAATGAAACAACTTCCTCACACACTGAAACCCTTCCCAACACACTGAAACACATCCCCACACACTGAAACACATCCCCACACACAGAAACCCCTTCCCCACACACTGAAACCCCTTCCCCACACAATGAAACACATCCCCACACTTTGAAACACCTTCCCCATACACTGTAACCCCTTCCGCACACACTGAAAGCCATCCCCACACACTGAAACCCCGTCCCCACGTAATGTAACCCTTCCCCACACACAGAAACACTTCCCCAAACACTGAAACCCCTTCCCCACAAACTGAAACCCCTTCCCCACAAACTGAAACCGCTTCCCCACACACTAAAACCCTTCCCCACACACTGAAACCCCTTCCCCACACATTGAAACCCCTTCCCCACACACTGAAACACTTCCCCAAACACTGAAACCCTTTCCCCTCACAGTGAAACCCCTTCCCCACACACTGAAACACCTTCCCCACACACTGAAACCCCTTCCGCACACAGTTAAACAATTCCCCACACACTGAATCCCCTGCCCCACACACTGAAACACCTTCCCCACACACTGAAACCCCTTCCCCACACACTGAAACACCTTCCCCACACATTGAAACAACTTCCCCACACACTGAAACCCCTTCCCCACACACTGAAACAGCTTCTCCACACACTGTAACCCTTCCCCACACACATAAATACTTCCCCACACACTGAAACTCTTGCCCACAAACTGAAACCCCTTCCCCACACACTGAAACCCCTCCCCACACACTGAAACCCTTCCCCACACACTGAAACCCCTTCCCTACACACTGAGACCCCTTCCCCACACACTGAAACCCTTCCCCACACACTGAAACCCCTTCCCCACATAGTGAAACCCCTTCCCCACACAATAAAACACCTTCCCCACACACTGAATCCCCTTCCCCACACACTGAAACCCCTTCTGCACACAATGAAACACCTTCCGCACACACTGAAACCCCTTCCCCACACACTGAAACACCTTCTGCACACAATGAAACCCCTACCGCACACACTGAAACACCTTCCCCACACACTGAAACCCCTTCCCCACACACTGAAACCCCTTCCGCACACAGTTAAACAATTCCCCACACACTGAAACCCCTTCCCCACACAATGAAACCGCTTCCCCACACACTGAAACCCCTTCCCTACACACTGAAACACCTTCCGCACACAACGAAACACCTTCCACACACAATGAAACACCTTCCCCACACACTGAATCGCCTTCCCCACACACTGAAACACCTTCCGCACACAATGAAACACCTTCCCCACACACAGAAACCCCTTCCCCACACACTGAAACACCTTCTGCACACGCTGAAACAGCTTCCGAACACACTGAAACACCTTCCCCACACACAGAAACCCCTTCCCCACACACTGAAACACCTTCTGCACACGCTGAAACACCTTCCGCACACACTGAAACACCTTCCCCACACACTGAAACCCCTTCCCCACACACTGAAACAACTTCCGCACACACTGAAACATCTTCCCCACACACTGAAACCACTTCCCCACACAATGAAACAACTTCCTCACACACTGAAACCCTTCCCCACACACTGAAACACATCCCCACACACTGAAACACATCCCCACACACAGAAACCCCTTCCCCACACACTGAAACCCCTTCCCCACACAATGAAACACATCCCCACACTTTGAAACACCATCCCCACACACTGTAACCCCTTCCGCACACACTGAAACCCATCCCCACACACTGAAACCCCGTCCCCACGTAATGTAACCCTTCCCCACACACAGAAACACGTCCCCAAACACTGAAACCCCTTCCCCACAAACTGAAACCCCTTCCCCACAAACTGAAACCGCTTCCCCACACACTAAAACCCTTCCCCACACACTGAAACCCCTTCCCACACACTGAAACCCCTTCCCCACACACTGAAACCCTTCCCCACACACTGAAACCCCTTCCCCACATAGTGAAACCCCTTCCCCACACACTGAAACACCTTCCCCACACACTGAAACCCCTTCCGCACACAGTTAAACAATTCCCCACACACTGAAACCCCTGCCCCACACACTGGAACACCTTCCCCACACACTGAAACCCCTACCCCACACACTGAAACACCTTCCCCACACACTGAAACAACTTCCGCACACACTGAAACATCTTCCCCACACACTGAAACCACTTCCCCACACAATGAAACAACTTCCTCACACACTGAAACCCTTCCCCACACACTGAAACACATCCCCACACACTGAAACACATCCCCACACACAGAAACCCCTTCCCCACACACTGAAACCCCTTCCCCACACAATGAAACACATCCCCACACTTTGAAACACCTTCCCCACACACTGTAACCCCTTCCGCACACACTGAAACCCATCCCCACACACTGAAACCCCGTCCCCAGGTAATGTAACCCTTCCCCACACACAGAAACACGTCCCCAAACACTGAAACCCCTTCCCCACAAACTGAAACCCCTTCCCCACACACTGAAACCCCTTCCCCACAATCTGAAACCCCTTCCCCACACACTGAAACCCCTTCCCCAAACACTGAAACCCTTCCCCACACACTGAAACCCCTTCCCCACACACTGAAACCCCATCCCCACACACTGAAACCCTTCCCCACACACTGAAACCCCTTCCCCACATAGTGATATCCCTTCCCCACACACTGAAAGACCTTCCCCACACACTGAAACCCCTTCCGCACACAGTTAAACAATTCCCCACACACTGAAACCCCTTCCCCACACAATGAAACCGCTTCCCCACACACTGAAACCCCTTCCCTACACACTGAAACAGCTTCTGCACACAACGAAACACCTTCCACACACAATGAAACACCTTCCCCACACACTGAATCGCCTTCCCCAAACACTGAAACACCTTCCGCACACAATGAAACACCTTCCCCACACACAGAAACCCCTTCCCCACACACTGAAACACCTTTTGCACACGCTGAAACAGCTTCCGCACACACTGAAACACCTTCCCCACACACAGAAACCCCTTCCCCACACACTGAAACCCCTTCTGCACACACTGAAACATCTTCCCCACACACTGAAACTACTTCCCCACACAATGAAACAACTTCCTCACACACTGAAACCCTTCCCAACACACTGAAACACATCCCCACACACTGAAACACATCCCCACACACAGAAACCCCTTCCCCACACACTGAAACCCCTTCCCCACACAATGAAACACATCCCCACACTTTGAAACACCTTCCCCATACACTGTAACCCCTTCCGCACACACTGAAAGCCATCCCCACACACTGAAACCCCGTCCCCACGTAATGTAACCCTTCCCCACACACAGAAACACTTCCCCAAACACTGAAACCCCTTCCCCACAAACTGAAACCCCTTCCCCACAAACTGAAACCGCTTCCCCACACACTAAAACCCTTCCCCACACACTGAAACCCCTTCCCCACACATTGAAACCCCTTCCCCACACACTGAAACACTTCCCCAAACACTGAAACCCTTTCCCCTCACAGTGAAACCCCTTCCCCACACACTGAAACACCTTCCCCACACACTGAAACCCCTTCCGCACACAGTTAAACAATTCCCCACACACTGAATCCCCTGCCCCACACACTGAAACACCTTCCCCACACACTGAAACCCCTTCCCCACACACTGAAACACCTTCCCCACACATTGAAACAACTTCCCCACACACTGAAACCCCTTCCCCACACACTGAAACAGCTTCTCCACACACTGTAACCCTTCCCCACACACATAAATACTTCCCCACACACTGAAACTCTTGCCCACAAACTGAAACCCCTTCCCCACACACTGAAACCCCTCCCCACACACTGAAACCCTTCCCCACACACTGAAACCCCTTCCCTACACACTGAGACCCCTTCCCCACACACTGAAACCCTTCCCCACACACTGAAACCCCTTCCCCACATAGTGAAACCCCTTCCCCACACAATAAAACACCTTCCCCACACACTGAATCCCCTTCCCCACACACTGAAACCCCTTCTGCACACAATGAAACACCTTCCGCACACACTGAAACCCCTTCCCCACACACTGAAACACCTTCTGCACACAATGAAACCCCTACCGCACACACTGAAACACCTTCCCCACACACTGAAACCCCTTCCCCACACACTGAAACCCCTTCCGCACACAGTTAAACAATTCCCCACACACTGAAACCCCTTCCCCACACAATGAAACCGCTTCCCCACACACTGAAACCCCTTCCCTACACACTGAAACACCTTCCGCACACAACGAAACACCTTCCACACACAATGAAACACCTTCCCCACACACTGAATCGCCTTCCCCACACACTGAAACACCTTCCGCACACAATGAAACACCTTCCCCACACACAGAAACCCCTTCCCCACACACTGAAACACCTTCTGCACACGCTGAAACAGCTTCCGAACACACTGAAACACCTTCCCCACACACAGAAACCCCTTCCCCACACACTGAAACACCTTCTGCACACGCTGAAACACCTTCCGCACACACTGAAACACCTTCCCCACACACTGAAACCCCTTCCCCACACACTGAAACAACTTCCGCACACACTGAAACATCTTCCCCACACACTGAAACCACTTCCCCACACAATGAAACAACTTCCTCACACACTGAAACCCTTCCCCACACACTGAAACACATCCCCACACACTGAAACACATCCCCACACACAGAAACCCCTTCCCCACACACTGAAACCCCTTCCCCACACAATGAAACACATCCCCACACTTTGAAACACCATCCCCACACACTGTAACCCCTTCCGCACACACTGAAACCCATCCCCACACACTGAAACCCCGTCCCCACGTAATGTAACCCTTCCCCACACACAGAAACACGTCCCCAAACACTGAAACCCCTTCCCCACAAACTGAAACCCCTTCCCCACAAACTGAAACCGCTTCCCCACACACTAAAACCCTTCCCCACACACTGAAACCCCTTCCCACACACTGAAACCCCTTCCCCACACACTGAAACCCTTCCCCACACACTGAAACCCCTTCCCCACATAGTGAAACCCCTTCCCCACACACTGAAACACCTTCCCCACACACTGAAACCCCTTCCGCACACAGTTAAACAATTCCCCACACACTGAAACCCCTGCCCCACACACTGGAACACCTTCCCCACACACTGAAACCCCTACCCCACACACTGAAACACCTTCCCCACACACTGTAACCCTTCCCCACACACAGAAATACTTCCCCACACACTGAAACCCCTTCCCCACAAACTGAAACCCCTTCACCACACACTGAAACCCCTCCCCACACACAGAAACCCTTCCGCACACACTGAAACCCCTTCCCCACACACTGAGACCCCTTCCCCACACACTGAAACCCTTCCCCACACACTGAAACCCCTTCCCCACATAGTGAAACCCCTTCCCCACACAATAAAACACCTTCCCCACACACTGAATCCCCTTCCCCACACAATGAAACGCCTTCCGCACACAATGAAACACCTTCCGCACACACTGAAACCCCTTCCCCACACACTGAAACACTTTCCGCACACACTGAAACCCCTACCGCACACACTGAAACACCTTCCCCACACACTGAAACCCCTTCCCCACACACAGAAACACCTTCCCCACACACTGAAACCCCTTCCACACACACTGAAACGACTTCCCCACACAATGAAACCCCTTCCCCACACACTGAAACCCCTTCCGCACACAGTGAAACCCTTCCCCCAACACTGAAACCGCTTCCCCACGCACTGAAACACATCCCCACACACTGAAACCCCATCCCCACAAACTGAAAGCCCTTCCTCACACACTAAAACCCTTCCCCACACACTGAAACCCCATCCCCACTCACTGAAACCACTTCCCCACATAGTGAAACCCCTTCCCCACACACTGAAACACCTTCCCCACACACTGAAACCCCTTCCCCACACACTGAAACACCTTCCCCACACACTGAAACAACATCCCCACACACAGAAACCCCTTCCCCACACACTGAAACCCTATCCCCACACACTGAAACCCTTCCCCACACACTGAAACCCCTTCCCCACATAGTGATACCCCTTCCCCACACACTGAAAGACCTTCCCCACACACTGAAACCCCTTCCGCACACAGTTAAACAATTCCCCACACACTGAAACACCTTCCCCACGCACTGATTTCCCTTCCGCACACACTGAAACCCATCCCCACAGACTGAAACCCCTTCCCCACACACTGAAACCCATCCCCACACACTGAAACCCCATCCCCACACACTGAAACCCCTTCCACACACACTGAAATCCATCCCCACACACTGAAACTCATCCCCACACACTGAAACACCTTCCCCACACACTGAACCCCCTTCTGCACACACTGAAACCCATCAAGACACACTGAAACCCATCCGCACACACTGAAACCCATCCCCACACACTGAAACACCTTCCCCACACACTGAAACCCCTTCCGCACACACTGTAACCCATCCCCACACACTGAAACCCATCCCCACACACTGAAACCCATCCCCACACACTGAAACACCTTCCCCACAAACTGAAACCCTTCCCCACCCACTGAAACACTGTCCCCACATATTGACACACATCCCCACACACTGAAACACCTTCCCCACACACTGACACCCCTTCCCCACGCACTGAAACACCTTCCCCAAACACTGAAATACCATCCCCCCATACTGAAATACTTCCCCACACTCTGAAACGCCTTCCCCACACACTGAAACGCTTTCCACACACACTGAAACCCCTTCCCCACACACTGAAACCCCTTCCCCACACACTGAAACACATTCCCCACACACTGAAAACCCTTCCGAACACAATAAAACCCATCCCCACACACTGAAACCCCACCCCCACACACTGAAACCCCTTCCCCACTCACTGAAAGCCCTTCCCCACACACTTAAACACAACCCCACACACTGAAACACATTCCCCACAAACTGAAACCCCTTCCGCACACACTGAAACCCATGCCCATACACTGAAACCCATCCCCACACACTGAAACCCATCCCCACACACTGAAACAACTTCCCCACACACTGAAACCCTTCCCCACACACTGAAACACATCCCCACACACTGAAACACATCCCCACACACAGAAAGACCTTCCCCACACACTGAAACTCCTTCCCCACACACGGAAACACATTCTTCACACACTGAAACACCTTCTCCACACACTGAAGTACCTTCCCCACACACTGAAACACCTTCTACATACACTGAAACTACTTCCCCACACACTGAAACACCTTCCCCACACACTGAAACAGATTCCCCACACACTGTAACCCTTCCCCACACACAGAAACACTTCCCCACACACTGAAACCCCTTCCCCACAATCTGAAACCCCTTCCCCGCACACTGAAACCCCTTCCCCAAACACTGAAACCCTTCCCCACACACTGAAACCCCTTCCCCACACACTGAAACCCCATCCCCACACACTGAAACCCTTCCCCACACACTGAAACCCCTTCCCCACATAGTGATACCCCTTCCCCACACACTGAAAGACATTCCTCACATACTGAAACCACTTACGCACACAGTTAAACAATTCCCCACACACTGAAACCCCTTCCCCACACAATGAAACCGCTTCCCCACACACTGAAACCCCTTCCCTACACACTGAAACACCTTCCGCACACAAAGAAACACCTTCCACACACAATGAAACACCTTCCCCACACACTGAATCGCCTTCTCCACACACTGAAACACCTTCCGCACACAATGAAACACCTTCCCCACACACAGAAACCCCTTCCCCACACACTGAAACACCTTCTTCACACGCTGAAACAGCTTCCGCACACACTGAAACACCTTCCCCACACACAGAAACCCCTTCCCCACACACTGAAACACCTTCTGCACACGCTGAAACATCTTCCGCACACACTGAAACACCTTCCCCACACACTGAAACCCCTTCCCCACACACTGAAACCCCTTCCGCACACACTGAAACCACTTCCCCACACAATGAAACAACTTCCTCACACACTGAAACCCTTCCCCACACACTGAAACACATCCCCACACACTGAAACACATCCCCACACACAGAAACCCCTTCCCCACACACTGAAACCCCTTCCCCACACAATGAAACACATCCCCACACTTTGAAACACCTTCCCCACACACTGTAACCCCTTCCGCACTCACTGAAACCCATCCCCACACACTAAAACCCCGTCCCCACGTAATGTAACCCTTCCCCACACAGAGAAACACTTCCCCAAACACTGAAACCCCTTCCCCACAAACTGAAACCCCTTCCCTATTAACTGAAACCGCTTCCCCACACCCTAAAACCCTTCCCCACACACTGAAACCCCTTCCCCACACATTGAAACCCCTTCCCCACACACTGAAACCCTTCCCCACACACTGAAACCCCTTCCCCACACTCTGAAACCCCTGCCGCACACAGTTAAACAATTCCCCACACACTGAAGCCCCTGCCCCACACACTGAAACACCTTCCCCACACACTGAAATCCCTTCCCCACACACTGGAACACCTTCCCCACACATTGAACCAACTTCCCCACACACTGAAACCCCTTCCCCACACACTGAAACAGCTTCTCCACACACTGTAACCCTTCCCCACACACAGAAATACTTCCCCACACACTGAAACCCCTTCCCCACAAACTGAAACCCCTTCCCCACACACTGAAACCCCTCCCCACACACTGAAACCCTTCCCCACACACTGAAACCCCTTCCCCACACACTGAGACCCCTTCCCCACACACTGAAACCCTTCCCCACACACTGAAACCCCTTACCCACAAAGTGAAACCCCTTCCCCACACAATAAAACACCTTCCCCACACACTGAATCCCCTTCCCCACACAGTAAAACCCCTTCCGCACACAATGAAACACCTTCCGCACACACTGATACCCCTTCCCCACACACTGAAACACCTTCCCCACACATTGAAACAACTTCCCCACACACTGAAACCCCTTCCCCACACACTGAAACAGCTTCTCCACACACTGTAACCCTTCCCCACACACAGAAATACTTCCCCACACACTGAAACGCTTCCCCACAAACTGAAACCCCTTCCCCACACACTGAAACCCCTCCCCACACACTGAAACCCTTCCCCACACACTGAAACCCCTTCCCCACACACTGAGACCCCTTCCCCACACACTGAAACCCTTCCCCACACTCTGAAACCCCTTCCCCACATAGTGAAACCCCTTCCCCACACAATAAAACACCTTCCCCACACACTGAATCCCCTTCCCCACACACTGAAACCCCTTCTGCACACAATGAAACACCTTCCGCACACACTGAAACCCCTTCCCCACACACTGAAACACCTTCCGCACACACTGAAATCCCTACCGCACACACTGAAACACCTTCCCCACACACTGAAACCCCTTCCCCACACACTGAAACCCCTTCCGCACACAGGTAAACAATTCCCCACACAACGAAACACCTTCCCCACACACTGAATCGCCTTCCCCACACACTGAAACACCTTCCGCACACAATGAAACACCTTCCCCACTCACAGAAACCCCTTCCCCACACACTGAAACACCTTCTGCACACGCTGAAACAGCTTCCGAACACACTGAAACACCTTCCCCACACACAGAAACCCCTTCCCCACACACTGAAACACCTTCTGCACACGCTGAAACACCTTCCGCACACAATGAAACACCTTCCCCACTCACAGAAACCCCTTCCCCACACACTGAAACATCTTCTGCACACGCTGAAACAGCTTCCGAACACACTGAAACACCTTCCCCACACACTGAAACCCCTTCCCCACACACTGAAACAACTTCCGCACACACTGAAACATCTTCCCCACACACTGAAACCACTTCCCCACACAATGAAACAACTTCCTCACACACTGAAACCCTTCCCCACACACTGAAACACATCCCCACACACTGAAACACATCCTCACGCACAGAAACCCCTTCCCCACACACTGAAACCCCTTCCCCACACAATGAAACACATCCCCACACTTTGAAACACCTTCCCCACACACTGTAACCCCTTCCGCCCCAACTGAAACCCATCCCCACACACTGAAACCCCGTCCCCAAGTAATGTAACCCTTCCCCACACACAGAAACACGTCCCCAAACACTGAAACCCCTTCCCCACAAACAGAAACCCCTTCCCCACAAACTGAAACCGCTTCCCCACACACTAAAACCCTTCCCCACACACTGAAACCCCTTCCCCACACACTGAAACCCCTTCCCCACACACTGAAACCCTTCCCCACACACTGAAACCCCTTCCCCACATAGTGAAACCCCTTCCCCACACACTGAAACACCTTCCCCACACACTGAAACCCCTTCCGCACACAGTTAAACAATTCCCCACACACTGAAACCCCTGCCTCACACACTGGAACACCTTCCCCACACACTAAAACCCCTACCACACACACTGAAACACCTTCCCCACACATTGAAACAACTTCCCCACACACTGAACCCCCTTCCCCACACACTGAAACAGCTTGTTCACACACTGTAACCCTTCCCCACACACAGAAATACTTCCCCACACACTGAAACCCCTTCCCCACATAGTGAAACCCCTTCCCCACACACTGAAACACCTTCCCCACACACTGAAACCCCTTCCGCACACAGTTAAACAATTCCCCACACACTGAAACCCCTGCCCCACACACTGGAACACCTTCCCCACACACTGAAAGCCCTACCACACACACTGAAACACCTTCCCCACACATTGAAACAACTTCCCCACACACTGAACCCCCTTCCCCACACACTGAAACAGCTTCTTCACACACTGTAACCCTTCCCCACACACAGAAATACTTCCCCACACACTGAAACACCTTCCCCACAAACTGAAACCCCTTCACCACACACTGAAACCCCTCCCCACACACTGAAACCCTTCCCCACACACTGAAACCCCTTCCCCACACACTGAAACCCCTTCCCCACACACTGAAACCCCTTCCCCACACACTGAAACCCCTTCCCCACATAGTGAAACCCCTTCCCCACACAATAAAACACCTTCCCCACACACTGAAACCCCTTCCCCACACACTGAAACACTTTCCGCACACACTGAAACCCCTACCGCACACACTGAAACACCTTCCCCACACACTGAAACCCCTTCCCCACACACAGAAACACCTTCCCCACACACTGAAACCCCTTCCACACACACTGAAACGACTTCCCCACACAATGAAACCCCTTCCCCACACACTGAAACCCCTTCCGCACACAGTGAAACCCTTCCCCCAACACTGAAACCGCTTCCCCACGCACTGAAACACATCCCCACACACTGAAACCCCATCCCCACAAACTGAAAGCCCTTCCTCACACACTGAAACCCTTCCCCACACACTGAAACCCCATCCCCACTCACTGAAACCACTTCCCCACATAGTGAAACCCCTTCCCCACACACTGAAACACCTTCCCCACACACTGAAACCCCTTCCCCACACACTGAAACACCTTCCCCACACACTGAAACAACATCCCCACACACTGAAACCCCTTCCCCACACACTGAAACCCTATCCCCACACACTGAAACCCTTCCCCACACACTGAAACCCCTTCCCCACATAGTGATACCCCTTCCCCACACACTGAAAGACCTTCCCCACACACTGAAACCCCTTCCGCACACAGTTAAACAATTCCCCACACACTGAAACACCTTCCCCACGCACTGATTTCCCTTCCGCACACACTGAAACCCATCCCCACAGACTGAAACCCCTTCCCCACACACTGAAACCCATCCCCACACACTGAAACCCCATCCCCACACACTGAAACCCCTTCCACACACACTGAAATCCATCCCCACACACTGAAACTCATCCCCACACACTGAAACACCTTCCCCACACACTAAACCCCCTTCTGCACACACTGAAACCCATCAAGACACACTGAAACCCATCCGCACACACTGCAACCCATCCCCACACACTGAAACACCTTCCCCACACACTGAAACCCCTTCCGCACACACTGTAACCCATCCCCACACACTGAAACCCATCCCCACACACTGAAACCCATCCCCACACACTGAAACACCTTCCCCACAAACTGAAACCCTTCCCCACCCACTGAAACACTGTCCCCACACATTGACACACATCCCCACACACTGAAACACTTTCCCCACACACTGACACCCCTTCCCCACGCACTGAAACACCTTCCCCAAACACTGAAATACCATCCCCCCATACTGAAATACTTCCCCACACTCTGAAACGCCTTCCCCATACACTGAAACGCTTTCCACACACACTGAAACCCCTTCCCCACACACTGAAACCCCTTCCCCACACACTGAAACACATTCCCCACACACTGAAACCCCTTCCCCAAACACTGAAACACCTTCCCCACACACTGAAACAACTTCCCCACACACTGAAACCCCTACCCCACACACTGAAACACCTTCCCCACACACTGTAACACTTCCCCACACACAGAAATACTTCCCCACACACTGAAACCCCTTCCCCACAAACTGAAACCCCTTCCGCACACACTGAAACCCCTTCCCCACACACTGAAACCCTTCCCCACACACTGAAACCCATTCCCCACACACTGAAACCCCTTCCCCACATAGTGAAACCCTTCCCCACACACTAAAACACCTTCCCAACACACAGAATCCCCTTCCCCACACACTGAAACCCATTCTGCACACAATGAAACACCTTCCCCACACACTGAAACCCCTTCCGCACACACTGAAACACCTTCCCCACACACTGAAACCCCTTCTGCACACACTGAAACACCTTCCCCTCACAGTTCAAACTCCTACCGCACACACTGAAACGCCTTCCCCACACACTGAAACCCCTTCCCCACACACAGAAACCCCTTCCCCACACACTGAAACCACTTCCACACACACTGAAACGCCTTCCCCACACACAGAAACCCGTTCCGCACACAGTGAAACCCTTCCGCACACAGTGAAACCCTTCCCCACACACTGAAACCCCTTCCCCACACACTGAAACACATCCCTACACACTGAAAACCCTTCCCCACACACTGACACACATCCCCACACAATGAAACCCCTTCCCCACACTCTGAAGTACATCCCCACACTCTGAAACACTTTCCCCACACACTGAAACCCCTTCCCCACACACTGAAACACATTCCTCTCACAGTGAAACCCTTCCCCACACACTGAAACCCCTTCCTCACACACTGAAACTCATCCCCACACACTGAAACCCCTTCCCCACACACTGAAACCCTTCCGCACATACTGAAACACTTCCCCACACACTGAAACCCCTACCCCACACACTGAAACCCCTTCCGCACACACTGAAACCCCTTCCACACACAATGAAACACCTTCCCCACACACTGAAACCCCTTCCCCACATACTGATACCCCTTTTCCACACACTGAAACACCTTCCCCACACACTGAAACCCCTTCCCCACACACTGAAACCCCTTCCACACACAGTTAAACCCCTTCCCCACACACTGAAACACCTTCCCTACACACTGAAGCCCCTTCCCCACACACTGAAACCCCTTCCAAACACACTTAAACACATCCCCACAAACTGAAACGCCTTCCACACACACTGAATCCCCTTCCCCACACACTGAAACCCATTCTGCACACAATGAAACACCTTCCCCACACACTGAAACCCCTTCCGCACACACTGAAACACCTTCCCCACACACTGAAACCCCTTCTGCACACACTGAAACACCTTCCCCACACAGTTCAAACTCCTACCGCACACACTGAAACGCCTTCCCCACACACTGAAACCCCTTCCCCACACACAGAAACCCCTTCCCCACACACTGAAACCACTTCCACACACACTGAAACGCCTTCCCCACACACAGAAACCCCTTCCGCACACAGTGAAACCCTTCCGCACACAGTGAAACACATCCCTACACACTGAAAACCCTTCCCCACACACTGAAACACATCCCCACACAATGAAACCCCTTCCCCACACTCTGAAGTACATCCCCACACTCTGAAACACTTTCCCCACACACTGAAACCCCTTCCCCACACACTGAAACACATTCCTCTCACAGTGAAACCCTTCCCCACACACTGAAACCCCTTCCTCACACACTGAAACTCATCCCCACACACTGAAACCCCTTCCCCACACACTGAAACACTTCCGCACATACTGAAACACTTCCCCACACACTGAAACCCCTACCCCACACACTGAAACCCCTTCCGCACACACTGAAACCCCTTCCACACACAATGAAACACCTTCCCCACACACTGAAACCCCTTCCCCACATACTGATACCCCTTTTCCACACACTGAAACACCTTCCCCACACACTGAAACCCCTTCCACACACAGTTAAACCCCTTTCCCACACACTGAAACACCTTCCCTACACACTGAAGCCCCTTCCCCACACACTGAAACCCCTTCCAAACACACTTAAACACATCCCCACAAACTGAAACGCCTTCCACACACACTGAATCCCCTTCCCCACACACTGAATCCCCTTCCCCCACATTGAAACCATTCCCCACACTCTGAAACCCCTTCCCCACATAATGAAACCCCTTCCCCACACACTGAAACCCTTCCCCACACTCTGAAACCCCTTCCCCACACACTGAAACACCTTCCCCACACACTGAAACCCCTTCCCCACACACTGAAACCCCTTCCCCACACACTGAAACAGCTTCCCCACGCACTGATTCCCCTTCCACAAACACTGAAACCTATCCCCACACACTGAAACCCCTTCCCCACACACTGAAAACCATCCCCAGACACTGAATCCCCTTCCCCACACACTGAAACCCCGTCCCCACTCTCTGAAACTCCTTCCACACACACTGAATTCCATCCCCACACACTGAAACCCATCCCCACACACTGAAACACCTTCCCCACACACTGAAACCCCTTCCGCACACACTGAAACCCATCCCGACACACTGAAACCCATCCCCACACACTGAAACCCATCCGCACACACTGAAACACCATCCCCACACACTGAAACCCCTTTCGCACACACTGAAACCCATCCCCACACACTGAAACCCATCTCGACACACTGAAACACCTTCCGCACACAATGATACACCTTCTGCACACACTGAAACCCCTTCCCCACACACTGAAACACCTTCCGCACACACTGAAACCCCTACCGCACACACTGAAACACCTTCCCCACACACTGACACCCCTTCCCCACACACAGAAACACCTTCCCCACACACTGAAACCCCTTCCACACACACTGAAACGACTTCCCCACGCAATAAAACCCCTTCCCCACACACTGAAACCCCTTCCGCACACAGTGAAACGCTTCCCCCAACACTGAAACCCCTTCCCCACGCACTGAAACACATCCCCACACACTGAAACCCCATCCCCACAAACTGAAAGCCGTTCCTCACACACTAAAACCCTTCCCCACACACTGAAACCCCATCCCCACACACTGAAACGCCTTGCGCTCACACAGCAACCTCTCCGCAAACACTGAAACACCTTCCGCACACACTGAAACACCTTCCCCACACACTGAAACACATCCTCACACACGGAAACCCCTACCCCACACACTGAAACACCTTCCCCACACACTGAAACACCTTCCCCACACACTGAAACCCCTTCCGCACACACTGAAACCCATCCCGACACACTGAAACCCATCCCCACACACTGAAACCCATCCGCACACACTGAAACACCATCCCCACACACTGAAACCCCTTTCGCACACACTGAAACCCATCCCCACACACTGAAACCCATCTCGACACACTGAAACACCTTCCGCACACAATGATACACCTTCTGCACACACTGAAACCCCTTCCCCACACACTGAAACACCTTCCGCACACACTGAAACCCCTACCGCACACACTGAAACACCTTCCCCACACACTGACACCCCTTCCCCACACACAGAAACACCTTCCCCACACACTGAAACCCCTTCCACACACACTGAAACGACTTCCCCACGCAATAAAACCCCTTCCCCACACACTGAAACCCCTTCCGCACACAGTGAAACGCTTCCCCCAACACTGAAACCCCTTCCCCACGCACTGAAACACATCCCCACACACTGAAACCCCATCCCCACAAACTGAAAGCCGTTCCTCACACACTAAAACCCTTCCCCACACACTGAAACCCCATCCCCACACACTGAAACGCCTTGCGCTCACACAGCAACCTCTCCGCAAACACTGAAACACCTTCCGCACACACTGAAACACCTTCCCCACACACTGAAACACATCCTCACACACGGAAACCCCTACCCCACACACTGAAACACCTTCCCCACACACTGAAACCCATCCCCACACACGGAAACCCCTTCCCCACACCATGGAACCACTTCACACACACTGAAACCCATCCCCACACACTGAAACCATTCCCCACACACTGAAACCCCTTCCCCACACTCTGAAACCGCTTCTCCACACAATGAAACACATCCCCACACTCTGAAACACCTTCCCCACACACTGTAACCCCTTCCCCACACACTGAAACCGCTTCCCCACACAATGAAATACATCCCCACACAATAAAACACCTTCCCCACACACTGAATCGCTTTCCCCACACACTGAAACCCCTTCCGCACACAATGAAACACCTTCCCCACACACTGAATCCCCTTCCCCACACACTGAAACCCCTTCCGCACACAATGAAACACTTTCCCCACACACTGAAACCCCTTCCTCACACACTGAAACACCTTCCCCGCACACTTAAACCCCTAACGCACACACTGAAACACCTTCCCCATACACTGAAACCCCTTCCCCACACACAGAAACCCCTTCCCCACACACTGAAACAACTTCCCCACACAATTGAAACCCCATCCCCACACACTGAAACGCCTTGCGCACACACAGCAACCTCTCCGCAAACACTGAAACACCTTCCGCACACACTGAAACACCTTCCCCACACACTGAAACACATCCTCACACACTGAAACCCCTTCCCGACACACTGAAACCCCTTCCCCCCAAACTGAAACCATTCCCCACACTCTGAAACGCCTACCCCACACACTGAAACACCTTCCCCACACACTGATACCCATCCCGACACTCGGAAACCCCTTCCCCACACAGTGAAACACCTTCCCCACACACTGAAACCCCTTCCCCACACACTGAAACCCCTTCCCCACACCCTGAAACCATTTCCCACACACTGCAACCCATCCCCACACACTGAATCCCTTCCCCACACACTGAAACCCCTTCCCCACACACTGACACCCCTTCCCCACACAATGAAACACATCCCCACACTCTGAAACACCTTCCCCACACACTGTAACCCCTTCCGCACACAGTGAAACACATCCCCAAACACAGAAACCCCGTCCCCACGCAATGTAACCCTTCCCCACACACAAAAAACTTCCCCAAACACTGAAAACCCTTCCCCACAAACTGAAACCCCTTCCCCACAAACTGAAACCCCTTCCCCACACACTAAAACCCTTCCCCACACACTGAAACCCCTTCCCCACACACTGAAACCCCTCCCCCACACACTGAAACCCTTCCCCACACACTGAAACCCCTTCCCCACATAGTGAAACCCCTTCCCCACACACTGAAACACCTTTCCCACACACTGAAACCCCTTCCGCACA
The DNA here is from genome assembly GCF_036365525.1 of Heterodontus francisci. Classification (NCBI taxonomy): domain Eukaryota; kingdom Metazoa; phylum Chordata; class Chondrichthyes; order Heterodontiformes; family Heterodontidae; genus Heterodontus; species Heterodontus francisci. The sequence continues at coordinate 59,554,353 of NC_090398.1, forward strand.
CACTGAATACCCCTTCCCCATACACTGAAACAGCTTCCCCACACACTGTAACCCTTCCCCACACACAGAAATACTTCCCGACACACTGAAACCCCTTCCCCACACACAGAAACACCTTCCCCACACACTGAAACCCCTTCCCCACGCACTGAAACACCTTCCCCACACACTGAAACAACTTCCCCACACACTGAAACCCCTTCCCCACACACTGAAACAGCTTCCCCACACACTGTAACCCTTCCGCACACACATAAATACTTCCCCACACACTGAAACCCCTTCCCCACAAACTGAAACCCCTTCCCCACACACTGAAACACCTTCCCCACATACTGAAACCCTGCCCCACACACTGAAACCCCTTCCCCACACACTGAGACCCCTTCCCCACACACTGAAACCCTTCCCCACACACTGAAACCCCTCTCCCACATAGTTAAACACCTTCCCCACACAATAAAACACCTTCCCCACACACTGAATCCCCTTCCCCTCACACTGAAACCCCTTCTGCACACAATGAAGCACCTTCCCCACTCACTGAAACCCCTTCCCCACACACTGAAACACCTTCCGCACACAGTGAAACCCCTTCCACACACACTAAAAAGCCTTCCCCACACAATGAAACCCCTTCCCCACACACTGAAACCCCTTCCGCACACAGTGAAACCCTTCCTCAAACACTGAAAACCCTTCCCCACACACTGAAACACATCCCCACACACTGAAACCCCTTCCCCACAAACTGAAACCACTTCCCCACACACTAAAACCCTTCCCCACACACTGAAACCACTTCCCCACACACTGAAACCCCTTCCCCACACACTGAAACCCTTCCCCACACACTGAAACCCCTTCCCCACATAGTGAAACCGCTTCCCCACACACTGAAACACCTTCCCCCACACTGAAACCCCTTCTGCACACAGTTTAGCAATTCCCCACACACAGGTAACCCCTTCCCCACACACTGAAACACCTTTCCCACACACTGAAACCCCTTCCCCTAACACTGAAACACCTTCCCCACACACTGAAACAACTTCCCCACACACTGAAACCCCTTCCCCACACATTGAATCAGCTTCCCCACACACTCTAACACTTCCCCACACACAGAAATACTTCCCCACACACTGAAACCCCTTCCCCACAAACTGAAACCCCTACCCCACACACTGAAACCCATTCCCCACACACTGAAACCCTTCCCCACACACTGAAACCCCTTCCCCAAACACTGAAACCCCTTCAACACATAGTGAAACCCTTCCCCACAAATAAAACACCTTCCCAACACACAGAATCCCCTTCCCCACGCACTGATACCCCTTCTGCACACAATGAAACACCTTCCCCACACACTGAAGCCCCTTCCCCACACACTGAAACACCTTCCGCACACACTGAAACCCCATCCGCTCACAGTTAAACAATTCCCCACACACTGAAATCCCTTCCCCACACACTGAAACACCTTCCCCACACACTGAAACCCCTTCCCCACACACAGAAACACCTTCCCCACACACTGAAACAACTTCCCCACACACTGAAACCCCTTGCCAACACACTGAAAAAGCTTCCCCACACACTGTAACCATTCCCCACACACAGAAATACTTCCCCACACACTGAAACCCCTTCCCCACAAACTGAAACCCCTTTCCCACACACTGAAAACCCTTCCCCACACACTGAAACCCTTCCCCACACTCTGAAACCCCTTCCCCACACACTGAAACCCCTTCCCTAAACACTGAAACCCTTCCCCACACACTGAAACCCCATCCCCACATAGTGAAACCCCTTCGCCACACAATAAAACATCCTTCCCCACACACTGAATCCCCTTCCCCACACACTGAAACACCTTCCCCACACAATGAAACACCTTCACCACACACTGAAACCCCTTCCCCACAAACTGAAACCCCTTCCCCACACACTGAAACACCTTCCCCACACAATTGAAACCCCATCCCCACACACTGAAACGGCTTGCGCACACACAGCAACCTCTCCGCAAACACTGAAACACCTTCCGCACACACTGTAACACCTTCCCCACACACTGAAACACATCCTCACACACTGAAACCCCTTCCCGACACGCTGAAACCCCTTCCCCCCAAACTGAAACCATTCCCCACACTCTGAAACCCCTACCCCACACACTGAAACACCTTCCCCACACAATGAAACACCTTCACCACACACTGAAACCCCTTCCCCACAAACTGAAACCCCTTCCCCACACACTGAAACACCTTCCCCACACAATTGAAACCCCATCCCCACACACTGAAACGGCTTGCGCACACACAGCAACCTCTCCGCAAACACTGAAACACCTTCCGCACACACTGTAACACCTTCCCCACACACTGAAACACATCCTCACACACTGAAACCCCTTCCCGACACGCTGAAACCCCTTCCCCCCAAACTGAAACCATTCCCCACACTCTGAAACCCCTACCCCACACACTGAAACACCTTCCCCACACACTGAAACCCATCCCGACACTCGGAAACTCCTTCCCCACACAGTGAAACACCTTCCCCACACACTGAAACCCCTTCCCCACATAGTGAAACCCCTTCCCCACACACTGAAACACCTTCCCGACACACTGAAACCCCTTCTGCACACAGTTAAACAATTCCCCACACACTGAAACCCCTTCCCCACACACAGAAACACCTTCCCCACACACTGAAACCCCTTCCCCACGCACTGAAACATGTTCCCCACACACTGAAACAACTTCCCCACACACTGAAACCCCTTCCCCACACACTGAAACAGATTCCCCACACACTGTAACACTTCCCCAAGCACAGAAATACTTCCCCACACACTGAAACCCCTTCCCCACAAACTGAAACCCCTTCCCCACACACTGAAACACCTTCCCCACATACTGAAACCCTTCCCCACACACTGAAACCCCTTCCCCACACACTGAGACCCCTTCCCCACACTGTGAAAACCCTTCCCCACAAACTGAAACCCCTTCCCCACAAACTGAACCCCCTTCCCCACCCACTAAAACCCTTCCCCACACACTGAAACCCCTTCCCCACACACTGGAACCCCTTCCCCACACACTGAAACACCTTACCCACACACTGAAACCCCTTCCCCAAACACTGAAACACCTTCCCCACACACTGAAACAACTTCCCCACACACTGAAACCCCTACCCCACACACTGAAACACATTCCCCACACACTGTAACACTTCGCCACACACAGAAATACTTCCCCACACACTGAAACCCCTTCCCCACAAACTGAAACCCCTTCCGCACACACTGAAACCCCTTCCCCACACACTGAAACACCTTCCCCACACACTGAAACCCCTTCCCCACACACTGAAACCCCTTCCCCACATAGAGAAACCCTTCCCCACACACTAAAACACCTTCCCAACACACAGAATCCCCTTCCCCACACACTGAAACCCCTTCTGTACACAATGAAACACCTTCCCCACACACTGAAACCCCTTCCGCACACACTGAAACACCTTCCCCACACACTGAAACCCCTTCTGCACACACTGAAACACCTTCCCCACACAGTTCAAACTCCTACCGCACACACTGAAACGCCTTCCCCACACACTGAAACCCCTTCCCCACACACAGAAACCCCTTCCCCACACACTGAAACCACTTCCACACACACTGAAACGCCTTCCCCACACACAGAAACCCCTTCCGCACACAGTGAAACCCTTCCGCACACAGTGAAACCCTTCCCCACATACTGAAACCCCTTCCCCACACACTGAAACACATCCCTACACACTGAAAACCCTTCCCCACACACTGAAACACATCCCCACACAATGAAACCCCTTCCCCACACTCTGAAGTACATCCCCACACTCTGAAACACTTTCCCCACACACTGAAACCCCTTCCCCACACACTGAAACACATTCCTCTCACAGTGAAACCCTTCCCCACACACTGAAACCCCTTCCTCACACACTGAAACTCATCCCCACACACTGAAACCCCTTCCCCACACACTGAAACCCTTCCGCACATACTGAAACACCTTCCCCACACACTGAAACCTCTACCCCACACACTGAAACCCCTTCCGCACACACTGAAACCCCTTCCACACACAATGAAACACCTTCCCCACACACTGAAACCCCTTCCACACATACTGAAACCCCTTTTCCACACACTGAAACACCTTCCCCACACACTGAAACCCCTTCCACACACAGTTAAACCCCTTCCCCACACACTGAAACACCTTCCCCACACACTGAAACCCCTTCCCCACACACTGAAACCCCTTCCAAACACACTTAAACACATCCCCACAAACTGAAACGCCTTCCACACAAACTGAATCCCCTTCCCCACACACTGAATCCACTTCCCCCACATTGAAACCATTCCCCACACTCTGAAACCCCTTCCCCACATAATGAAACCCCTTCCCCACACACTGAAACCCTTCCCCACACTCTGAAACCCCTTCCCCACACACTGAAACACCTTCCCCACACACTGAAACCCCTTCCCCACACACTGAAACCCCTTCCCCACACACTGAAACAGCTTCCCCACGCACTGATTCCCCTTCCACACACACTGAAACCTATCCCCACACACTGAAACCCCTTCCCCACATACTGAAAACCATCCCCAGACACTGAATCCCCTTCCCCACACACTGAAACCCCGTCCCCACTCTCTGAAACTCCTTCCACACACACTGAATTCCATCCCCACACACTGAAACCCATCCCCACACAGTGAAACACCTTCCCCACACACTGAAACCCCTTCCGCACACACTGAAATCCATCCCGACACACTGAAACCCATCCCCACACACTGAAACCCATCCGCACACACTGAAACACCTTCCCCACACACTGAAACCCCTTTTGCACACACTGAAACCCATCCCCACACACTGAAACCCATACCCACACACTGAAACACCTTCCCCACAAAAAGAAACCCTTCCCCACCCATTGAAACAGTCCCCACACATTGACACACATCCCCACACACTGAAACACCTTCCCCACACACTGAAACACCTTCCCCACACACTGAAACCCATTCCCCACACACTGAAACCACTTCCACACACTGAAACACATTCCCAACACACTGAAACGCCTTCCTCACACACTAAAACCCATCCCCACACACTGAAACCTCACCACCAAACACTGAAACCCCTTCCCCACACACTGAAAGCCCTTCCCCTCACACTTAAACACATCCGCACACTCTGAAACACATTCTCAACACACTGAAACCCCTTCCGCACACATTGAAACCCATCCCCACACACTGAAACCCCACCAGCACTCACTGAAACCCCTTCCCCACACACTGAAAGCCCTTCCCCACTCACTTAAACACATCCCCACACACGGAAACCCCTTCCCGACACATTGAAACCCCTATCCCCCAAATTGGAACCCTTCCCCACTCTCTGAAACCCCTTCCCCACACACTGAAACCCCTTCCCCACACACTGAAACCCATCCCCACACACTGAAACCCTTCCCCACACACTGAAACCCCTTCCCCACATAGTGAAACCCCTTCCCCACACACTGAAACACCTTCCCCACACACTGAAACCCCTTCCGCACACAGTTAAACAATTCCCCACACACTGAAACCCCGGCCCCACACACTGAAACACCTTCCCCATACACTGAAACCCCTTCCGCACACACTGAAACCCCTTCCCCACACACAGAAACAACTTCCCCGCACACTGAAACCCCTTCCCCACACACTGAAACAGCTTCTCCACGCACTGTAACCCTTCCACACACACAGAAATACTTCCCCACACACTGAAACCCCTCCCCACACACTGAAACCCTTCCCCACACACTGAAACCCCTTCCCCACACACTGAGACCCATTCCCCACACACTGAAACCCTTCCCCACACACTGAAACCCCTTACCCACATAGTGAAACCCCTTCCCCACACAATAAATCACCTTCCCCACACACTGAATCCCCTTCCCCACACACTGAAACCCCTTCCATACACAATGATACACCTTCTGCACACACTGAAACCCCTTCCCCACACACTGAAACACCTTCCGCACACACTGAAACCCCTACCGCACACACTGAAACACCTTCCCCACACACTGAAACCCCTTCCCCACACACAGAAACACCTTCCCCACACACTGAAACCCCTTCCACACACACTGAAACCCCTTCCCCACACACTGAAACCCCTTCCCCACATAGAGAAACCCTTCCCCACACACTAAAACACCTTCCCAACACACAGAATCCCCTTCCCCACACACTGAAACCCCTTCTGTACACAATGAAACACCTTCCCCACACACTGAAACCCCTTCCGCACGCACTGAAACACCTTCCCCACACACTGAAACCCCTTCTGCACACACTGAAACACCTTCCCCACACAGTTCAAACTCCTACCGCACACACTGAAACGCCTTCCCCACACACTGAAACCCCTTCCCCACACACAGAAACCCCTTCCCCACACACTGAAACCACTTCCACACACACTGAAACGCCTTCCCCACACACAGAAACCCCTTCCGCACACAGTGAAACCCTTCCGCACACAGTGAAACCCTTCCCCACATACTGAAACCCCTTCCCCACACACTGAAACACATCCCTACACACTGAAAACCCTTCCCCACACACTGAAACACATCCCCACACAATGAAACCCCTTCCCCACACTCTGAAGTACATCCCCACACTCTGAAACACTTTCCCCACACACTGAAACCCCTTCCCCACACACTGAAACACATTCCTCTCACAGTGAAACCCTTCCCCACACACTGAAACCCCTTCCTCACACACTGAAACTCATCCCCACACACTGAAACCCCTTCCCCACACACTGAAACCCTTCCGCACATACTGAAACACCTTCCTCACACACTGAAACCCCTACCCCACACACTGAAACCCCTTCCGCACACACTGAAACCCCTTCCACACACAATGAAACACCTTCCCCACACACTGAAACCCCTTCCCCACATACTGAAACCCCTTTTCCACACACTGAAACACCTTCCCCACACACTGAAACCCCTTCCCCACACACTGAAACCCCTTCCACACACAGTTAAACCCCTTCCCCACACACTGAAACACCTTCCCCACACACTGAAACCCCTTCCCCACACACTGAAACCCCTTCCAAACACACTTAAACACATCCCCACAAACTGAAACGCCTTCCACACAAACTGAATCCCCTTCCCCACACACTGAATCCCCTTCCCCCACATTGAAACCATTCCCCACACTCTGAAACCCCTTCCCCACATAATGACACCCCTTCCCCACACACTGAAACCCTTCCCCACACTCTGAAACCCCTTCCCCACAAACTGAAACACCTTCCCCACACACTGAAAACCCTTCCCCACACACTGAAACCCCTTCCCCACACACTGAAACAGCTTCCCCACGCACTGATTCCCCTTCCACACACACTGAAACCTATCCCCACACACTGAAACCCCTTCCCCACACACTAAAACCATCCCCAGACACTGAATCCCCTTCCCCACACACTGAAACCCCGTCCCCACTCTCTGAGACTCCTTCCACACACACTGCATTCCATCCCCACACACTGAAACCCATCCCCACACACTGAAACACCTTCCCCACACACTGAAACCCCTTCCGCACACACTGAAACCCATCCCGACACACTGAAACCCAACCCCACACACTGAAACCCATCCGCACACACTGAAACACCTTCCCCACACACTGAAACCCCTTTCGCACACACTGAAACCCATCCCCACACACTGAAACCCATCCCCACACACTGAAACCCATCCCCACACACTGAAACACCTTCCCCACAAAAAGAAACCCTTCCCCGCCCATTGAAACAGTCCCCACACATTGACACACATCCCCACACACTGAAACACCTTCCCCACACACTGAAACACCTTCCCCACACACTGAAACCCATTCCCCACACACTGAAACCACTTCCACACACTGAAACACATTCCCAACACACTGAAACGCCTTCCGCACACACTAAAACCCATCCCCACACACTGAAACCTCACCACCAAACACTGAAACCCCTTCCCCACACACTGAAAGCCCTTCCCCTCAAACTTAAACACATCCGCACACTCTGAAACACATTCACAACACACTGAAACCCCTTCCGCACACATTGAAACCCATCCCCACACACTGAAACACCACCAGCACTCACTGAAACCCCTTCCCCACACACTGAAAGCCCTTCCCCACTCACTTAAACACATCCCCACACACTGAAACCCCTTCCCGACACATTGAAACCCCTATCCCCCAAGTTGGAACCCTTCCCCACTCTCTGAAACCCCTTCCCCACACACTGAAACCCCTTCCCCACACACTGAAACCCATCCCCACACACTGAAACCCTTCCCCACACACTGAAACCCCTTCCCCACATAGTGAAACTCCTTCCCCACACACTGAAACACCTTCCCCACACACTGAAACCCCTTCCGCACACAGTTAAACAATTCCCCACACACTGAAACCCCTGCCCCACACACTGAAACACCTTCCCCATACACTGAAACCCCTTCCGCACACACTGAAACCGCTTCCCCACACACTGAAACAACATCCCCACACACTGAAACCCCTTCCCCACACACTGAAACAGCTTCTCCACACACTGTAACCCTTCCACACACACAGAAATACTTCCCCACACACTGAAACCCCTTCCCCACAAACTGAAACCCCTTCCCCACCCACTGAAACCCCTCCACACACACTGAAACCCTTCCCCACACACTGAAACCCCTTCCCCACACACTGAGACCCCTTCCCCACACACTGAAACCCTTCCCCACACACTGAAACCCCTTCCCCACATAGTGAAACCCCTTCCCCACACAATAAATCACCTTCCCCACACACTGAATCCCCTTCCCCACACACTGAAACCCCTTCCGCACACAATGATACACCTTCTGCACACACTGAAACCCCTTCCCCACACACTGAAACACCTTCCGCACACACTGAAACCCCTACCGCACACACTGAAACACCTTCCCCACACTCTGAAACCCCTTCCCCACACACAGAAACACCTTCCCCACACACTGAAACCCCTTCCACACACACTGAAACGACTTCCCCACACAATAAAACCCCTTCCCCACACACTGAAACCCCTTCCGCACACAGTGAAACCCTTCCCCCAACACTGAAACCCCTTCCCCACGCACTGAAACACATCCCCACACACTGCAACCCCATCCCCACCAACTGAAAGCCCTTCCTCACACACTAAAACCCTTCCCCACACACTGAAACCCCATCCCCACACACTGAAACCACTTCCCCACAAAGAGAAACCCCTTCCCCACACACTGAAACACCTTCCCCACACAATGAAACCCCATCCGCTCACAGTTAAACAATTCCCCACACACTGAAATCCCTTCCCCACACTCTGAAACACCTTCCCCACACACTGAAACCCCTTCCCCACACACTGAAACACCTTCCCCACACACTGAAACAACTTCCCCACACACTGAAACCCCTTGCCAACACACTGAAACAGCTTCCCCACAAACTGTAACCCTTCCCGACACACAGAAATACTTCCCCACACACTGAAACCCCTTCCCCACAAACTGAAACCCCTTCCCCACACACTGAAAACCCTTCCCCACACACTGAAACCCTTCCCCACACTCTGAAACCCCTTCCTCACACACTGAAACCCCTTCCCTACACACTGAAACCCTTCCCCACACACTGAAACCCCTTCCCCACATATTGAAACCCCTTCGCCACACAATAAAACACCTTCCCCACACACTGAATCCCCTTCCCCACTCACTGAAACCCCTTCCGCACACAATGAAACACCTTCCCCACACACTGAAACCCCTTCCTCACACACTGAAACACCTTCCGAACACACTGAAACCCCTACCGCACACACTGAAACACCTTCCCCACACACTGAAACCCCTTCCCCACACACAGAAACCCCTTCCCCACACACTGAAACACCTTCCCCACACAATTGAAACCACATCCCCACACACTGAAACGCCTTGCGCACACACAGCAACCTCTCCGCAAACACTGAAACACATTCCGCACACACTTACACACCTTCCCCACACACTGAAACACATCCTCACACACTGAAACCCCTTCCCGACACACTGAAACCCCTTCCCCCCAAACTCAAACCATTCCCCACACTCTGAAACCCCTACCCCACACAATGAAACACCTTCCCCACACACTGAAACCCATCCCGACACTCGGAAACCCCTTCCCCACACAGTGAAGCACCTTCCCCACACACTGAAACCCCTTCCCCACACACTGAACCCCCTTCCCCACACCATGAAACCACTTCCCACACACTGAAACCCATCCCCACACACTGAAACCCTTCCCCACACACTGAAACCCCTTCCCCACACACTGAAACCCCTTCCCCACACAATGAAACACATCCCCACACTCTGAAACACCTTCCCCACACACTGTAACCCCTTCCGCACACACTGAAACCCATCCCCACACACAGAAACCCCGTCCCCACGCAATGTAACCCTTCCCCACACACAGAAACACTTCCCCAAACACTGAAAACCCTTCCCCACAAACTGAAACCTTTTCCCCACAAACTGAAACCCCTTCCCCACACACTAAAACCCTTCCCCACACACTGAAACCCCTTCCCCACACACTGAAACCCCTTCCCCACACACTGAAACCCTTCCCCACACACTGAGACCCCTTCCCCACATAGGGAAACCCCGTCCCCACACACTGAAACACCTTTCCCACACACTGAAACCCCTCCCCACACACTGAAACCCTTCCCCACACACTTAAACCCCTTCCCCACACACTGAGACCCCTTCCCCACACACTGAAACCCTTCCCCACACACTGAAACCCCTTCCCCACATAGTGAAACCCCTTCCCCACACAATAAAACACCTTCCCCACACACTGAATCCCCTTCCCCACACACTGAAACCCCTTCCGCACACAATGATACACCTTCTGCACACACTGAAACCCCTTCCCCACACACTGAAACACCTTCCGCACACACTGAAACCCCTACCGCACACACTGAAACACCTTCCCCACACACTGAAACCCTTCCCCACACACAGAAACACCTTCCCCACACACTGAAACCCCTTCCACACACACTGAAACGACTTCCCCACACAATAAAACCCCTTCCCCACACACTGAAACCCCTTCCGCACACAGTGAAACCCTTCCCCCAACACTGAAACCCCTTCCCCACGCACTGAAACACATCCCCACACACTGAAACCCCATCCCCACAAACTGAAAGCCCTTCCTCGCACACTAAAACCCTTCCCCACACACTGAAACCCCATCCCCACACACTGAAACCACTTCCCCACAAAGTGAAACCCCTTCCCCACACACTGAAACACCTTCCCCACACACTGAAACACCATCCGCTCACAGTGAAACAATTCCCCACACACTGAAATCCCTTCCCCACACTCTGAAACACCTTCCCCACACACTGAAACCCCTTCCCCACACACTGACACACCTCCCCCACACACTGAAACAACTTCCCCACACAATGAAACCCCTTGCCAACACACTGAAACAGCTTCCCCACACACTGTAACCCTTCCCGACACACAGAAATACTTCCCCACACACTGAAACCCCTTCCCCACAAACTGAAACCCCTTCCCCACACACTGAAAACCCTTCCCCACACACTGAAACCCTTCCCCACACTCTGAAACCCCTTCCTCACACACTGAAACCCCTTCCCTACACACTGAAACCCTTCCCCACACACTGAAACCCCTTCCCCACATAGTGAAACCCCTTCGCCACACAATAAAACCCCTTCCCCACTCACTGAAACCCCTTCTGCACACACTGAAACACCTTCCCCACACACTGAAACACCTTCCCCACACACTGAAACCCTTTCCCCACACACAGAAACCCCTTCCCCACACACTGAAACACCTTCCCCACACAATTGAAACCCCATCCCCACACACTGAAATGCCTTGCGCACACACAGCAACCTCTCCGCAAACAATGAAACACCTTCCGCACACACTGAAACACCTTCCCCACACACTGAAACACATCCTCACACACTGAAACCCCTTCCCGACACACTGAAACCCCTTCCCCCCAAACTGAAACCATTCCCCACACTCTGAAACCCCTACCCCACACACTGAAACACCTTCCCCACACACTGAAACCCATCCCGACACTCGGAAACTCCTTCCCCACACAGTGAAACACCTTCCCCACGCACTGAAACCCCTTCCCCACATAGTGAAACCCCTTCCCCACACACTGAAACACCTTCCCGACACACTGAAACCCCTTCTGCACACAGTTAAACAATTCCCCACACACTGAAACCCCTTCCCCACACACAGAAACACCTTCCCCACACACTGAAACCCCTTCCCCACGCACTGAAACATGTTCCCCACATACTGAAACCCTTCCCCACACACTGAAACCCCTTCCCCACACACTGAGACCCCTTCCCCACACTGTGAAAACCCTTCCCCACAAACTGAAACCCCTTCCCCACAAACTGAAACCCCTTCCCCACACACTAAAACCCTTCCCCACACACTGAAACCCCTTCCCCACACACTGGAACCCCTTCCCCACACAATAAAACCCCTTCCCCACACACTGAAACCCCTTCCGCACACAGTGAAACCCTTCCCCCAACACTGAAACCCATTCCCCACGCACTGAAACACATCCCCACACACTGAAACCCCATCCCCACAAACTGAAAGCCCTTCCTCGCACACTAAAACCCTTCCCCACACACTGAAACCCCATCCCCACACACTGAAACCACTTCCCCACAAAGTGAAACCCCTTCCCCACACACTGAAACACCTTCCCCACACACTGTAACCCTTCCCCACACACAGAAATACTTCCCCACACACTGAAACCCCTTCCCCACAAACTGAAACCCCTTCCCCACACACTGAAACACCTTCCCCACATACTGAAACCCTTCCCCACACACTGAAACCCCTTCCCCACACACTGAGACACCTTCCCCACACTGTGAAAACCCTTCCCCACAAACTGAAACCCCTTCCCCACAAACTGAAACCCCTTCCCCACACACTAAAACCCTTCCCCACACACTGAAACCCCTTCCCCACACACTGGAACCCCTTCCCCACACACTGAAACACCTTCCCCACACACTGAAACCCCTTCCCCAAACACTGAAACACTTTCCACACACACTGAAACCCATCCCGACAATCGGAAACCCCTTCCCCACACAGTGAAGCACCTTCCCCACACACTGAAACCCCTTCCCCACACACTGAAACCCATTCCCCACACCATGAAACCACTTCCCACACACTGAAACACATCCCCACACACTGAAACCCTTCCCCACACACTGAAACCCCTTCCCCACACACTGAAACCCCTTCCCCACACAATGAAACACATCCCCACACTCTGAAACACCTTCCCCACACACTGTAACCCCTTCCGCACACACTGAAACCCATCCCCACACACAGAAACCCCGTCCCCACGCAATGTAACCCTTCCCCACACACAGAAACACTTCCCCAAACACTGAAAACCCTTCCCCACAAACTGAAACCCCTTCCCCACAAACTGAAACCCCTTCCCCACACACTAAAACCCTTCCCCACACACTGAAACCCTTTCCCTATACACTGAAACCCCTTCCCCACACACTGAAACCCCTCCCCACACACTGAAACCCTTCCCCACACACTGAAACCCCTTCCCCACACACTGAGACCCCTTCCCCACACACTGAAACCCTTCCCCACACACTGAAACCCCTTCCCCACATATTGAAACCCCTTCCCACACAATAAATCAACTTCCCCACACACTGAATCCCCTTCCCCACACACTGAAACCCCTTCTGCACACAATGATACACCTTCTGCACACACTGAAAAACCTTCCCCACACACTGAAACACCTTCTGCACACACTGAAACCCCTACCGCACACACTGAAACACCTTCCCCACACACTGAAACCCCTTCCCCACACACAGAAACACCTTCCCCACACACTGAAACCCCTTCCACACACACTGAAACGACTTCCCCACACAATAAAACCCCTTCCCCACACACTGAAACCCCTTCCGCACACAGTGAAACCCTTCCCCCAACACTGAAACCCCTTCCCCACGCACTGAAACACATCCCCACACACTGAAACCCCATCCCCACAAACTGAAAGCCCTTCCTCACACACTAAAACCCTTCCCCACACACTGAAACCCCATCCCCACACACTGAAACCACTTCCCCACAAAGTGAAACCCCTTCCCCACACACTGAAACACCTTCCCCACACAATGAAACCCCATCCGCTCACAGTTAAACAATTCCCCACACACTGAAATCCCTTCCCCACACTCTGAAACACCTTCCCCACACACTGAAACCCCTTCCCCACACACTGAAACACCTTCCCCACACACTGAAACAACTTCCCCACACACTGAAACCCCTTGCCAACACACTGAAACAGCTTCCCCACACACTGTAACCCTTCCCGACACACATAAATACTTCCCCACACACTGAAACCCCTTCCCCACAAACTGAAACCCCTTCCCCACACACTGAAAACCCTTCCCCACACACTGAAACCCTTCCCCACACTCTGAAACCCCTTCCTCACACACTGAAACCCCTTCCCTACACACTAAAACCCTTCCCCACACACTGAAACCCCTTCCCCACATATTGAAACCCCTTCGCCACACAATAAAACACCTTCCCCACACACTGAATCCCCTTCCCCACTCACTGAAACCCCTTCCGCACACAATGAAACACCTTCCCCACACACTGAAACCCCTTCCTCACACACTGAAACACCTTCCGAACACACTGAAACCCCTACCGCACACACTGAAACACCTTCCCCACACACTGAAACCCCTTCCCCACACACAGAAACCCCTTCCCCACACACTGAAACACCTTCCCCACACAATTGAAACCACATCCCCACACACTGAAACGCCTTGCGCACACACAGCAACCTCTCCGCAAACACTGAAACACCTTCCGCACACACTTAAACACCTTCCCCACACACTGAAACACATCCTCACACACTGAAACCCCTTCCCGACACACTGAAACCCCTTCCCCCCAAACTCAAACCATTCCCCACACTCTGAAACCCCTACCCCACACAATGAAACACCTTCCCCACACACTGAAACCCATCCCGACACTAGGAAACCCCTTCCCCACACAGTGAAGCACCTTCCCCACACACTGAAACCCCTTCCCCAAACACTGAAACACTTTCCACACACACTGAAACCCATCCCGACAATCGGAAACCCCTTCCCCACACAGTGAAGCACCTTCCCCACACACTGAAACCCCTTCCCCACACACTGAAACCCATTCCCCACACCATGAAACCACTTCCCACACACTGAAACACATCCCCACACACTGAAACCCTTCCCCACACACTGAAACCCCTTCCCCACACACTGAAACCCCTTCCCCACACAATGAAACACATCCCCACACTCTGAAACACCTTCCCCACACACTGTAACCCCTTCCGCACACACTGAAACCCATCCCCACACACAGAAACCCCGTCCCCACGCAATGTAACCCTTCCCCACACACAGAAACACTTCCCCAAACACTGAAAACCCTTCCCCACAAACTGAAACCCCTTCCCCACAAACTGAAAACCCTTCCCCACACACTAAAACCCTTCCCCACACACTGAAACCCCTTCCCCACACACTGAAACCCCTTCCCCACACACTGAAACCCCTCCCCACACACTGAAACCCTTCCCCACACACTGAAACCCCTTCCCCACACACTGAGACCCCTTCCCCACACACTGAAACCCTTCCCCACACACTGAAACCCCTTCCCCACATAGTGAAACCCCTTCCCACACAATAAATCAACCTCCCCACACACTGAATCCCCTTCCCCACACACTGAAACCCCTTCCGCACACAATGATACACCTTCTGCACACACTGAAACCCCTTCCCCACACACTGAAACACCTTCTGCACACACTGAAACCCCTACCGCACACACTGAAACACCTTCCCCACACACTGAAACCCCTTCCCCACACACAGAAACACCTTCCCCACACACTGAAACCCCTTCCACACACACTGAAACGACTTCCCGACACAATAAAACCCCTTCCCCACACACTGAAACCCCTTCCGCACACAGTGAAACCCTTCCCCCAACACTGAAACCCCTTCCCCACGCACTGAAACACATCCCCACACACTGAAACCCCATCCCCACAAACTGAAAGCCCTTCCTCACACACTAAAACCCTTCCCCACACACTGAAACCCCATCCCCACACACTGAAACCACTTCCCCACAAAGTGAAACCCCTTCCCCACACACTGAAACACCTTCCCCACACAATGAAACCCCATCCGCTCACAGTTAAACAATTCCCCACACACTGAAATCCCTTCCTCACACTCTGAAACACCTTCCCCACACACTGAAACCCCTTCCCCACACACTGAAACACCTTCCCCACACACTGAAACAACTTCCCCACACACTGAAACCCCTTGCCAACACACTGAAACAGCTTCCCCACACACTGTAACCCTTCCCGACACACAGAAATACTTCCCCACACACTGAAACCCCTTCCCCACAAACTGAAACCCCTTCCCCACACACTGAAAACCCTTCCCCACACACTGAAACCCTTCCCCACACTCTGAAACCCCTTCCTCACACACTGAAACCCCTTCCCTACACACTGAAACCCTTCCCCACACACTGAAACCCCTTCCCCACATATTGAAACCCCTTCGCCACACAATAAAACACCTTCCCCACACACTGAATCCCCTTCCCCACTCACTGAAACCCCTTCCGCACACAATGAAACACCTTCCCCACACACTGAAACCCCTTCCTCACACACTGAAACACCTTCCGAACACACTGAAACCCCTACCGCACACACTGAAACACCTTCCCCACACACTGAAACCCCTTCCCCACACACAGAAACCCCTTCCCCACACACTGAAACACCTTCCCCACACAATTGAAACCACATCCCCACACACTGAAACGCCTTGCGCACACACAGCAACCTCTCCGCAAACACTGAAACACATTCCGCACACACTTAAACACCTTCCCCACACACTGAAACACATCCTCACACACTGAAACCCCTTCCCGACACACTGAAACCCCTTCCCCCCAAACTCAAACCATTCCCCACACTCTGAAACCCCTACCCCACACAATGAAACACCTTCCCCACACACTGAAACCCATCCCGACACTAGGAAACCCCTTCCCCACACAGTGAAGCACCTTCCCCACACACTGAAACCCCTTCCCCACACACTGAAACCCCTTCCCCACACCATGAAACCACTTCCCACACACTGAAACCCATCCCCACACACTGAAACCATTCCCCACACTCTGAAACCCCTACCCCACACACTGAAACACCTTCCCGACACACTGAAACCCCTTCCCCACATAGTGAAACCCCTTCCCCACACACTGAAACACCTTCCCGACACACTGAAACCCCTTCTGCACACAGTTAAACAATTCCCCACACACTGAAACCCCTTCCCCACACACAGAAACACCTTCCCCACACACTGAAACCCCTTCCCCACGCACTGAAACATGTTCCCCACACACTGAAACAACTTCCCCACACACTGAAACCCCTTCCCCACACACTGAAACAGCTTCCCCACACACTGTAACCCTTCCCCACACACAGAAATACTTCCCCACACACTGAAACCCCTTCCCCACAAACTGAAACCCCTTCCCCACACACTGAAACACCTTCCCCACATACTGAAACCCTTCCTCACACACTGAAACCCCTTCCCCACACAGTGAGACCCCTTCCCCACACTGTGAAAACCCTTCCCCACAAACTGAAACCCCTTCCCCACAAACTGAAACCCCTTCCCCACACACTAAAACCCTTCCCCACACACTGGAACCCCTTCCCCACACAATAAAACCCCTTCCCCACACACTGAAACCCCTTCCGCACACAGTGAAACCCTTCCCCCAACACTGAAACCCCTTCCCCACGCACTGAAACCCCATCCCCACAAACTGAAAGCCCTTCCTCGCACACTAAAACCCTTCCCCACACACTGAAACCCCATCCCCACACACTGAAACCACTTCCCCACAAAGTGAAACCCCTTCCCCACACACTGAAACACCTTCCCCACACACTGAAACCCCATCCGCTCACAGTTAAACAATTCCCCACACACTGAAATCCCTTCCCCACACTCTGAAACACCTTCCCCACACACTGAAACCCCTTCCCCACTCACTGACACACCTTCCCCACACACTGAAACAACTTCCTCACACACTGAAACCCCTTGCCAACACACTGAAACAGCTTCCCCACACACTGCAACCCTTCCCGACACACATAAATACTTCCCCACACACTGAAACCCCTTCCCCACAAACTGAAACCCCTTCCCCACACACTGAAAACCCTTCCCCACACACTGAAACCCTTCCCCACACTCTGAAACCCCTTCCTCACACACTGAAACCCCTTCCCTACACACTGAAACCCTTCCCCACACACTGAAACCCCTTCCCCACATAGTGAAACCCCTTCGCCACACAATAAAACACCTTCCCCACTCACTGAAACCCCTTCCGCACACAATGAAACACCTTCCCCACACACTGAAACCCCTTCCTCACACACTGAAACACCTTCCGAACACACTGAAACCCCTACCGCACACACTGAAACACCTTCCCCACACACTGAAACCCTTTCCCCACACACAGAAACCCCTTCCCCACACACTGAAACACCTTCCCCACACAATTGAAACCCCATCCCCACACACTGAAATGCCTTGCGCACACACAGCAACCTCTCCGCAAACAATGAAACACCTTCCGCACACACTGAAACACCTTCCCCACACACTGAAACACATCCTCACACACTGAAACCCCTTCCCGACACACTGAAACCCCTTCCCCCCAAACTGAAACCATTCCCCACACTCTGAAACCCCTACCCCACACACTGAAACACCTTCCCCACACACTGAAACCCATCCCGACACTCGGAAACTCCTTCCCCACACAGTGAAACACCTTCCCCACACACTGAAACCCCTTCCCCAAACACTGAAACACTTTCCACACACACTGAAACCCATCCCGACAATCGGAAACCCCTTCCCCACACAGTGAAGCACCTTCCCCACACACTGAAACCCCTTCCCCACACACTGAAACCCATTCCCCACACCATGAAACCACTTCCCACACACTGAAACACATCCCCACACACTGAAACCCTTCCCCACACACTGAAACCCCTTCCCCACACACTGAAACCCCTTCCCCACACAATGAAACACATCCCCACACTCTGAAACACCTTCCCCACACACTGTAACCCCTTCCGCACACACTGAAACCCATCCCCACACACAGAAACCCCGTCCCCACGCAATGTAACCCTTCCCCACACACAGAAACACTTCCCCAAACACTGAAAACCCTTCCCCACAAACTGAAACCCCTTCCCCACAAACTGAAACCCCTTCCCCACACACTAAAACCCTTCCCCACACACTGAAACCCCTTCCCCACACACTGAAACCCCTTCCCCACACACTGAAACCCCTCCCCACACACTGAAACCCTTCCCCACACACTGAAACCCCTTCCCCACACACTGAGACCCCTTCCCCACACACTGAAACCCTTCCCCACACACTGAAACCCCTTCCCCACATAGTGAAACCCCTTCCCACACAATAAATCAACTTCCCCACACACTGAATCCCCTTCCCCACACACTGAAACCCCTTCCGCACACAATGATACACCTTCTGCACACACTGAAACCCCTTCCCCACACACTGAAACACCTTCTGCACACACTGAAACCCCTACCGCACACACTGAAACACCTTCCCCACACACTGAAACCCCTTCCCCACACACAGAAACACCTTCCCCACACACTGAAACCCCTTCCACACACACTGAAACGACTTCCCGACACAATAAAACCCCTTCCCCACACACTGAAACCCCTTCCGCACACAGTGAAACCCTTCCCCCACACACTGAAACCCCTTCCCCACGCACTGAAACACATCCCCACACACTGAAACCCCATCCCCACAAACTGAAAGCCCTTCCTCACACACTAAAACCCTTCCCCACACACTGAAACCCCATCCCCACACACTGAAACCACTTCCCCACAAAGTGAAACCCCTTCCCCACACACTGAAACACCTTCCCCACACAATGAAACCCCATCCGCTCACAGTTAAACAATTCCCCACACACTGAAATCCCTTCCCCACACTCTGAAACACCTTCCCCACACACTGAAACCCCTTCCCCACACACTGAAACACCTTCCCCACACACTGAAACAACTTCCCCACACACTGAAACCCCTTGCCAACACACTGAAACAGCTTCCCCACACACTGTAACCCTTCCCGACACACAGAAATACTTCCCCACACACTGAAACCCCTTCCCCACAAACTGAAACCCCTTCCCCACACACTGAAAACCCTTCCCCACACACTGAAACCCTTCCCCACACTCTGAAACCCCTTCCTCACACACTGAAACCCCTTCCCTACACACTGAAACCCTTCCCCACACACTGAAACCCCTTCCCCACATATTGAAACCCCTTCGCCACACAATAAAACACCTTCCCCACACACTGAATCCCCTTCCCCACTCACTGAAACCCCTTCCGCACACAATGAAACACCTTCCCCACACACTGAAACCCCTTCCTCACACACTGAAACACCTTCCGAACACACTGAAACCCCTACCGCACACACTGAAACACCTTCCCCACACACTGAAACCCCTTCCCCACACACAGAAACCCCTTCCCCACACACTGAAACACCTTCCCCACACAATTGAAACCACATCCCCACACACTGAAACGCCTTGCGCACACACAGCAACCTCTCCGCAAACACTGAAACACCTTCCGCACACAATTAAACACCTTCCCCACACACTGAAACACATCCTCACACACTGAAACCCCTTCCCGACACACTGAAACCCCTTCCCCCCAAACTCAAACCATTCCCCACACTCTGAAACCCCTACCCCACACAATGAAGCACCTTCCCCACACACTGAAACCCATCCCGACACTAGGAAACCCCTTCCCCACACAGTGAAGCACCTTCCCCACACACTGAAACCCCTTCCCCACACACTGAAACCCCTTCCCCACACTCTGAAACCACTTCCCACACACTGAAACCCATCCCCACACACTGAAACCATTCCCCACACTCTGAAACCCCTACCCCACACACTGAAACACCTTCCCCACACACTGAAACCCCTTCCCCACATAGTGAAACCCCTTCCCCACACACTGAAACACCTTCCCGATACACTGAAACCCCTTCTGCACACAGTTAAACAATTCCCCACACACTGAAACCCCTTCCCCACACACAGAAACACCTTCCCCACACACTGAAACCCCTTCCCCACGCACTGAAACATGTTCCCCACACACTGAAACAACTTCCCCACACACTGAAACCCCTTCCCCACACACTGAAACAGCTTCCCCACACACTGTAACCCTTCCCCACACACAGAAATACTTCCCCACACACTGAAACCCCTTCCCCACAAACTGAAACCCCTTCCCCACACACTGAAACACCTTCCCCACATACTGAAACCCTTCCCCACACACTGAAACCCCTTCCCCACACACTGAGACCCCTTCCCCACACTGTGAAAACCCTTCCCCACAAACTGAAACCCCTTCCCCACAAACTGAAACCCCTTCCCCACACACTAAAACCCTTCCCCACACACTGAAACCCCTTCCCCACACACTGGAACCCCTTCCCCACACAATAAAACCCCTTCCCCACACACTGAAACCCCTTCCGCACACAGTGAAACCCTTCCCCCAACACTGAAACCCCTTCCCCACGCACTGAAACCCCATCCCCACAAACTGAAAGCCCTTCCTCGCACACTAAAACCCTTCCCCACACACTGAAACCCCATCCCCACCCACTGAAACCACTTCCCCACAAAGTGAAACCCCTTCCCCACACACTGAAACACCTTCCCCACACACTGAAACCCCATCCGCTCACAGTTAAACAATTCCCGACACACTGAAATCTCTTCCCCACACTCTGAAACACCTTCCCCACACACTGAAACCCCTTCCCCACACACTGACACACCTTCCCCACACACTGAAACAACTTCCCCACACACTGAAACCCCTTGCCAACACACTGAAACAGCTTCCCCACACACTGTAACCCTTCCCGACACACAGAAATACTTCCCCACACACTGAAACCACTTCCCCACAAACTGAAACCCCTTCCCCACACACTGAAAACCCTTCCCCACACACTGAAACCCTTCCCCACACTCTGAAACCCCTTCCTCACACACTGAAACCCCTTCCCTACACACTGAAACCCTTCCCCACACACTGAAACCCCTTCCCCACATAGTGAAACCCCTTCGCCACACAATAAAACACCTTCCCCACTCACTGAAACCCCTTCCGCACACAATGAAACACCTTCCCCACACACTGAAACCCCTTCCTCACACACTGAAACACCTTCCGAACACACTGAAACCCCTACCGCACACACTGAAACACCTTCCCCACACACTGAAACCCTTTCCCCACACACAGAAACCCCTTCCCCACACACTGAAACACCTTCCCCACACAATTGAAACCCCATCCCCACACACTGAAATGCCTTGCGCACACACAGCAACCTCTCCGCAAACAATGAAACACCTTCCGCACACACTGAAACACCTTCCCCACACACTGAAACACATCCTCACACACTGAAACCCCTTCCCGACACACTGAAACCCCTTCCCCCCAAACTGAAACCATTCCCCACACTCTGAAACCCCTACCCCACACACTGAAACACCTTCCCCACACACTGAAACCCATCCCGACACTCGGAAACTCCTTCCCCACACAGTGAAACACCTTCCCCACACACTGAAACCCCTTCCCCACATAGTGAAACCCCTTCCCCACACACTGAAACACCTTCCCGACACACTGAAACCCCTTCTGCACACAGTTAAACAATTCCCCACACACTGAAACCCCTTCCCCCACACAGAAACACCTTCCCCACACACTGAAACCCCTTCCCCACGCACTGAAACATGTTCCCCACACACTGAAACAACTTCCCCACACACTGAAACCCCTTCCCCACACACTGAAACAGCTTCCCCACACACTGTAACCCTTCCCCACACACAGAAATACTTCCCCACACACTGAAACCCCTTCCCCACAAACTGAAACCCCTTCCCCACACACTGAAACACCTTCCCCACATACTGAAACCCTTCCCCACACACTGAAACCCCTTCCCCACACACTGAGACCCCTTCCCCACACTGTGAAAACCCTTCCCCACAAACTGAAACCCCTTCCTCACAAACTGAAACCCCTTCCCCACACACTAAAACCCTTCCCCACACACTGAAACCCCTTCCCCACACACTGGAACCCCTTCCCCACACACTGAAACACCTTCCCCACACACTGAAACCCCTTCCCCAAACACTGAAACACTTTCCACACACACTGAAACCCATCCCGACAATCGGAAACCCCTTCCCCACACAGTGAAGCACCTTCCCCACACACTGAAACCCCTTCCCCACACACTGAAACCCATTCCCCACACCATGAAACCACTTCCCACACACTGAAACACATCCCCACACACTGAAACCCTTCCCCACACACTGAAACCCCTTCCCCACACACTGAAACCCCTTCCCCACACAATGAAACACAGCCCCACACTCTGAAACACCTTCCCCACACACTGAAACCCCTTCCGCACACACTGAAACCCATCCCCACACACAGAAACCCCGTCCCCACGCAATGTAACCCTTCCCCACACACAGAAACACTTCCCCAAACACTGAAAGCCCTTCCCCACAAACTGAAACCCCTTCCCCACAAACTGAAACCCCTTCCCCACACACTAAAACCCTTCCCCACACACTGAAACCCCTTCCCCACACACTGAAACCCCTTCCCCACACACTGAAACCCCTCCCCACACACGGAAACCCTTCCCCACACACTGAAACCCCTTCCCCACACACTGAGACCCCTTCCCCACACACTGAAACCCTTCCCCACACACTGAAACCCCTTCCCCACATCGTGAAACCCCTTCCCACACAATAAATCACCTTCCCCACACACTGAATCCCCTTCCCCACACACTGAAACCCCTTCCGCACACAATGATACACCTTCTGCACACACTGAAACCCCTTCCCCACACACTGAAACACCTTCTGCACACACTGAAACCCCTACCGCACACACTGAAACACCTTCCCCACACACTGAAACCACTTCCCCACACACAGAAACACCTTCCCCACACACTGAAACCCCTTCCACACACACTGAAACGACTTCCCCACACAATAAAACCCCTTCCCCACACACTGAAACCCCTTCCGCACACAGTGAAACCCTTCCCCCAACACTGAAACCCCTTCCCCACGCACTGAAACACATCCCCACACACTGAAACCCCATCCCCACAAACTGAAAGCCCTTCCTCACACACTAAAACCCTTCCACACACACTGAAACCCCATCCCCACACACTGAAACCACTTCCCCACAAAGTGAAACCCCTTCCCCACACACTGAAACACCTTCCCCACACACTGAAACCCCATCCGCTCACAGTTAAACAATTCCCCACACACTGAAATCCCTTCCCCACAATCTGAAACACCTTCCCCACACACTGAAACCCCTTCCCCACACACTGACACACCTTCCCCACACACTGAAACAACTTCCCCACACACTGAAACCCCTTGCCAACACACTGAAACAGCTTCCCCACACACTGTAACCCTTCCCGACACACAGAAATACTTCCCCACACACTGAAACCCCTTCCCCACAAACTGAAACCCCTTCCCCACACACTGAAAACCCTTCCCCACACACTGAAACCCTTCCCCACACTCTGAAACCCCTTCCTCACACACTGAAACCCCTTCCCTACACACTGAAACCCTTCCCCACACACTGAAACCCCTTCCCCACATATTGAAACCCCTTCGCCACACAATAAAACACCTTCCCCACACACTGAATCCCCTTCCCCACTCACTGAAACCCCTTCCGCACACAATGAAACACCTTCCCCACACACTGAAACCCCTTCCTCACACACTGAAACACCTTCCGAACACACTGAAACCCCTACCGCACACACTGAAACACCTTCCCCACACACTGAAACCCCTTGCCCACACACAGAAACCCCTTCCCCACACACTGAAACACCTTCCCCACACAATTGAAACCACATCCCCAGACACTGAAACGCCTTGCGCACACACAGCAACCTCACCGCAAACACTGAAACAACTTCCGCACACACTTAAACACCTTCCCCACACACTGAAACACATCCTCACACACTGAAACCCCTACCCCACACAATGAAACACCTTCCCCACACACTGAAACCCATCCCGACACTCGGAAACCCCTTCCCCACACAGTGAAGCACCTTCCCCACACACTGAAACCCCTTCCCCACACACTGAAACCCATTCCCCACACCATGAAACCACTTCCCACACACTGAAACCCATCCCCACACACTGAAACCCTTCCCCACACACTGAAACCCCTTCCCCACACACTGAAACCCCTTCCCCACACAATGAAACACATCCCCACACTCTGAAACACCTTCCCCACACACTGTAACCCCTTCCGCACACACTGAAACCCATCCCCACACACAGAAACCCCGTCCCCACGCAATGTAACCCTTCCCCACACACAGAAACACTTCCCCAAACACTGAAAACCCTTCCCCACAAACTGAAACCTTTTCCCCACAAACTGAAACCCCTTCCCCACACACTAAAACCCTTCCCCACACACTGAAACCCCTTCCCCTCACACTGAAACCCCTTCCCCACACACTGAAACCCCTTCCCCACATAGTGAAACCCCGTCCCCACACACTGAAACACCTTTCCCACACACTGAAACCCCTCCCCACACACTGACACCCTTCCCCACACACTTAAACCCCTTCCCCACAAACTGAGACCCCTTCCCCCCACACTGAAACCCTTCCCCACACACTGAAACCCCTTCCCCACATAGTGAAACCCCTTCCCCACACAATAAAACACCTTCCCCACACACTGAATCCCCTTCCCCACACACTGAAACCCCTTCCACACACAATGATACACCTTCTGCACACACTGGAACCCCTTCCCCACACACTGAAACACCTTCCGCACACACTGAAACCCCTACCGCACACACTGAAACACCTTCCCCACACACTGAAACCCCTTCCCCACAAACAGAAACACCTTCCCCACACAATAAAACCCCTTCCCCACACACTGAAACCCCTTCCGCACACAGTGAAACCCTTCCCCCAACACTGAAACCCCTTCCCCACGCACTGAAACACATCCCCACACACTGAAACCCCATCCCCACAAACTGAAAGCCCTTCCTCGCACACTAAAACCCTTCCCCACACACTGAAACCCCATCCCCACACACTGAAACCACTTCCCCACAAAGTGAAACCCCTTCCGCTCACAGTTAAACAATTCCCCACACACTGAAATCCCTTCCCCACACTCTGAAACACCTTCCCCACACACTGAAACCCCTTCCCCACACACTGACACACCTTCCCCACACACTGAAACAACTTCCCCACACACTGAAACCCCTTGCCAACACATTGAAACAGCTTCCCCACACACTGTAACCCTTCCCGACACACAGAAATACTTCCCCACACACTGAAACCCCTTCCCCACAAACTGAAACCCCTTCCCCACACACTGAAAACCCTTCCCCACACACTGAAACCCTTCCCCACACTCTGAAACCCCTTCCTCACACACTGAAACCCCTTCCCTACACACTGAAACCCTTCCCCACACACTGAAACCCCTTCCCCACATAGTGAAACCCCTTCGCCACACAATAAAACACCTTCCCCACTCACTGAAACCCCTTCCGCACACAATGAAACACCTTCCCCACACACTGAAACCCCTTCCTCACACACTGAAACACCTTCCGAACACACTGAAACCCCTACCGCACACACTGAAACACCTTCCCCACACACTGAAACCCTTTCCCCACACACAGAAGCCCCTTCCCCACACACTGAAACACCTTCCCCACACAATTGAAACCCCATCCCCACACACTGAAATGCCTTGCGCACACACAGCAACCTCTCCACAAACAATGAAACACCTTCCGCACACACTGAAACACCTTCCCCACACACTGAAACACATCCTCACACACTGAAACCCCTTCCCGACACACTGAAACCCCTTCCCCCCAAACTGAAACCATTCCCCACACTCTGAAACCCCTACCACACACACTGAAACACCTTCCCCACACACTGAAACCCATCCCGACACTCGGAAACTCCTTCCCCACACAGTGAAACACCTTCCCCACACACTGAAACCCCTTCCCCACATAGTGAAACCCCTTCCCCACACACTGAAACACCTTCCCGACACACTGAAACCCCTTCTGCACACAGTTAATCAATTCCCCACACACTGAAACCCCTTCCCCACACACAGAAACACCTTCCCCACACACTGAAACCCCTTCCCCACGCACTGAAACATGTTCCCCACACACTGAAACAACTTCCCCACACACTGAAACCCCTTCCCCACACACTGAAACAGCTTCCCCACACACTGTAACCCTTCCCCACACACAGAAATACTTCCCCACACACTGAAACCCCTTCCCCACAAACTGAAACCCCTTCCCCACACACTGAAACACCTTCCCCACACACTGAAACCCTTCCCCACACACTGAAACCCCTTCCCCACACACTGAGACCCCTTCCCCACACTCTGAAAACCCTTCCCCACAAACTGAAACCCCTTCCCCACAAACAGAAACCCCTTCCCCACACACTAAAACCCTTCCCCACACACTGAAACCCCTTCCCCACACACTGGAACCCCTTCCCCACACACTGAAACACCTTCCCCACACACTGAAACCCCTTCCCCAAACACTGAAACACTTTCCACACACACTGAAACCCATCCCGACAATCGGAAACCCCTTCCCCACACAGTGAAGCACCTTCCCCACACACTGAAACCCCTTCCCCACACACTGAAAACCATTCCCCACACCATGAAACCACTTCCCACACACTGAAACACATCCCCACACACTGAAACCCTTCCCCACACACTGAAACCCCTTCCCCACACACTGAAACCCCTTCCCCACACAATGAAACACATCCCCACACTCTGAAGCACCTTCCCCACACACTGTAACCCCTTCCCCACACACTGAAACCCATCCCCACACACAGAAACCCCGTCCCCACGCAATGTAACCCTTCCCCACACACAGAAACACTTCCCCAAACACTGAAAACCTTTCACCACAAACTGAAACCCCGCCCCCACAAACTGAAACCCCTTCCCCACACACTAAAACCCTTCCCCACACACTGAAACCCCTTCCCCACACACTGAAACCCCTTCCCCACACACTGAAACCCTTCCCCACAAACTGAAACCCCTTCCCCACATAGTGAAACCCCTTCCCCACACACTGAAACACCTTTCCCACACACTGAAACCCCTTCCGCACACACTGAAACCCCTTCCCCACACACTGAAACAGCTTCCCCACACACTGTAACCCTTCCCCACACACAGAAATACTTCCCCACACACTGAAACCCCTTCCCCACACACCGAAACACCTTCCCCACACACTGAAACAACTTCCCCACACACTGAAACCCCTTCCCCACACACTGTAACCCTTCCGCACACACAGAAATATTTCCCCACACACTGAAACCCCTTCCCCACAAACTGAAACCCCTTCCCCACACACTGAAACACCTTCCCCACATACGGAAACCCTTCCCCACACACTGAAACCCCTTCCCCACACACTGAGACCCCTTCCCCACACACTGAAACCCTTCCCCACACACTGAAACCCCTCTCCCACATAGTTAAACACCTTCCCCACACAATAAAACACCTTCCCCACACACTGTATCCCCTTCCAATCACACTGAAACCCCTTCTGCACACAATGAAACACCTTCCCCACTCACTGAAACCCCTTCCCCACAAACTGAAACACCTTCCGCACACACTGAAACCCCTTCCACACACACTAAAACGCCTTCCCCACACAATGAAACCCCTTCCCCACACACTGAAACCCCTTCCGCACGCAGTGATACCCTTCCCCAAACACTGAAACCCCTTCCCCACAGACTGAAACACATCCCCACACACTGAAACCCCTTCCCCACAAACTGAAACCCCTTCCCCACACACTAAAACCCTTCCCCACACACTGAAAACCCTTCCCCACACACTGAAACCCCTTCCCCACACACTGAAACCCTTCCCCACACACTGAAACCCCTTCCCTACATAGTGAAACCGCTTCCCCACACACTGAAACACCTTCGCCACACACGGAAACCCCTTCCGCACTCAGTTAAACAATTCCCCACACACTGGAACCCCTTCCCCACACACTGAAACACCTTCCCCACACACTGAAACCCATTCCCCTAACACTGAAACACCTTCCCCACACACTGAAACAACTTCCACACACACTGAAACCCCTTCCCCACACATTGAAACTGCTTCCCCACACACTCTAACACTTCCCCACACACAGAAATACTTCCCCACACACTGAAACCCCTTCCCCACACACTGAAACCCCTTCCCCACACACTGAAACCCTTCCCCACAAACTGAAACCCCTTCCCCACACACTGAAACCCCTTCCCCACACACTGAAACCCTTCCCCACACACTGAAACCCCTTCCCCACACACTGAAACCCCTTCCCCACATAGTGAAACCCTTCCCCACAAATAAAACACCTTCCCAACACTCAGAATCCCCTTCCCCACACACTGAAACCCCTTCTGCACACAATGAAACACCTTCCCCACACACTGAAACCCGTACCCCACACACTGAAACACCTTCCCCACACACTGAAACCCCATCCGCTCACAGTTAAACAATTCCCCACACACTGAAATCCCTTCCCCACACACTTAACACCTTCCCCACACACTGAAACCCCTTCCCCACACACTGAAAAACCTTCCCCACACACTAAAACAACTTCCCCACACACTGAAACCCCTTGCCAACACACTGAAACAGCTTCCCCACACACTGTAACCATTCCCCACACACAGAAATACTTCCCCACACATTGAAACCCCTTCCCCACAAACTGAAACCCCTTTCCCACACTCTGGAAACCCTTCCCCACACACTCAAACCCTTCCCCACACTCTGAAACCCCTTCCCCACACACTGAAACCCCTTCCCTACACACTGAAACCCTTCCCCACACAATGAAACCCCTTCCCCACATAGTGAAACCCCTTCGCCACACAATAAAGCACCTTCCCCACACATGAATCCCCTTCCCCACACACTGAAACCCCTTCCGCACACAATGAAACACCTTCCCCACACACTGAATCCCCTTCCCCACACACTGAAACCCCTTCCGCACACAATGAAACACCTTCCCCACACACTGAAACCCCTTCATCACACACTGAAACATCTTCCGCACACACTTAAACCCCTACCACACACACTGAAACACCTTTCCCACACACTGAAACACCTTCCCCACACACAGAAACCCCTTCCCCACACACTGAAACACCTTCCCCACACACAGAAACCCCTTCCCCACACAGTGAAACGCCTTGCGCACGCACAGCAACCTCTCCGCAAACACTGAAACACCTTCCGCACACACTGAAACACCTTCCCCACACACTGAAACACATCCTCACACACTGAAACCCCTTCCCGACACACTGAAACCCCTTCCCCCCAAACTGAAACCATTCCCCACACTCTGAAACCCCTACCCCACACACTGAAACACATTCCCCACACACTGAAACCCATCCCGACACTCGGAAACCCCTTCCCCGCACAGTGAAACACCTTCCCCACACACTGAAACCCCTTCCCCACACACTGAAACCCCTTCCTCACACCCTGAAACCACTTCCCACACACTGAAACCCATCCCCACACACTGAACCCCTTCCCCACACACTGAAACCCCTTCCCCACACACTGAAACCACTTCCCCACAAACTGAAACCCCTTCCCCACACACTGAAACCCCTTCCCCACACACTGAAACCCCTTCCCCACACACTGAAACCCCTTCCCCACACACTGAAACCCCTTCCCCACATAGTGAAACCCTTCCCCACAAATAAAACACCTTCCCTACACACAGAATCCCCTTCCCCACACACTGAAAACCCTTCTGCACACAATGAAACACCTTCCCCACACACTGAAACCCCTACCCCACACACTGAAACACCTTCCCCACACACTGAAACCCCATCCGCTCACAGTTAAACAATTCCCGACACACTGAACTCCCTTCCCCAAACACTGAAACACCTTCCCCACACACTGAAACCCCATCCCCACACACTGAAACACCTTCCCCACACACTGAAACAACGTCCCCACACACTGAAACCCCTTGCCAACACACTGAAACAGCTTCCCCTCACACTGTAACCATTCCCCACACACAGAAATACTTCCCCACACATTGAAACCCCTTCCCCACAAACTAAAACCCCTTCCCCACACACTGAAAACCCTTCCCCACACACTGAAACCCTTCCCCACACTCTGAAACCCCTACCCCACACACTGAAACCCTTTCCCTACACACTGAAACCCTACCTCACACACTGAAACCCCTTCCCCACATAGGAAACCCCTTCCCCACACAATAAAGCACCTTCCCCACACACTGAATCCCCTTCCCCACCCACTGAAACCCCTTCCGCACACAATGAAACACCTTCCCCACACACTGAAACCCCTTCCTCACACACTGAAACACCTTCCGCACACACTTAAACCCCTACCGCACACACTGAAACACCTTCCCCACACACTGAAACCCCTTCCCTACACACAGAAACCCCTTCCCCACACACTGAAACACCTTCCCCACACACAGAAACCCCTTCCCCACACACTGAAACGCCTTGCGCACACACAACAACCTCTCCGCAAACACTGAAACACCTTCCGCACACACTGAAACACCATCCCCACACACTGAAACACATCCTCACACACTGAAACCCCTTCCCGACACACTGAAACCCCTTCCCACAAACTCAAACCATTCCCCACACACTGAAACCCCTTGCCAACACACTGAAACAGCTTCCCCACACACTGAAACCCCTTCCCCACACTCTGAAACCCCTACCCCACACACAGAAACACATTCCCCACACACTGAAACCCATCCCGACACTCGGAAACCCCTTCCCCACACAGTGAAACACCTTCCCCACACACTGAAACCCCTTCCCCACACACTGAAACCCCTTCCTCACACCCTGAAACCACTTCCCACACACTGAAACCCATCCCCACACACTGAAACCCTTCCCCACACACTGAAACCCCTTCCCCACACACTGAAACCCCTTCCCCACACAATGAAACACATCCCCACACTCTGAAACACCTTCCCCACACACTGTAACCCCTTCCGCACACACTGAAACCCATCCCCACACACAGAAACCCCGTCCCCACGCAATGTAACCCTTCCCCACACACAGAAACACTTCCCCAAACACTGAAAACCCTTCCCCACAAACTGAAACCCCTTCCCCACAAACTGAAACCCCTTCCCCACACACTAAAACCCTTCCCCACACACTGAAACCCCTTCCCCACACACTGAAACCCCTTCCCCACACACTGAAACCCTTCGCCACACACTGAAACCCCTTCCCCACATAGTGAAACCCCTTCCCCACACACTGAAACACCTTTCCCACACACTGAAACCCCTTCCGCACACACTGAATACCCCTTCCCCACACACTGATACAGCTTCCCCACACACTGTAACCCTTCCCCACACACAGAAATACTTCCCCACACACTGAAACCCCTTCCCCACACACAGAAACACCTTCCCCACACACTGAAACCCCTTCCCCACGCACTGAAACACCTTACCCACACACTGAAACAACTTCCCCACACACTGAAACCCCTTCCCCACACACTGAATCAGCTTCCCCACGCACTGTAACCCTTCCGCACACACAGAAATACTTCCCCACACACTGAAACCCTTCCCCACAAACTGAAACCCCTTCCCCACACACAGAAACTCCTTCCCCACATTCTGAAACCCTTCCCCACACACTGAAACCCCTTCCCCACACACTGAGACCCCTTCCCCACACACTGAAACCCTTCCCCACAAACACTGAAACCCCTCTCCCACATAGTTAAACACCTTCCCCACACAATAAAACACCTTCCCCACACACTGAATCCCCTTCCCCTCACTTGAAACCCCTTCTGCACACAATGAAACACCTTCCCCACTCACTGAAACCCCTTCCCCACACACTGAAACACCGACCGCACACACTGAAACCCCTTCCACACACACTAAAACGCCTTCCCCACACAATGAAACCCCTTCCCCACACACTGAAACCCCTTCCGCACACAGTGAAACCCTTCCTCAAACACTGAAACCCCTTCCCCACACACTGAAACACATCCCCACACACTGAAACCCCTTCCCCACAAACTGAATCCCCTTCCCCACACACTAAAACCCTTCCCCACACACTGAAAACCCTTCCCCACACACTGAAACCCCTTCCCCACACACTGAAACCCTTCCCCACACACTGAAACCCCTTCCCCACATAGGAAACCCCTTCCCCACACAATAAAGCACCTTCCCCACACACTGAATCCCCTTCCCCACCCACTGAAACCCCTTCCGCACACACTGAAACACCTTCCGCACACACTTAAACCCCTACCGCACACACTGAAACACCTTCCCCACACACTGAAACCCCTTCCCTACACACAGAAACCCCTTCCCCACACACTGAAACACCTTCCCCACACACAGAAACCCCTTCCCCACACACTGAAACGCCTTGCGCACACACAACAACCTCTCCGCAAACACTGAAACACCTTCCGCACACACTGAAACACCTTCCCCACACACTGAAACACATCCTCACACACAGAAACCCCTTCCCGACACACTGAAACCCCTTCCCCCAAACTCAAACCATTCCCCAAACACTGTAACCCCTTGCCAACACACTGAAACAGCTTCCCCACGCACTGTAACCCTTCCGCACACACAGAAATACTTCCCCACACACTGAAACCCTTCCCCACAAACTGAAACCCCTTCCCCACACACTGAAACTCCTTCCCCACATACTGAAACCCTTCCCCACACACTGAAACCCCTTCCCCACACACTGAGACCCCTTCCCCACACACTGAAACCCTTCCCCACAAACACTGAAACCCCTCTCCCACATAGTTAAACTCCTTCCCCACACAATAAAACACCTTCCCCACACACTGAATCCCCTTCCCCTCACACTGAAACCCCTTCTGCACACAATGAAACACCTTCCCCACTCACTGAAACCCCTTCCCCACACACTGAAACACCGACCGCACACACTGAAACCCCTTCCACACACACTAAAACGCCTTCCCCACACAATGAAACCCCTTCCCCACACACTGAAACCCCTTCCGCACACAGTGAAACCCTTCCTCATAAACTGAAACCCCTTCCCCACACACTGAAACACATCCCCACACACTGAAACCCCTTCCCCACAAACTGAAACCCCTTCCCCACACACTAAAACCCTTCCCCACACACTGAAAACCCTTCCCCACACACTGAAACCCCTTCCCCACACACTGAAACCCTTCCCCACACACTGAAACCCCTTCCCCACATAGGAAACCCCTTCCCCACACAATAAAGCACCTTCCCCACACACTGAATCCCCTTCCCCACCCACTGAAACCCCTTCCGCACACAATGAAACACCTTCCCCACACACTGAAACCCCTTCCTCACACACTGAAACACCTTCCGCACACACTTAAACCCCTACCGCACACACTGAAACACCTTCCCCACACACTGAAACCCCTTCCCTACACACAGAAACCCCTTCCCCACACACTGAAACACCTTCCCCACACACTGAAACGCCTTGCGCACACACAACAACCTCTACGCAAACACTGAAACACCTTCCGCACACACTGAAACACCTTCCCCACACACTGAAACACATCCTCACACACAGAATCCCCTTCCCGACACACTGAAACCCCTTCCCCCAAACTCAAACCATTCCCCACACACTGAAACCCCTTGCCAACACACTGAAACAGCTTCCCCACACACTGAAACCCCTTCCCCACACTCTGAAACCCCAACCCCACACACTGAAACACATTCCCCACACACTGAAACCCATCCCGACACTCGGAAACCCCTTCCCCACACAGTGAAACACCTTCCCCACACACTGAAACCCCTTCCCCACACACTGAAACCCCTTCCTCACACCCTGAAACCACTTCCCTCACACTGAAACCCATCCCCACACACTGAAACCCTTCCCCACACACTGAAACCCATTCCCCACACACTGAAACCCCTTCCCCACACAATGAATCACATCCCCACACTCTGAAACACCTTCCCCACACACTGTAACCCCTTCCGCACACACTGAAACCCATCCCCACACACAGAAACCCCGTCCCCACGCAATGTAACCCTTCCCCACACACAGAAACACTTCCCCAAACACTGAAAACCCTTCCCCACAAACTGAAACCCCTTCCGCACAAACTGAAACCCCTTCCCCACACACTAAAACCCTTCCCCACACACTGAAACCCCTTCCCCACACACTGAAACCCCTTCCCCACACACTGAAACCCTTCCCCACACACTGAAACCCCTTCCCCACATAGTGAAACCCCTTCCCCACACACTGAAATACCTTTCCCACACACTGAAACCCCTTCCGCACACACTGAATACCCCTTCCCCACACACTGATACAGCTTCCCCACACACTGTAACCCTTCCCCACACACAGAAATACTTCCCCACACACTGAAACCCCTTCCCCACACACAGAAACACCTTCCCCACACACTGAAACCCCTTCCCCACGCACTGAAACACCTTCCCCACACACTGAAACAACTTCCCCACACACTGAAACCCCTTCCCCACACACTGAAACAGCTTCCCCACACACTATAACCCTTCCGCACACACAGAAATACTTCCCCACACACTGAAACCCTTCCCCACAAACTGAAACCCCTTCCCCACACACTGAAACTCCTTCCCCACATACTGAAACCCTTCCCCACACACTGAAACCCCTTCCCCAAACACTGAGACCCCTTCCCCACACACTGAAACCCTTCCCCACAAACACTGAAACCCCTCTCCCACATAGTTAAACACCTTCCCCACACAATAAAACACCTTCCCCACACACTGAATCCCCTTCCCCTCACACTGAAACCCCTTCTGCACACAATGAAACACCTTCCCAACTCACTGAAACCCCTTCCCCACACACTGAAACACCGTCCGCACACACTGAAACCCCTTCCACACACACTAAAACGCCTTCCCCACACAATGAAACCCCTTCCCCACACACTGAAACCCCTTCCGCACACAGTGAAACCCTTCCTCAAACACTGAAACCCCTTCCCCACTCACTGAAACACATCCCCACACACTGAAACACCTTCCCCATAAACTGAAACCCCTTCCCCACACACTAAAACCCTTCCCCACACACTGAAAACCCTTCCCCACACACTGAAACCCCTTCCCCACACACTGAAACCCTTCCCCACACACTGAAACCCGTTCTCCACATAGTGGAACCGCTTCCCCACACACTGAAACACCTTCGCCACACACTGAAACCCCTTCCGCACACAGTTAAACAATTCCCCACACACTGGAACCCCTTCCCCACACACTGAAACACCTTCCCCACACACTGAAACCCCTTCCCCACACATTGAAACTTCTTCCCCACACACTCTAACACTTCCCCACACACAGAAATACTTCCCCACACACTGAAACCCCTTCCCCACAAACTGAAACCCCTTCCCCACACACTGAAACCCCTTCCCCACACACTGAAACCCTTCCCCACACACTGAAACCCCTTCCCCACACACTGAAACACCTTCCCCACATAGTGAAACCCTTCCCCACAAATAAAACACCTTCCCAACACACAGAATCCCCTTCCCCACACACTGAAACCCCTTCTGCACACAATGAAACACCTTCCCCACACACTGAAACCCCTTCCCCACACACTGAAACACCTTCCGCACACAATGAAACCCCATCCGCTCACAGTTAAACAATTCCCCACACACTGAAATCCCTTCCCCACACACTGAAACACCTTCCCCACACACTGAAACCCCTTCCCCACACACTGAAACACCTTCCCCACACACTGAAACAACTTCCCCACACACTGAAACCCCTTGCCAACACACTGAAAACCCTTCCCCACACACTGAAACCCTTCCCCACACTCTGAAACCCCTTCCCCGCACACTTAAACCCCTTCCCTACACACTGAAACTCTTCCCCACACACTGAAAACCCCTTCCCCACATAGTGAAACCCCTTCGCCACACAATAAAACACCTTCCCCACACACTGAATCCCCTTCCTCACACACTGAAACCCCTTCCGCACACAATGAAACACCTTCCCCACACACTGAAACCCCTTGCTCACACACTGAAACACCTTCCGCACACACTGAAACCCCTACCACACACACTGAAACACCTTCCCACACACTGAAACCCCTTCCCCACACACAGAAACCCCTTCCCCACACACTGAAACACCTTCCCCACACAATTGAAACCCCATCCCCACATACTGAAACGCCTTGCGCACACACAGCAACCTCTCCGCAAACACTGAAACACCTTCCGCACAACACTGAAACACCTTCCCCACACACTGAAACACATCCTCACACACTGAAACCCCTTCCCGACACACTGAAACCCCTTCCCCCCAAACTGAAACCATTCCCCACACTCTGAAACCCCTACCCCACACACTGAAACACCTTCCCCACACACTGAAACCCATCCCGACACTCGGAAAACCCCTTCCACACAGTGAAACACCTTCCCCACACACTGAAACCCCTTCCCCACACACTGAAACACCTTCCCCACACCCTGAAACCACTTCCCACACACTGAAACCCATCCCCACACACTGAAACCCTTCCCCACACACAGGAACCCCGTCCCCACGCAATGTAACCCTTCCCCACACACAGAAACACTTCCCCAAACACTGAAAACCCTTCCCCACAAACTGAAACCCCTTCCCCACAAACTGAAACCCCTTCCCCACACACTAAAACCCTTCCCCACACACTGAAACCCCTTCCCCACACACTGAAACCCCTTCCCCACACACTGAAACCCTTCCCCACACACTGAAACCCCTTCCCCACATAGTGCAACCCCTTCCCCACACACTGAAACACCTTTCCCACACACTGAAACCCCTTCCGCACACACTGAAACCCCTTCCCCAAACACTGAAACAGCTTCCCCACACACTGTAACCCTTCCCCACACACAGAAATACTTCCCCACACACTGAAACCCCTTCCCCACAGACAGAAACACCTTCCCCACACACTGAAACCCCTTCCCCACGCACTGAAACACCTTCCCCACACACTGAAACAACTTCCCCACACACTGAAACCCCTTCCCCACACACTGAAACAGCTTCCCCACACACTGAATCCCTTCCCCTCACACTGAAACCCCTCTCCCACATAGTTAAACACCTTCCACACACAATAAAACACCTTCCCCACACACTGAATCCCCTTCCCCTCACACTGAAACCTCTTCTGCACACAATGAAACACCTTCCCCACTCACTGAAACCCCTTCCCCACACACTGAAACACCTTCCGCACACACTGAAACCCCTTCCACACACACTAAAACGCCTTCCCCACACAATGAAACCCCTTCCCCACACACTGAAACCCCTTCCGCACACAGTGAAACACATCCCCACACTCTGAAACACCTTCCCCACACACTGTAACCCCTTCCGCACACACTGAAACCCATCCCCACACACAGAAACCCCGTCCCCACGCAATGTAACCCTTCCCCACACACAGAAACACTTCCCCAAACACTGAAAACCCTTCACCACAAACTGAAACCCCTTCCCCACAAACTGAAACCCCTTCCCCACACACTAAAACCCTTCCCCATACACTGAAACCCCTTCCCCACACACTGAAACCCCTTCCCCACACACTGAAACCCTTCCCCACACACTGAAACCCCTTCCCCACATAGTGAAACCCCTTCCCCACACACTGAAACACCTTTCCCACACACTGAAACCCCTTCCGCACACACTGAATACCCCTTCCCCACACACTGATACAGCTTCCCCACACACTGTAACCCTTCCCCACACACAGAAATACTTCCCCACACACTGAAACCCCTTCCCCACACACAGAAACACCTTCCCCACACACTGAAACCCCTTCCCCACGCACTGAAACACCTTCCCCACACACTGAAACAACTTCCCCACACACTGAAACCCCTTCCCCACACACTGAAACAGCTTCCCCACACACTGTAACCCTTCCGCAAACACAGAAATACTTCCCCACACACTGAAACCCCTTCCCCACGCACTGAAACACCTTCCCCACACACTGAAACAACTTTCCCACACACTGAAACCCCTTCCCCACACACTGAAACAGCTTCCCCACACACTGAATCCCTTCCCCTCACACTGAAACCCCTCTCCCACATAGTTAAACACCTTCCCCACACAATAAAACACCTTCCCCACACACTGAATCCCCTTCCCCTCACACTGAAACCTCTTCTGCACACAATGAAACACCTTCCCCACTCACTGAAACCCCTTCCCCACACACTGAAACACCTTCCGCACACACTGAAACCCCTTCCACACACACTAAAACGCCTTCCCCACACAATGAAACCCCTTCCCCACACACTGAAACCCCTTCCGCCCACAGTGAAACACATCCCCACACTCTGAAACACCTTCCCCACACACTGTAACCCCTTCCGCACACACTGAAACCCATCCCCACACACAGAAACCCCGTCCCCACGCAATGTAACCCTTCCCCACACACAGAAACACTTCCCCAAACACTGAAAACCCTTCCCCACAAACTGAAACCCCTTCCCCACAAACTGAAACACCTTCCCCACACACTAAAACCCTTCCCCACACACTGAAACCCCTTCCCCACACACTGAAACCCCGTCCCCACGCAATGTAACCCTTCCCCACACACAGAAATACTTCCCCACACACTGAAACCCTTCCCCACAAACTGAAACCCCTTCCCCACACACTGAAACTCCTTCCCCACATACTGAAACCCTTCCCCACACACTGAAACCCCTTCCCCACACACTGAAACCCCTTCCCCACACACTGAAACCCTTCCCCACAAACACTGAAACCCCTCTCCCACATAGTTAAACACCTTCCCCACACAATAAAACACCTTCCCCACACACTGAATCCCCTTCCCCTCACACTGAAACCCCTTCTGCACACAATGAAACACCTTCCCCACTCACTGAAACCCCTTCCCCACACACTGAAACACCGTCCGCACACACTGAAACCCCTTCCACACACACTAAAACGCCTTCCCCACTCAATGAAACCCCTTCCCCACACACTGAAACCCCTTCCGCACACAGTGAAACCCTTCCTCATAAACTGAAACCCCTTCCCCACACACTGAAACACATCCCCACACACTGAAACCCCTTCCCCACAAACTGAAACCCCTTCCCCACACACTAAAACCCTTCCCCACACACTGAAAACCCTTCCCCACACACTGAAACCCCTTCCCCACACACTGAAACCCTTCCCCACACACTGAAACCCCTTCTCCACATAGTGAAACCGCTTCCCCACACACTGAAACACCTTCGCCACACACTGAAACCCCTTCCGCACACAGTTAAACAATTCCCCACACACTGGAACCCCTTCCCCACACACTGAAACACCTTCCCCACACACTGAAACAACTTCCCCACACACTGAAACCCCTTCCCCACACATTGAAACTGCTTCCCCACACACTCTAACACTTCCCCACACATAGAAATACTTCCCCACACACTGAAACCCTTCCCCACACACTGAAACCCCTTCCCCACACACTGAAACACCTTCCCCACATAGTGAAACCCTTGCCCACAAATAAAACACCTTCCCAACACACAGAATTCCCTTCCCCACACACTGAAACACCTTCGCCACACACTGAAACCCCTTCCGCACACAGTTAAACAATTCCCCACACACTGGAACCCCTTCCCCACACACTGAAACACCTTCCCCGCACACTGAAACCCCTTCCCCTAACACTGAATCACCTTCCCCACACACTGAAACAACTTCCCCACACACTGAAACCCCTTCCCCACACATTGAAACTCCTTCCCACACACTCTAACACTTCCCCACACACAGAAATACTTCCCCACACACTGAAACCCCTTCCCCACAAACTGAAACCCCTTCCCCACACACTGAAACCCCTTCCCCACACACTGAAACCCTTCCCCACACACTGAAACCCCTTCCCCACACACTGAAACACCTTCCCCACATAGTGAAACCCTTCCCCACAAATAAAACACCTTCCCAACACACAGAATTCCCTTCCCCACACACTGAAACCCCTTCTGCACACAATGAAACACCTTCCCCACACACTGAAACCCCTTCCACACACACTGAAACACCTTCCGCACACACTGAAACCCCTTCCGCTCACAGTTAAACAATTCCCCACACACTGAAATCCCTTCCCCACACACTGAAACACCTTCCCCACACACTGAAACCCCTTCCCCACACACTGAAAAACCTTCCCCACACACTGAAACAACTTCCCCACACACTGAAACCCCTTGCCAACACACTGAAACAGCTTCCCCACACACTGTAACCATTCCCCACACACAGAAATACTTCCCCACACACTAAAACCCCTTCCCCACAAACTGAAACCCCTTCCCCACACACTGAAAACCCTTCCCCACACACTGAAACCCTTCCCCACACTCTGAAACCCCTTCCCCACACACTGAAACCCCTTCCCTACACACTGAAACTCTTCCCCACACACTGAAACCCCTTCCCCACATAGTGAAACCCCTTCGCCACACAATAAAACACCTTCCCCACACACGGAATCCCCTTCCCCACACACTGAAACCCCTTCCGCACACAATGAAACACCTTCCCCACACACTGAAACCCCTTGCTCACACACTGAAACACCTTCCGCACACACTGAAACCCCTACCACACACACTGAAACACCTTCCCCACACACTGAAACCCCTTCCCCACACACAGAAACCCCTTCCCCACACACTGAAACACCTTCCCCACACAATTGAAACCCCATCCCCACATACTGAAACCTCTTGCGCACACACAGCAACCTCTCCGCAAACACTGAAACACCATCCGCACACACTGAAACACCTTCCCCACACACTGAAACACATCCTCACACACTGAAACCCCTTCCCGACACACTGAAACCCCTTCCCCCCAAACTGAAACCATTCCCCACACTCTGAAACCCCTACCCCCCAACTGAAACACTTTCCACACACACTGAAACCCATCCCGAAACTCGGAAACCCCTTCCCCACACAGTGAAACACCTTCCCCACACACTGAAACCCCTTCCCCACACACTGAAACACCTTCCCCACACCCTGAAACCACTTCCCACACACTGAAACCCATCCCCACACACTGAAACCCTTCGCCACACACTGAAACCCCTTCCCCACACACTGAAACCCCTTCCCCACACAATGAAACACATCCCCACAATCTGAAACACCTTCCCCACACACTGTAACCCCTTCCGCACACACTGAAACCCATCCCCACACACAGAAACCCCGTCCCCACGCAATGTAACCCTTCCCCACACACTGAAACACTTCCCCAAACACTGAAAACCCTTCCCCACAAACTGAAACCCCTTCCCCACAAACTGAAACCCCTTCCCCACACACTAAAACCCTTCCCCACACACTGAAACCCCTTCCCCACACTCTGAAGTACATCCCCACGCTCTGAAACACTTTCCCCACACACTGAAACCCCTTCCCCACACATTGAAACCCATTCCTCTCACAGTGAAACCCTTCCCCACACACTGTAACCCCTTCCGCACATACTGAAACACTTCCCCACACACTGAAACCCCTACCCCACACACTGAATCCCCTTCCGCGCACACTGAAACCCCTTCCACACACAATGAAACACCTTCCCCACACACTGAAACCCCTTCCTCACATACTGATACCCCTTTCCCACACACTGAAACACCTTCCCCACACACTGAAACACCTTCCCCACACACTGAAACCCCTTCCCCACACACTGA
Organism: Heterodontus francisci; assembly: GCF_036365525.1. Classification (NCBI taxonomy): domain Eukaryota; kingdom Metazoa; phylum Chordata; class Chondrichthyes; order Heterodontiformes; family Heterodontidae; genus Heterodontus; species Heterodontus francisci. Next base: position 59,598,248 of record NC_090398.1, read on the forward strand.
AACCCCTTCCGCACACAGTTAAACCCTTCCCCACACACTGAAACACCTTCCGCACACACTGAAACCCCTTCCACACACACACTTAAACACATCCCCACACACTGAAACGCCTTCCACACACACTGAATCCCCTTCCCCACACACTGAATCCCCTTCCCCCACATTGAAACCTAACCCCACACTCTGAAACCCCTTCCCCACATACTGAAACCCCTTCCCCACACACTGATACCCTTCCCCACACTCTGAAACCCCTTCCGCACACACTGAAACACCTTCCCCACACACTGAAACCCCTTCCCCAGCACACTGAAACCCCTTCCCCACACACTGAAACAGCTTCCCCACGCACTGATTCCCCTTCCACACACACTGAAACCTATCCCCACACACTGAAACCCCTTCCCCACACACTGAAAACCATCCACAGACACTGAAACCCCTTCCCCACACACTGAAACCCCGTCCCCACACACTGAAACTCCTTCCACACACACTGAATTCCATCCCCACACTCTGAAACCCATCCCCACATACTGAAACACCTTCCCCACACACTGAAACCCCTTCCGCACACACTGAAACCCATCCCGACACACTAAAACCCATCCCCACACACTGAAACCCATCCCCACACACTGAAACACCTTCCCCACACTCTGAAACCCCTTTCACACACACTGAAACCCTTCCCCACCCACTGAAACAGTCCCCACACATTGACACACATCCCCAAACACTGAAACACCTTCCCCACACACTGAAACACCTTCCCCACACACTGAAACCACTTCCACACACTGAAACACATTCCCAACACACTGAAACCCCTTCCGCACACACTAAAACCCATCCCCACACACAGAAACCCCACCACCACACACTTAAACACATCCCCACACTCTGAAACACCTTCCCCACACACTGAAACCCCTTTCGCAAACACTGAAACCCATGCCCACACACTGAAACCCATGCCCACACACTGAAACCCATCCCCACACACTGAAACAACTTCCCCACACACTGAACCCCTTCCCCACACACTGAAACACATCCCCACACACTGAAACACATCCCCACAAACAGAAACACCTTCCCCACACACTGAAACAACTTCCCCACACACTGAAACAACTTCCCCACACACTGAAATACCTTCCCCAGACACTGAAACACCTTCCCGACACACTGAAACCCCTTCCCCACGCACTGAAACACCTTCCCCACACACTGAAACAACTTCCCCACACACTGAAACACCTTCCCCACACACTGAAACAGCTTCTCCACACACTGTAACCCTTCCCCACACACAGAAACAATTCCCCACACACTGAAAACCCTTCCCCACAAACAGAAACCACTTCCCCACACACTGAAACCCCTTCCCCACACACTGAAACCCTTCTCCACACACTGAAACCCCTTCCCCACACACTGAAACCCCTTCCCCACTCACTGAAACAACTTCCCCACAAACTGAAACCCCTTCCGCACACAGTTAAACAATTCCCCACACACTGAAACCCCTTCCCCACACAATGAAACCCCTTCCCCACACACTGAAACCCCTTCCCTACACACTGAAACCCCTTCTGCACACAATGAAACACCTTCCCCACACACTGAAACCCCTTCCCCACACACTGAAACACCTTCCGCACACACTGAAACCCCTACCACACACAGTGAAACACCTTCCCCACACATTGAAACCCCTTCCCCACACACAGAAACCCCTTCCCCACACACTGAAACCCCTTCCCTACACACTGAAACCCCTTCCCCACGCACTGAAACACCTTCCCCACACACTGAAACAACTTCCCCACACACTGAAACACCTTCTCCACACACTGTAACCCTTCCCCACACACAGAAACAATTCCCCACACACTGAAAACCCTTCCCCACAAACAGAAACCACTTCCCCACACACTGAAACCCCTTCCCCACACACTGAAACCCTTCTCCACACACTGAAACAGCTTCCCCACACACTGAAACCCCTTCCCCACTCACTGAAACAACTTCCCCACAAACTGAAACCCCTTCCGCACACAGTTAAACAATTCCCCACACACTGAAACCCCTTCCCCACACAATGAAACCCCTTCCCCACACACTGAAACCCCTTCCCTACACACTGAAACCCCTTCTGCACACAATGAAACACCTTCCCCACACACTGAAACCCCTTCCCCACACACTGAAACACCTTCCGCACACACTGAAACCCCTACCACACACAGTGAAACACCTTCCCCACACATTGAAACCCCTTCCCCACACACAGAAACCCCTTCCCCACACACTGAAACACCTTCCCCACACATTTGAAACTCCTACCGCACACACTGAAACGCCTTCCCAAAACACTGAAACCCCTTCCCCACACACAGAAACCCCTTCCCCACACACTGAACCCACTTCCACACACACTGAAACCCCTTCCCCACACAATGAAACCCCTTCCCCACACACAGAAACCCCTTCCGCACACAGTGAATCCCTTCCCCACACACTGAAACCCCTTCCCCACACACTGAAACACATCCCCACACACTGAAGCCCCTTCCCCACACACTGAAACACATCCCCACACAATGAAACCCCTTCCCCACACTCTGAAGTACATCCCCACACTCTAAAACACTTTCCCCACACACTGAAACCCCTTCCCCACACACTGAAACCCATTCCTCTCACAGTGAAACCCTTCCCCACACACTGAAACCCCTTCCGCACATACTGAAACACTTCCCCACACACTGAAACACCTACCCCACACACTGAATCCCCTTCCGCGCACACTGAAACCCCTTCCACACACAATGAAACACCTTCCCCACACACTGAAACCCCTTCCTCACATACTGATACCCCTTTCCCACACACTGAAACACCTTCCCCACACACTGAAACACCTTCCCCACACACTGAAACCCCTTCCCCACACACTGAAACCCCTTCCGCACACAGTTAAACCCTTCCCCACACACTGAAACACCTTCCGCACACACTGAAACCCCTTCCACACACACACACTTAAACACATCCCCACACACTGAAACGCCTTCCACACACACTGAATCCCCTTCCCCACACACTGAATCCCCTTCCCCCACATTGAAACCAAACCCCACACTCTGAAACCCCTTCCCCACATACTGAAACCCCTTCCCCATACACTGATACCCTTCCCCACACTCTGAAACCCCTTCCGCACACACTGAAACACCTTCCCCACACACTGAAACCCCTTCCCCAGCACACTGAAACCCCTTCCCCACACACTGAAACAGCTTCCCCACGCACTGATTCCCCTTCCACACACACTGAAACCTATCCCCACACACTGAAACCCCTTCCCCACACACTGAAAACCATCCCCAGACACTGAAACCCCTTCCCCACACACTGAAACCCCGTCCCCACATACTGAAACTCCTTCCACACACACTGAATTCCATCCCCACACACTGAAACCCATCCCCACATACTGAAACACCTTCCCCACACACTGAAACCCCTTCCGCACACACTGAAACCCATCCCGACACACTAAAACCCATCCCCACACACTGAAACCCATCCCCACACACTGAAACACCTTCCCCACACTCTGAAACCCCTTTCACACACACTGAAACCCATCCCCACACACTGAAACCCATCTCCACACACTGAAACCCATCCCCACACACTGAAACACCTTCCCCACAAACTGAAACCCTTCCCCACCCACTGAAACAGTCCCCACACATTGACACACATCCCCAAACACTGAAACACCTTCCCCACACACTGAAACACCTTCCCCACACACTGAAACACCATCCACACACACTGAAACCCATTCCCCACACACTGAAACCACTTCCACACACTGAAACACATTCCCAACACACTGAAACCCCTTCCGCACACACTAAAACCCATCCCCACACACAGAAACCCCACCACCACTCACTGAAACCCCTTCCCCACACACTGAAAGCCCTTCCCCAAACACTTAAACACATCCCCACACTCTGAAACACCTTCCCCACACACTGAAACCCCTTTCGCAAACACTGAAACCCATGCCCACACACTGAAACCCATGCCCACACACTGAAACCCATCCCCACACACTGAAACAACTTCCCCACACACTGAACCCCTTCCCCACACACTGAAACACATCCCCACACACTGAAACACATCCCCACAAACAGAAACACCTTCCCCACACACTGAAACAACTTCCCCACACACTGAAACACCTTCCCCACACACTGAAATACCTTCCCCAGACACTGAAACACCTTCCCCACACACTGAAACCCCTTCCCCACGCACTGAAACACCTTCCCCACACACTGAAACAACTTCCCCACACACTGAAACACCTTCCCCACACACTGAAACAGCTTCTCCACACACTGTAACCCTTCCCCACACACAGAAACAATTCCCCACACACTGAAAACCCTTCCCCACAAACAGAAACCACTTCCCCACACACTGAAACCCCTTCCCCACGCACTGAAACCCTTCTCCACACACTGAAACCCCTTCCCCACACACTGAAACCCCTTCCCCACTCACTGAAACAACTTCCCCACAAACTGAAACCCCTTCCGCACACAGTTAAACAATTCCCCACACACTGAAACCCCTTCCCCACACAATGAAACCCCTTCCCCACACACTGAAACCCCTTCCCTACACACTGAAAAACCTTCCGCCCACAACGAAACACCTTCCACATAAATGAAACACCTTCCCCACACACTGAATCCCCTTCCCCACACACTGAAACCACTTCCGCACACAATGAAACTCCTTCCCCACACACAGAACACCCATCCCCACACACTGAAACACCTTCTGCACACTCTGAAACCCCTTCCGCACACACTGAAACACTTCCCAACACAGTGAAACCCCTTCCCCACACACTGAAACCACTTCCCTACACACTGAAACCACTTCCCCACACACTGAAACCCCTTCCGCACACAGTGAAACCCTTCCCCACACACTGAAACCCCTTCCCCACACATTGAAACACATCGCCACACACTGAAACCCCTTCCCCACACACTGAAATACATCCCCACATACTGAAACCCCTTCCTCACACACTGAAACACATCCCCACACACTGAAAACTTTCCCCACACACTGAAACACCTTCCGCACACCATGAATCCCTTCCCCACAGACTGAAACCCCTTCCCCACACACAGAAACCCGTTCCCCACACACTGAAATATCTTCCCCACACAGTTGAAACTCCTACCGCACACACTGAAACGCCATCCCCACACACTGAAACCCCTTCCCCACACACAGAAACCCCTTCCCCACACACTGAAATCACTTCCACACAGACTGAAACGCCTTCCCCACACAATGAAACCCCTTCCCCACACACAGAAACCCCTTCCCCACACACTGAAACACATCCCCACACACTGAAACCCCTTCCCCACACACTGAAACACATCCCAACACAATGAAACCCCTTCCCCACACTCTGAAGCACATCCCCACACTCTGAAACACCTTCCCCACACAGTGAAACCCCTTCCCCACACACTGAAACCCATTCCTCTCACAGTGAAACCCTTCCCCACACACTGAAACCCCTTCCTCACACACTGAAACTCATCCCCACACACTGAAACCCCTTCCCAACACACTGAAAGCCCTTCTGCACATACTGAAACACTTCCCCACACACTGAAACCCCTACCCCACACACTGAAACCCCTTCCGCACACACTGAAACCCCTTCCACACACAATGAAACACCTTCCCCACACACTGAAACCCCTTCCCCACATACTGATACCCCCTTCCCACACACTGAAACACCTTCCCCACACACTGAAACACTTTCCCCACACACTGAAACCCCTATGCCACACACTGAAACCCCTTCTGCACACACTGAAACCCCTTCCACACACAATGAAACACCTTCCCCACACACTGAAACCCCTTCCCGACATACTGATACCCCTTTCCCACACACTGAAACACCTTCCCCACACACTGAAACCCCTTCCCCAAACACTGAAACCCCTTCCGCACACAGTTAAAACCTTCCCCACACCCTGAAACATCTTCCCCACACACTGAAACCCCTTCCACACACACACTTAAACACATCCCCACACACTGAAACGCCTTCGACACACACTGAATCCCCTTCCCCACACACTGAATCCCCTTCCCCCACATTGAAACCATTCCCCACACTCTGAAACACCTTCCCCACATACTGAAACCCCTTCCCCCCACATTGAAACCATTCCCCACACTCTGAAACCCCTTCCCCACGCACTGAAACCCTATCCCCACACAATGAAACAGCTTCCCCACGCACTGATTCCCCTTCCACACACACTGAAACAGATCCCCACACACTGAAACCCCTTCCCCACACACTGAAACCCATCCCCAGACACTGAAACCCCTTCCCCACACACTGAAACCCCGTCCCCACACTCTGAAACTCCTTCCACACACACTGAATTCCATCCCCACACACTGAAACCCATCCCCACACACTGAAACACCTTCCCCACACACTGAAACCCCTTACGCACACACTGAAACTCATCCCGACACACTGAAACCCATCCCCACACACTGAAACCCATCCCCACACACTGAAACACCTTCCCCACATACTGAAACCCCTTCCGCACACACTGAAACCCATCCCCACACACTGAAACCCATCCCCACACACTGAAACCCTTCCCCACACACTGAAACAACTTCCCCACAAACTGAAACCCTTCCCCACCCACTGAAACACAGTCCCCACACTTTGACACACATCCCCACACACTGAAACACCTTCCCCACACACTGAAACACCTTCCCCACACACTGAAACCCATTCCCCACACACTGAAACCCCACCGCTACCAACTAAAACCCCTTCCCCACACACTGAAAGCCCTTCCACAAACACTGAAACCCATGCCCACACACTGAAACCCATCCCCACACACTGAAACCCATCCCCACACACTGAAACAACTTCCCCACATACTGAAACCCTTCCCCACACACTGAAACACATCCCCACACACTGAAACACATCCCCACACACAGAAACACCTTCCCCACACACTGAAACACCTTCCCCACACACTGAAACACCTTCCCCATACAGTGAAATACCTTCCCCAGACACTGAAACACCTTCCCCACACACTGAAACCCCTTCCCCACTCACTGAAACACCTTCCCCACACACTGAAACACCTTCCCCACACACTGAAATACCTTCCCCAGACACTGAAACACCTTCCCCACAAACTGAAACCCCTTCCCCACTCACTGAAACACCTTCCCCACACACTGAAACCCCTTCCCCACGCACTGAAACCCCTTCCCCACACACTGAAACAGCTTCCCCACGCACTGATTCCCCTTCCACACACACTGAAACCTATCCCCACAAACTGAAACCCCTTGCCCACACACTGAAAACCATCCCCAGACACTGAAACCCCTTCCCCACACACTGAAACCCCGGTCACACACTCTGAAACTCCTTCCACACACACCGAATTCCATCCCCACACACTGAAACCCATCCACACACACTGAAACATCTTCCCCACACACTGAAACTCCTTACGCACACACTGAAACCCATCCCGACACACTGAAACCCATCCCCACACACTGAAAACCATCCCCACACACTGAAACACCTTCCCCACACACTGAAACCCCTCCGCACACACTGAAACCCATCCCCGCACACTGAAACCCTTCCCCACACACTGAAACAACTTTCCCACAAACTGAAACCCTTCCCCACCCACTGAAACACAGTCCCCACACATTGACACACATCCCCACACACTGAAACACCTTCCCCACACACTGAAACACCTTCCCCACACACAGAAACCCATTCCCCACACACTGAAACCCCACCACCACCAACTGAAACCCCTTCCCCACACACTGAAAGCCCTTCCCCACACACTTAAACACATCCCCACACTCTGAAACCCCACCCCCACACACTGAAACCCCTTCCCCACTCACTGAAAGCCCTTCCCCACACACTTAAACACACCCCCACACACTGAAACACCTTCCCCACAAACTGAAACCCCTTCCGCACACACTGAAACCCATTCCCACAGACTGAAACCCATCCCCACACACTGAAACCCATTCCCCACACACTGAAACCCCACCACCACCAACTGAAACCCCTTCCCCACACACTGAAAGCCCTTCCCCACACACTTAAACACATTCCCACACTCTGAAACCCCACCCCCACACACTGAAACCCCTTCCCCACTCACTGAAAGCCCTTCCCCACACACTTAAACACACCCCCACACACTGAAACACCTTCCCCACAAACTGAAACCCCTTCCGCACACACTGAAACCCATTCCCACAGACTGAAACCCATCCCCACACACTGAAACAACTTCCCCACACACTGAAACCCTTCCCCACACACTGAAACACATCCCCACACACTGAAACACATCCCCACACACAGAAACACCTTCCCCACACACTGAAACCCCTTCCCCACACACTGAAACACCTTCCTCACACACTGAAACACCTTCTCCACACACTGAAATACCTTCCCCACACACTGAAACACCTTCCCCACACACTGAAACCCCTTCCCCACACATTGAAACACCTTCCCCACACACTGAAACAACTTCCCCACACACTGAAACCCCTTCCGCACACAGTGAAACCCTTCCCCACACACTGAAAACCCTTCCCCACATACTGAAACACATCCCCACACACTGAAACACATTCCCCAAACACTGAAACACATCCCCACACAATGAAACCCCTTCCCCACACTCTGAAACACATCCCCACACACTGAAACCCCTTCCTCACACAGGGCAACCCTTCCCCACACACTGAAACCCCTTCCCCACACACTGAAACACATCGCCACACACTGAAACCCCTTCCCCACACACTGAAACCCCTTCCGCACACACTGAAACACCTTCCCCACACACTGAAACGCCTGCCCCACACACTGAAACCCCTTCCGCAAACACTGAAACCCCTTCCGCACACAATGAAACACCTTCCCCACACAGTGAAACCCCTTCCCCACACACTGATACCCCTTCCGCACACACTGAAACCCCTTTCCCACACACTGAAACACCTTCCCCACACACTGAAACACCTTCCACACACACTGAAACCCCTTCCGCACACAGTGAAACCCTGCCCCACACACTGAAACACCTTCCCCACACACAGAAACCCCTTCCCCACACACTGAAACACATCCCCACACACTGAAACCCCTTCCCCACAAATTGAATCCCCTTCCCCACACACTGGAACCCCTTCCCCCACATTGAAACCCTTCCCCACACTCTGAAACCCCTTCCCCACACACTGAAACCCCTTCCCCACAGACTGAAACCCTTCCCCACACTCTGAAACACCTTCCCCACACACTGAAACCTCTTCCCCACACACTGAAACCCCTTCCCCACACACTGAAACACCTTCCCCACGCACTGATTTCCCTTCCGCACACACTGAAACCCATCCCCACACACTGAAACCCCTTCCCCACACACTGAAACCCATCCCCACACACTGAAACCCCATCCCCACACACTGAAACCCATTCCACACACACTGAAATCCATCCCCACACACTGAAACTAAACCCAACACACTGAAACACCTTCCCCACACACTGAAACCCCTTCTGCACACACTGAAACCCATCAATACACACTGAAACCCAACCCCACACACTGAAACCCATCCCCACACACTGAAACACCTTCCCCACACACTGAAACCCCTTCCGCACACACTGTAACCCATCCACACACTGAAAGCCATCCCCACACACTGAAACCCATCCCCTCACACTGAAACACCTTCCCCACAAACTGAAACCCTTCCCCACCCACTGAAACACTGTCCGCACACATTGACACACATCCCCACACACTGAAACACCTTCCCCACAGACTGAAATACCATCCCCACATACTGAAATCCTTCCCCACACTCTGAAACGCCTTCCCCACACACTAAAACACTGTCCACACACACTGAAACCCCTTCCCCACACACTGAAACCCCTTCCCCACACACTGAAACACATTCCCGACACACTGAAAACCCTTCCGCACACACTAAAACCCATCCCCACACACTGAAACCCCACACCCACACACTGAAACCCCTTCCCCACTCACCGAAAGCCCTTCCCCACACACTTAAACACATCCCCACACACTGAAACACCTTCCCCACAAACTGAAACCCCTTCCGCACACACTGAAACCCATGCCCACACTCTGAAAACCATCCCCAGACACTGAAACCCCTTCCCCACACACTGAAACCCCGTCCCCACACTCTGAAACTCCTTCCACACACACTGAATTCCATCCCCACACACTGAAACCCATCCCCACACACTGAAACACCTTCCCCACACACTGAAACCCCTTATGCACACACTGAAACCCATCCCGACACACTGAAACCCATCCCCACACACTGAAACCAATCCCCACACACTGAAACACCTTCCCCACACACTGAAACCCCTTCCGCACACACTGAAACCCATCCCCACACACTGAAACCCATCCCCACACACTGAAACCCTTCCCCACACACTGAAACAACTTCTCCACAAACTGAAACCCTTCCCCACCCACTGAAACACAGTCCCCACACATTGACACACATCCCCACACACTGAAACACCTTCCCCACACACTGAAACACCTTCCCCACACACTGAAACCCATTCCCCACACACTGAAACCCCACCACTACCAACTAAAATCCCTTCCCCACACACTGAAAGCCCTTCCACAAACACTGAAACCCATGCCCACACACTGAAACCCATCCCCACACACTGAAACCCATCCCCACACACTGAAACAACTTCCCCACATACTGAAACCCTTCCCCACACACTGAAACACATCCCCACACACTGAAACACATCCCCACACACAGAAACACCTTCCCCACACACTGAAACACCTTCCCCACACACTGAAACACCTTCCCCATACACTGAAATACCTTCCCCAGACACTGAAACACCTTCCCCACACACTGAAACCCCTTCCCCACTCACTGAAACACCTTCCCCACACACTGAAACACCTTCCCCACACACTGAAATACCTTCCCCAGACACTGAAACACCTTCCCCACAAACTGAAACCCCTTCCACACTCACTGAAACACCTTCCCCACACACTGAAACCCGTTCCCCACGCACTGAAACCCCTTCCCCACTCACTGAAACAGCATCCCCACGCACTGATTCCCCTTCCACACACACTGAAACCTATCCCCACACACTGAAACCCCTTCCCCACACACTGAAAACCATCCCCAGACACTGAAACCCCTTCCCTACACACTGAAACCCCGGTCACACACTCTGAAACTCCTTCCACACACACCGAATTCCATCCCCACACACTGAAACCCATCCCCACACACTGAAACATCTTCCCCACACACTGAAACCCCTTACGCACACACTGAAACCCATCCCGACAGACTGAAACCCATCCCCACACACTGAAAACCATCCCCACACACTGAAACACCTTCCCCACACACTGAAACCCCTCCGCACACACTGAAACCCATCCCCGCACACTGAAACCCTTCCCCACACACTGAAACAACTTCCCCACAAACTGAAACCCTTCCCCACCCACTGAAACACAGTCCCCACACATTGACACACATCCCCACACACAGAAACACCTTCCCCACACACTGAAACACCTTCCCCACACACAGAAACCCATTCCCCACACACTGAAACCCATCCCGACACACTGAAACCCCTTCCCCACACACTTAAACACATCCCCACACTCTGAAACCCCACCCCCACACACTGAAACCCCTTCCCCACTCACTGAAAGCCCTTCCTCACACACTTAAACACATCCCCACACAATGAAAACCATTCCCACAGACTGAAACCCATCCCCACACACTGAAACCCATCCCCACACACTGAAACAACTTCCCCACACACTGAAACCCTTCCCCACACACTGAAACACATCCCCACACACTGAAACACATCCCCACACACAGAAACACCTTCCCCACTCACTGAAACCCCTTCCCCACACACTGAAACACCTTCCGCACACTCTGAAACACCTTCTCCACACACCGAAATACCTTCCCCACACACTGAAACACCTTCCCCGCACACTGAAACCCCTTCCCCACACATTGAAACACCTTCCCCACACACTGAAACAACTTCCCCACACACTGAAACCCCTTCCCCACACAGAACCGCCTTCACGACACACTGAAACCCATTCCACACACACTGAAACGTCTTCCCCACTCAATGAAACCCATTCCCCACACACTGAAACCCCTTCCGCACACAGTGAAACCCTTCCCCACACACTGAAAACCCTTCCCCACACACTGAAACACATCCCCACACACTGAAACACATTCCCCACACTCTGAAACACATCCCCACACAATGAAACCCCTTCCCCACACTCTGAAACACATCCCCACACACTGAAACCCCTTCCTCACACAGTGAAACCCTTCCCCACACACTGAAACCCCTTCCCCACACACTGAAACACATCGCCACACACTGAAACCCCTTCCCCACACACTGAAACCCCTTCCGCACACACTGAAACACCTTCCCCACACACTGAAACGCCTGCCCCACACACTGAAACCCCTTCCGCAAACACTGAAACCCCTTCCGCACACAATGAAACACCTTCGCCACACAGTGAAACCCCTTCCCACCACACTGATACCCCTTCCGCACACACTGAAACACCTTTCCCACACACTGAAACACCTTCCCCACACACTGAAACACCTTCCCCACACTCTGAAACCCCTTCCGCACACAGTGAAACCCTGCCCCACACACTGAAACACCTTCCCCACACACTGAAACCCCTTCCCCACAAACTGAATCCCCTTCCCCACACACTGAAACCCCTTCCCCCACATTGAAACCCTTCCCCACACTCTGAAACTCCTTCCACACACACCGAATTCCATCCCCACACACTGAAACCCATCCCCACACACTGAAACATCTTCCCCACACACTGAAACCCCTTACGCACACACTGAAACCCATCCCGACACACTGAAACCCATCCCCACACACTGAAAACCATCCCCACACACTGAAACACCTTCCCCACACACTGAAACCCCTCCGCACACACTGAAACCCTTCCCCGCACACTGAAACCCTTCCCCACACACTGAAACAACTTCCCCACAAACTGAAACCCTTCCCCACCCACTGAAACACAGTCCCCACACATTGACACACATCCCCACACACTGAAACACCTTCCCCACACACTGAAACACCTTCCCCACACACAGAAACCCATTCCCCACACACTGAAACCCATCCCGACACACTGAAACCCCTTCCCCACACACTTAAACACATCCCCACACTCTGAAACCCCACCCCCACACACTGAAACCCCTTCCCCACTCACTGAAAGCCCTTCCTCACACACTTAAACACATCCCCACACAATGAAACCCATTCCCACAGACTGAAACCCATCCCCACACACTGAAACCCATCCCCACACACTGAAACAACTTCCCCACACACTGAAACCCTTCCCCACACACTGAAACACATCCCCACACACTGAAACACATCCCCACACACAGAAACACCTTCCCCACTCACTGAAACCCCTTCCCCACACACTGAAACACCTTCCGCACACTCTGAAACACCTTCTCCACACACCGAAATACCTTCCCCACACACTGAAACACCTTCCCCGCACACTGAAACCCCTTCCCCACACATTGAAACACCTTCCCCACACACTGAAACAACTTCCCCACACACTGAAACCCCTTCCCCACACAGAACCGCCTTCACGACACACTGAAACCCATTCCACACACACTGAAACGTCTTCCCCACTCAATGAAACCCATTCCCCACACACTGAAACCCCTTCCGCACACAGTGAAACCCTTCCCCACACACTGAAAACCCTTCCCCACACACTGAAACACATCCCCACACACTGAAACACATTCCCCACACTCTGAAACACATCCCCACACAATGAAACCCCTTCCCCACACTCTGAAACACATCCCCACACACTGAAACCCCTTCCTCACACAGTGAAACCCTTCCCCACACACTGAAACCCCTTCCCCACACACTGAAACACATCGCCACACACTGAAACCCCTTCCCCACACACTGAAACCCCTTCCGCACACACTGAAACACCTTCCCCACACACTGAAACGCCTGCCCCACACACTGAAACCCCTTCCGCAAACACTGAAACCCCTTCCGCACACAATGAAACACCTTCGCCACACAGTGAAACCCCTTCCCACCACACTGATACCCCTTCCGCACACACTGAAACACCTTTCCCACACACTGAAACACCTTCCCCACACACTGAAACACCTTCCCCACACTCTGAAACCCCTTCCGCACACAGTGAAACCCTGCCCCACACACTGAAACACCTTCCCCACACACTGAAACCCCTTCCCCACAAACTGAATCCCCTTCCCCACACACTGAAACCCCTTCCCCCACATTGAAACCCTTCCCCACACTCTGAAACCCCTTCCCCACACACTGAAACCCCTTCCCCACAGACTGAAACCCTTCCCCACACTCTGAAACACCTTCCCCACACACTGAAACCCCTTCCACACACACTGAAACCCATCCCCACACACTGAAACACATCCCCACACACTGAAACCCTTCCCCACACACTGAAACAACTTCTCCACAAACTGAAACCCTTCCCCACCCACTGAAACACAGTCCCCACACATTGACACACATCCCCACACACTGAAACACCTTCCCCACACACTGAAACACCTTCCCCACACACTGAAACCCATTCCCCACACACTGAAACCCCACCACTACCATCTAAAATCCCTTCCCCACACACTGAAAGACCTTCCACAAACACTGAAACCCATGCCCACACACTGAAACCCATCCCCACACACTGAAACCCATCCCCACACACTGAAACAACTTCCCCACATACTGAAACCCTTCCCCACACTCTGAAACACATCCCCACACACTGAAACACATCCCCACACACAGAAACACCTTCCCCACACACTGAAACACCTTCCCCACACACTGAAACACCTTCCCCATACACTGAAATACCTTCCCCAGACACTGAAACACCTTCCCCACACACTGAAACCCCTTCCCCACTCACTGAAACACCTTCCCCACACACTGTAACACCTTCCCCACACACTGAAATACCTTCCCCAGACACTGAAACACCTTCCCCACAAACTGAAACCCCTTCCCCACTCACTGAAACACCTTCCCCACACACTGAAACCCGTTCCCCACGCACTGAAACCCCTTCCCCACTCACTGAAACAGCATCCCCACGCACTGATTCCCCTTCCACACACACTGAAACCTATCCCCACACACTGAAACCCCTTCCCCACACACTGAAAACCATCCCCAGACACTGAAACCCCTTCCCTACACACTGAAACCCCGGTCACACACTCTGAAACTCCTTCCACACACACCGAATTCCATCCCCACACACTGAAACCCATCCCCACACACTGAAACATCTTCCCCACACACTGAAACCCCTTACGCACACACTGAAACCCATCCCGACAGACTGAAACCCATCCCCACACACTGAAAACCATCCCCACACACTGAAACACCTTCCCCACACACTGAAACCCCTCCGCACACACTGAAACCCATCCCCGCACACTGAAACCCTTCCCCACACACTGAAACAACTTCCCCACAAACTGAAACCCTTCCCCACCCACTGAAACACAGTCCCCACACATTGACACACATCCCCACACACTGAAACACCTTCCCCACACACTGAAACACCTTCCCCACACACAGAAACCCATTCCCCACACACTGAAACCCCACCACCACCAACTGAAACCCCTTCCCCACACACTGAAAGCCCTTCCCCACACACTTAAACACATCCCCACACTCTGAAACCCCACCCCCACACACTGAAACCCCTTCCCCACTCACTGAAAGCCCTTCCTCACACACTTAAACACATCCCCACACAATGAAACCCATTCCCACAGACTGAAACCCATCCCCACACACTGAAACCCATCCCCACACACTGAAACAACTTCCCCACACACTGAAACCCTTCCCCACACACTGAAACACATCCCCACACACTGAAACACATCCCCACACACAGAAACACCTTCCCCACTCACTGAAACCCCTTCCCCACACACTGAAACACCTTCCGCACACTCAGAAACACCTTCTCCACACACCGAAATACCTTCCCCACACACTGAAACACCTTCCCCGCACACTGAAACCCCTTCCCCACACATTGAAACACCTTCCCCACACACTGAAACAACTTCCCCACACACTGAAACCCCTTCCCCACACAGAACCGCCTTCACGACACACTGAAACCCATTCCACACACACTGAAACGTCTTCCCCACTCAATGAAACCCATTCCCCACACACTGAAACCCCTTCCGCACACAGTGAAACCCTTCCCCACACACTGAAAACCATCCCCAGACACTGAAACCCCTTCCCTACACACTGAAACCCCGGTCACACACTCTGAAACTCCTTCCACACACACCGAATTCCATCCCCACACACTGAAACCCATCCCCACACACTGAAACATCTTCCCCACACACTGAAACCCCTTACGCACACACTGAAACCCATCCCGACAGACTGAAACCCATCCCCACACACTGAAAACCATCCCCACACACTGAAACACCTTCCCCACACACTGAAACCCCTCCGCACACACTGAAACCCATCCCCGCACACTGAAACCCTTCCCCACACACTGAAACAACTTCCCCACAAACTGAAACCCTTCCCCACCCACTGAAACACAGTCCCCACACATTGACACACATCCCCACACACTGAAACACCTTCCCCACACACTGAAACACCTTCCCCACACACAGAAACCCATTCCCCACACACTGAAACCCCACCACCACCAACTGAAACCCCTTCCCCACACACTGAAAGCCCTTCCCCACACACTTAAACACATCCCCACACTCTGAAACCCCACCCCCACACACTGAAACCCCTTCCCCACTCACTGAAAGCCCTTCCTCACACACTTAAACACATCCCCACACAATGAAACCCATTCCCACAGACTGAAACCCATCCCCACACACTGAAACCCATCCCCACACACTGAAACAACTTCCCCACACACTGAAACCCTTCCCCACACACTGAAACACATCCCCACACACTGAAACACATCCCCACACACAGAAACACCTTCCCCACTCACTGAAACCCCTTCCCCACACACTGAAACACCTTCCGCACACTCTGAAACACCTTCTCCACACACCGAAATACCTTCCCCACACACTGAAACACCTTCCCCGCACACTGAAACCCCTTCCCCACACATTGAAACACCTTCCCCACACACTGAAACAACTTCCCCACACACTGAAACCCCTTCCCCACACAGAACCGCCTTCACGACACACTGAAACCCATTCCACACACACTGAAACGTCTTCCCCACTCAATGAAACCCATTCCCCACACACTGAAACCCCTTCCGCACACAGTGAAACCCTTCCCCACACACTGAAAACCCTTCCCCACACACTGAAACACATCCCCACACACTGAAACACATTCCCCACACTCTGAAACACATCCCCACACAATGAAACCCCTTCCCCACACTCTGAAACACATCCCCACACACTGAAACCCCTTCCTCACACAGTGAAACCCTTCCCCACACACTGAAACCCCTTCCCCACACACTGAAACACATCGCCACACACTGAAACCCCTTCCCCACACACTGAAACCCCTTCCGCACACACTGAAACACCTTCCCCACACACTGAAACGCCTGCCCCACACACTGAAACCCCTTCCGCAAACACTGAAACCCCTTCCGCACACAATGAAACACCTTCGCCACACAGTGAAACCCCTTCCCACCACACTGATACCCCTTCCGCACACACTGAAACACCTTTCCCACACACTGAAACACCTTCCCCACACACTGAAACACCTTCCCCACACTCTGAAACCCCTTCCGCACACAGTGAAACCCTGCCCCACACACTGAAACACCTTCCCCACACACAGAAACCCCTTCCCCACACACTGAAACACATCCCCACACACTGAAACCCCTTCCCCACAAACTGAATCCCCTTCCCCACACACTGAAACCCCTTCCCCCACATTGAAACCCTTCCCCACACTCTGAAACCCCTTCCCCACACACTGAAACCCCTTCCCCACAGACTGAAACCCTTCCCCACACTCTGAAACACCTTCCCCACACACTGAAACCCCTTCCCCACACACTGAAACCCCTTCCCCACACACTGAAACACCTTCCCCACGCACTGATTTCCCTTCCGCACACACTGAAACCCATCCCCACACACTGAAACCCCTTCCCCACACACTGAAACCCATCCCCACACACTGAAACCCCATCCCCACGCACTGAAACCCCTTCCACACACACTGAAATCCATCCCCACACACTGAAACTCAACCCCACACACTGAAACACCTTCCCCACACACAGAAACTCTTCTGCACACACTGAAACCCATCAAGACACACTGAAACCAATCCCCACACACTGAAACCCATCCCCACACACTGAAACACTTTCCCCACACACTAAAACCCCTTCCGCACACACTGTAAACCATCCACACACACTGAAACCCATCCCCACACACTGAAACCCATCCCCACACACTGAAACACCTTCCCCACAAACTGAAACCCTTCCCCACCCACTGAAACACTGTCCCCACACATTGACACACATCCCCACACACTGAAACACCTTCCCCACACACTGAAATACCATCCCCACATACTGAAATCCTTCCCCACACTCTGAAACGCCTTCCCCACACACTGAAACACTGTCCAAACACACTGAAACCCCTTCCCCACACACTGAAACCCCTTCCCCACACACTGAAACACATTCCCGACACACTGAAAACCCTTCTGCACAAACTGAAACCCATCCCCACACACTGAAACCCCACCCCCACTGACTGAAACCCCTTCCCCACTCACCGAAAGCCCTTCCCCACACACTTAAACACATCCCCACACACTGAAACCCTTCCCCACACACTGAAACACATCCCCACACACTGAAACACATCCCCACACACAGAAAGACCTTCCCCACACACTGAAACCCCTTCCCCACACACTGAAACACCTTCCTCACACACTGAAACACCTTCTACACACACTGAAATACCTTCCCCACACACGGAAACACCTTCCCCATACACTGAAACTCCTTCCCCACAAACTGAAACACCTTCCCCACACACTGAAACAACTTCCCCACACACGGAAACCCCTTCACCACACACTGAAACAGCTTCCCCACACACTGTAACCCTTCCCCACACACAGAAACACTTCCCCACACACTGAAACCCCTTCCCCACAATCTGAAACCCCTTCCCCACACACTGAAACACCTTCCCCACACACTGAAACCCTTCCCCACACACTGAAACCCCTTCCCCACACACTGAAACCCCATCCCCACACACTGAAACCCCTCTCCCACACACACTGAAACCCCTTCCCCACATAGTGATACCCCTTCCCCACACACTGAAAGACCTTCCCCACACACTGAAACCCCTTTCGCACACAGTTAAACAATTCCCCACACACTGAAACACCTTCCCCACGCACTGATTTCCCTTCCGCACACACTGAAACCCATCCCCACAGACTGAAACCCCTTCCCCACACACTGAAACCCATCCCCACACACTGAAACCCCATCCCCAAACACTGAAACCCCTTCCACACACACTGAAATCCATCCCCACACACTGAAACCCATCCCCACATACTGAAACACCTTCCCCACACACTGAACCCCCTTCTGCACACACTGAAACCCATCAAGACACACTGAAACCCATCCGCACACACTGAAACCCATCCCCACACACTGAAACACCTTCCCCACACACTGAAACCCCTTCCGCACACACTGTAACTCATCCCCACACACTGAAACCCATCCCCACACACTGAAACCCATCCCCACACACTGAAACACGTTCCCCACAAACTGAAACCCTTCCCCACCCACTGAAACACTGTCCCCACACATTGACACACATCGCCACACACTGAAACACCTTCTTCACACACTGAAACACCTTCCCCACACACTGAAACTCTTCTGCACACACTGAAACCCATCAAGACACACTGAAACCAATCCCCACACACTGAAACCCATCCCCACACACTGAAATACCATCCCCACATACTGAAATCCTTCCCCCACTCTGAAACGCCTTCCCCACACACTGAAACGCTTTCCACACACACTGAAACCCCATCCCCACACGCTGAAACCCCACCCCCACGCACTGAAACCCCTTCCCCACTCACTGAAAGCCCTTCCCCACACCCTTAAACACAACCCCACACACTGAAACACATTTCCCACAAACTGGAACCCCTTCCGCACACACTGAAACCCATGCCTACACACTGAAACCCATCCCCACACACTGAAACCCATCCCCACACACTGAAACAACTTCCCCACACACTGAAACTCTTCCCCACACACTGAAACACATCCCCACACACTGAAATACTTCCCCACACACAGAAAGACCTTCCCCACACACTGAAACCCCTTCCCCACACACTGAAACACCTTCTTCACACACTGAAACACCTTCTCCACACACTGAAGTACCTTCCCCACACACTGAAACACCTTCCCCATCCACTGAAACTACTTCCCCGCACACTGAAACACCTTCCCCACACACTGAAACAACTTCCCCACACACTGAAACCCCTTCCCCACACACTGAAACAGCTTCCCCACACACTGTAACCCTTCCCCACACACAGAAATACTTCCCCACACACTGAAACCCCTTCCCCACAATCTGAAACCCCTTCCCCACACACTGAAACCCCTTCCACACACACTGAAACCCTTCCCCACACACTGAAACCCCTTCCCCACACACTGAAACCCCATCCCCACACTCTGAAACCCTTCCCCACACACTGAAACCCCTTCCCCACACACTGAAACTCCTTCCGCACACAGTTAAACAATTCCCCACACACTGAAACCCCTTCCCCACACAATGAAACCGCTTCCCCACACAATAAACCCCTTCCCTACACACTGAAACACCTTCCGCACAAAACGAAACACCTTCCACACACAATGAAACACCTTCCCCACACACTGAATCGCCTTCCCCACACACTGAAACACCTTCCGCACACAATGACACACCTTCCCCACACACAGAAACCACCTTCCCCACACACTGAAACACCTTCTGCACACGCTGAAACACCTTCCACACACACTGAAACACCTTCCCCACACACAGAAACCCCTTCCCCACACACTGAAACACCTTCTGCACACGCTGAAACACCTTCCGCACACACTGAAACACCTTCCCCACACACTGAAACCCCTTCCCCACACACTGAAACCCCTTCCAAACACACTGAAACATCTTTCCCACACACTGAAACCACTTCCCCACACAATGAAACAACTTCCCCACACACTGAAACCCTTCCCCACACACTGAAACGCCTTCCCCACACACTGAAACCCCTTCCACACACACTGAAACGTCTTCCCCACTCAATGAAACCCATTCCCCACACACTGAAACCCCTTCCGCACACAGTGAAACCCTTCCCCACACACTGAAAACTCTTCCCCACACACTGAAACACATCCCCACACACTGAAACACATTCCCCACACACTGAAACACATCCCCACACAATGAAACCCCTTCCCCACACTCTGAAACACATCCCCACACACTGAAACCCCTTCCTCACACAGTGAAACCCTTCCCCACACACTGAAACCCCTTCCCCACACACTGAAACACATCCCCACACACTGAAACCCCTTCCCCACACACTGAAACCCCTTCCACACACACTGAAACACCTTCCCCACACACTGAAACGCCTGCCCCACACACTGAAACCCCTTCCGCAAACACTGAAACCCCTTCCGCACACAATGAAACACCTTCCCCACACAGTGAAACCCCTTCCCCACACACTGAAACCCCTTCCCCACACACTGAAACCACTTCCGCACACACTGAAAGATCTTCCCCACACACTGAAACCACTTCCCCACACAATGAAACAACTTCCCCACACACTGAAACCCTTCCCCACACACTGAAACACCTTCCCCACACACTGAAACAACTTCCCCACACACTGAAACCCCTTCCCCACACACAGAAACGCCTTCCCCACACACTGAAACCCCTTCCACACACACTGAAACGTCTTCCCCACTCAATGAAACCCATTCCCCACACACTGAAACCCCTTCCGCACACAGTGAAACCCTTCCCCACACACTGAAAACCCTTCCCCACACACTGAAACACATCCCCACACACTGAAACACATTCCCCACACACTGAAACACATCCCCACACAATGAAACCCCTTCCCCACACTCTGAAACACATCCCCACACACTGAAACCCCTTCCTCACACAGTGAAACCCTTCCCCACACACTGAAACCCCTTCCCCACACACTGAAACACATCCCCACACACTGAAACCCCTTCCCCACACACTGAAACCCCTTCCACACACACTGAAACACCTTCCCCACACACAGAAACGCCTGCCCCACACACTGAAACCCCTTCCGCAAACACTGAAACCCCTTCCGCACACAATGAAACACCTTCCCCACACAGTGAAACCCCTTCCCCACACACTGATACCCCTTCCGCACACACTGAACCACCTTCCCCACACACTGAAACACCTTCCCCACACACTGAAACCCCTTCCGCACACAGTGAAACCCTGCCCCACACACTGAAACACCTTCCCCACTCACAGAAACCCCTTCCCCACACACTGAAACACATCCCCACACACTGAAACCCCTTCCACACAAACTGAATTCCCTTCCCCACACACTGAAAACCCTTCCCCCACATTGAAACCCTTCCCCACACACTGAAACCCCTTCCCCACACACTGAAACCCTTCCCCACACTCTGAAACACCTTCCCCACACACTGAAACCCCTGCCCCACACACTCAAACCCCTTCCCCACACACTGAAACACCTTCCCCAGGCACTGATTTCCCTTCCGCACACACTGAAACCCATCCCCACACACTGAAACCACTTCCCCACACACTGAAACCCATCCCCACACACTGAAACCCCATCCCTACACACTGAAACCCCTTCCACACACACTGAAATCCATCCCCACACACTGAAACTCATCCCCACACACTGAAACACCTTCCCCACATACTAAAACCCCTTCTGCACACACTGAAACCCATCAAGACACACTGAAACCCATCCCCACACACTGAAACCCATCCCCACACACTGAAACACCTTGCACACACACTGAAATCCATCCCCACACACTGAAACTCATCCCCACACACTGAAACAACTTCCCCACACACGGAAACCCCTTCCCCACACACTGAAACAGCTTCCCCACACACTGTAACCCTTCCCCACACACAGAAACACTTCCCCACACACTGAAACCCCTTCCCCACAATCTGAAACCCCTTCCCCACACACTGAAACCCCTTCCCCACACACTGAAACCCTTCCCCACACACTGAAACCCCTTCCCCACACACTGAAACCCCATCCCCACACACTGAAACCCTTCCTCACACACTGAAACCCCTTCCCCACATAGTGATACCCCTTCCCCACACACTGAAAGACCTTCCCCACACACTGAAACCCCTTCCGCACACAGTTAAACAATTCCCCTCACACTGAAACACTTTCCCCACGCACTGATTTCCCTTCCGCACACACTGAAACCCATCCCCACAGACTGAAACCCCTTCCCCACACACTGAAACCCATCCCCACACACTGAAACCCCATCCTCACACACTGAAACCCCTTTCACACACACTGAAATCCATCCCCACACACTGAAACTCATCCCCACATACTGAAACACCTTCCCCACACACTGAACCCCCTTCTGCACACACTGAAACCCATCAGGACACACTGAAACCCATCCGCACACACTGAAACCCATCCCCACACACTGAAACACCTTCCCCACACACTGAAACCCCTTCCGCACACACTGAAACCCATCCCCACACACTGAAACCCATCCCCACACACTGAAACACATCCCCACACACTGAAACACGTTCCCCACACACTGAAACCCCATCCCCACACACTGAAACACCTTCCCCACACACTGAAACCCCATCCCCACACACTGAAACACCTTCCCCACACACTGAAACCCCTTCCCCACACACTGAAACTCCTTCCGCACACAGTTAAACAATTCCCCACACACTGAAACCCCTTCCCCACACAATGAAACCGCTTCCCCACACACTAAAACCCCTTCCCTACACACTGAAACACCTTCCGCACACAACGAAACACCTTCCACACACAATGAAACACCTTCCCCACACACTGAATCGCCTTCCCGATACACTGAAACACCTTCCACACACACTGAAACACCTTCCCCACACACTGAAACCCCTTCCCCACACACTGAAACACCTTCTGCACACGCTGAAACAACTTCCGCACACACTGAAACACCTTCCCCAAACACTGAAACCCCTTCCCCACACACTGAAACCCCTTCCGCACACACTGAAACATCTTCCCCACACACTGAAACCACTTCCCCACACAATGAAACAACTTCCACACACACTGAAACCCTTCCCCACACACTGAAACATCTTCCCCACACACTGAAACAACTTCCCCACACACTGAAACCCCTTCCCCACACACAGAAACGCCTTCCCCACACACTGAAACCCCTTCCACACACACTGAAACGTCTTCCCCACTCAATGACACCCATTCCCCACACACTGAAACCCCTTCCGCACACAGTGCAACCCTTCCCCACACACTGAAAACCCTTCCCCACACACTGAAACACATCCCCACACACTGAAACACATTCCCCACACACTGAAACACATCCCCACACAATGAAACCCCTTCCCCACACTCTGAAACACATCCCCACATACTGAAACACCTTCCTCACACAGTGAAACCCTTCCCCACACACTGAAACCCCTTCCCCACACACTGAAACACATCCCCACACACTGAAACCCCTTCCCCACACACTGTAACCCCTTCCACACACACTGAAACACCTTCCCCACACACTGAAACGCCTGCCCCACACACTGAAACCCCTTCCGCAGACACTGAAACCCCTTCCGCACACAATGAAACACCTTCCCCTCACAGTGAAACCCCTTCCCCACACACTGATACCCCTTCCGCACACACTGAAACACCTTCCCCACACACTGAAACACCTTCCCCACACACTGAAACCCCTTCCCCTCACACTGAAACACCTTCCGCACACAGTGAAACCCTGCCCCACACACTGAAACAACTTCCCCACACTCAGAAAACCCTTCCCCACACACTGAAACACATCCCCACACACTGAAACCCCTTCCCCACAAACTGAATCCCCTTCCCCACACACTGAAACCCCTTGCCCCACATTGAAACCCTTCCCCACACTCTGAAACCCCTTCCCCACACACTGAAACCCCTTCCCCACACACTGAAACACCTTCCCCACAGACTGAAACCCCTGCCCCACACACTCAAACCCCTTCCCCACACACTGAAACACCTTCCCCAGGCACTGATTTCCCTTCCGCACACACTGAAACCCATCCCCACACACTGAAACCACTTCCACACACACTGAAACCCATCCCCACACACTGAAACCCCATCCCTACACACTGAAAACCCTTCCACACACATTGAAATCCATCCCCACACACTGAAACTCATCCCCACACACTGAAACACCTTCCCCACACACTGAAACCCCTTCTGCACACACTGAAACCCATCAAGACACACTGAAACCCATCAAGACACACTGAAACCCATCAAGACACACTGAAACCCATCCCCACACACTGAAACACCTTCCCCACACACTGAAACCCCTTCCGCACACACTGTAACCCATCCCTACACACTGAAACACGTTCCCCACAAACTGAAACCCTTCCCCACCCACTGAAACACTGTCCCCACACATTGACACACATCCCCACACACTGAAACACCTACTCCACACACTGACACCCCTTCCCCACGCACTGAAACACCTTCCCCAAACACTGAAATACCATCCCCACATACTGAAATCCTTCCCGACACTCGGAAACGCCTTCCCCACACACTGAAACGGTTTCCACACACACTGAAACCCCTTCCCCACACACTGAAACCCCTTCCCCACACACAGAAACACATTCTCCACACACTGAAAACCCTTCCGCACACACTAAAACCCATCCCCACACACTGAAACCCCACCCCCACGCACTGAAACCCCTTCCCCAATCACTGAAAGCCCTTCCCCACACACTTAAACACAACCCCACACACTGAAACACATTCCCCACAAACTGGAACCCCTTCCACACACACTGAAACCCATGGCCACACACTGAAACCCATCCCCACACACTGAAACCCATCCGCACACACTGAAACAACTTCCCCACACACTGAAACCCTTCCCCACACACTGAAACACATCCCCACACACTGAAACACTTCCCCACACACAGAAAGACCTTCCCCACACACTGAAACCCCTTCCCTACACACTGAAACACCTTCTTCACACACTGAAACACCTTCTCCACACACTGAAGTACCTTCCCCACACACTGAAACACCTTCCCCATACACTGAAACTACTTCCCCGCACACTGAAACACCTTCCCCACACACTGAAACAACTTCCCCACACACTGAAACCCCTTCCCCACACACTGAAACAGCTTCCCCACACACTGTAACCCTTCCCCACACACACAAATACTTCCCCACACACTGAAACCCCTTCCCCACAATCTGAAACCCCTTCCCCACACACTGAAACCCCTTCCCCACACACTGAAACCCTTCCCCACACACTGAAACCCCTTCCCCACACACTAAAACCCCATCCCCACACACTGAAACCCTTCCCTACACACTGAAACCCCTTCCCCACACACTGAAACTCCTTCCGCACACAGTTAAACAATTCCCCACACACTGAAACCCCTTCCCCACACAATGAAACCGCTTCCCCACACACTAAAACCCCTTCCCTACACACTGAAACACCTTCCGCACACAACGAAACACCTTCCACACACAATGAAACACCTTCCCCACACACTGAATCGCCTTCCCCACACACTGAAACACCTTCCGCACACAATGAAACACCTTCCCCACACACAGAAACCACCTTCCCCACACACTGAAACACCTTCTGCACACGCTGAAACACCTTCCACACACACTGAATCACCTTCCACACACACAGAAACCCCTTCCCCACACACTGAAACACCTTCTGCACACGCTGAAACACCTTCCGCACACACTGAAACACCTTCCCCACACACTGAAACCCCTTCCCCACACACTGAAACCCCTTCCGCACACACTGAAACATCTTCCCCACACACTGAAACCACTTCCCCACACAAAGAAACAACTTCCCCACACACTGAAACCCTTCCCCACACACTGAAACACCTTCCCCACACACTGAAACAACTTCCCCACACACTGAAACCCCTTCCCCACACACGGAAACGCCTTCCCCACACACTGAAACCCCTTCCACACACACTGAAACGTCTTCCCCACTCAATGAAACCCATTCCCCACACACTGAAACCCCTTCTGCACACAGTGAAACCCTTCGCCACACACTGAAAACCCTTCCCCACACACTGAAACACATCCCCACACACTGAAACACATTCCCCACACACTGAAACTCATCCCCACACAATGAAACCCCTTCCCCACACTCTGAAACACATCCCCACACACTGAAACCCCTTCCTCACACAGTGGAACCCTTCCCCACACACTGAAACCCCTTCCCCACACACTGAAACACATCCCCACACACTGAAACCCCTTCCCCACACACTGAAACCCCTTCCACACACACAGAAACACCTTCCCCACACACTGAAACGCCTGCCCCACACACTGAAACCCCTTCCGCAAACACTGAAACCCCTTCCGCACACAATGAAACACCTTCCCCACACAGTGAAATCCCTTCCCCACACACTGATACCCCTTCCGCACACACTGAAACACCTTCCCCACACACTGAAACACCTTCCCCACACACTGAAACCCCTTCCACACACACTGAAACCCCTTCCGCACACAGTGAAACCCTGCCCCACACACTGAAACACCTTCCCCACACACAGAAACCCCTTCGCCACACACTGAAACACATCCCCACACACTGAAACCCCTTCCCCACAAACTGAATCCCCTTCCCCACACACTGAAACCCCTTCCCCCACATTGAAACCCTTCCCCACACTCTGAAACCCCTTCCCCACCTACTGAAACCCCTTCCCCACACACTGAAACCCTTCCCCACACTCTGAAACACCTTCCCCACACACTGAAACCCCTGCCCCACACACTGAAACCCCTTCCCCACACACTGAAACACATTCCCCAGGCACTGATTTTCCTTCCGCACACACTGAAACCCATCCCCACACACTGAAACCACTTCCCCACACACTGAAACCCATCCCCACACACTGAAACCCCATCCCTACACACTGAAACCCCTTCCACACACACTGAAATCCATCCCCACACACTGAAACTCATCCCGACACACTGAAACGCCTTCCCCACACACTGAAACCCCTTCTGCACACACTGAAACCCATCAAGACACACTGAAACCCATCCCCACACACTGAAACCCATCCCCACACACTGAAACACCTTCCCCACACACTGAAAACCCTTCCGCACACACTGTAACCCATCCCCACTCACTGAAACTTTTCCCCACTAACTGAAACCCTTCCCCACCCACTGAAACACTGTCCCCACACATTGACACATATCCCCACACACTGAAACACCTTCCCCACACACTGAAACACCTACCCCAAACACTGAAATACCATCCCCACATACTGAAATCCTTCCCCACACTCTGAAACGCCTTCCCCACACACTGAAACACTGTCCACACACACTGAAACCCCTTCCCCACACACTGAAACCCCTTCCCCACACACTGAAACACATTCCACACACACTGAAAACCCTTCCGCACACACTAAAACCCATCCCCACACACTGAAACCCCACCACCACTCACTGAAACCCCTTCCCCACTCACCGAAAGCCCTTCCCCACACACTTAAACACATCCCCACACACTGAAACACCTTCCCCACAAACTAAAAACCCTTCCGCACACACTGAAACCCATGCCCACACACTGAAACACATCCCCACACACTGAAACCCATCCCCACACACTGAAACAACTTCCCCACACACTGAAACCCTTCCCCACACACTGAAACACTTCCCCACACACTGAAACACATTCCCACACACAGAAAGACCTTCCCCATACACTGAAACTCCTTCCCCACAAACTGAAACACCTTCCCCACACACTGAAACAACTTCCCCACACACGGAAACCCCTTCCCCACACACTGAAACAGCTTCCCCACACACGGTAACCCTTCCCCACACACAGAAACACTTCCCCACACACTGAAACCCCTTCCCCACAATCTGAAACCCCTTCCCCACACACTGAAACCCCTTCCCCACCCACTGAAACCCATCCCCACACACTGAAACCCCTTCCCCACACACTGAAACCCCATCCCCACACACTGAAACCCTTCCCCACACACTGAAACCCCTTCCCCACATAGTGATACCCCTTCCCCACACACTGAAACACCTTCCCCACGCACTGATTTCCCTTCCGCACACACTGAAACCCATCCCCACAGACTGAAACCCCTTCCCCACACACTGAAACCCATCCCCACACACTGAAACCCCATCCCCACACACTGAAAGCCCTTCCACAAACACTGAAACCCATGCCCACACACTGAAACCCATCCCCACACACTGAAACCCATCCCCACACTCTGAAACAACTTCCCCACATACTGAAACCCTTCCCCACACACTGAAACACATCCCCACACACTGAAACACATACCCACACACAGAAACACCTTCCCCACACACTGAAACACCTTCCCCACACACTGAAACACCTGCCC
This sequence comes from Heterodontus francisci, assembly GCF_036365525.1. Classification (NCBI taxonomy): domain Eukaryota; kingdom Metazoa; phylum Chordata; class Chondrichthyes; order Heterodontiformes; family Heterodontidae; genus Heterodontus; species Heterodontus francisci. Next base: position 59,628,680 of record NC_090398.1, read on the forward strand.
CATACACTGAAATACCTTCCCCAGACACTGAAACACCTTCCCCACACACTGAAACCCCTTCCCCACTCACTGAAACATCTTCCCCACACACTGAAACACCTTCCCCACACACTGAAATTCCTTCCGCAGACACTGAAACACCTTCCCCAGAAACTGAAACCCCTTCCCCACTCACTGAAACACCTTCCCCACAGACTGAAACCCCTTCCCCACGCACTGAAACCCCTTCCCCACACACTGAAACAGCTTCCCCACGCACTGATTCCCCTTCCACACACACTGAAACCTATCCCCACAAACTGAAACCCCTTCCCCAGACACTGAAAACCATCCCCAGACACTGAAACCCCTTCCCCACACACTGAAACCCCGTCCCCACACTCTGAAACTCCTTCCACACACACCAAATTCCATCCCCACACACTGAAACCCATCCCCACACACTGAAACATCTTCCCCACACACTGAAACCCCTTACGCACACACTGAAACCCATCCCGACACACTGAAACCCTTCCCCACACACTGAAACAACGTCCCCACACACTGAAACCCCTCCGCACACACTGAAACCCATCCCCACACACTTAAACCCATCCCCACACACTGAAACCCTTCCCCACACACTGAAACAACTTCCCCACAAACTGAAACCCTTCCCCACCCACTGAAACACAGTCCCCACAAATTGACACACATCCCCACACACTGAAACACCTTCCCCACACACTGAAACACCTTCCCCACACACAGAAACCCATTCCCCACACACTGAAACCCCACCACCACCAACTGAAACCCCTTCCCCTCACACTGAAAGCCCTTCCCCACACACTTAAACACATCCCCACACTCTGAAACCCCACCCCCACTCACTGAAACCCCTTCCCCACTCACTGAAAGCCCTTCCCCACACACATAAAAACATCCCCACACACTGAAACACCTTCCCCACAAACTGAAACCCCTTCCGCACACACTGAAACCCATCCCCACAGACTGCAACCCATCCCCACACACTGAAACCCATCCCCACACACTGAAACAACTTCCACACACACTGAAACCCTTCCCCACACACTGAAACACATCCCCACACACTGAAACACATCCCCACACACAGAAACACCTTCCCCACACACTGCAACCCCTTCCCCACACACTGAAACACCTTCCTCACACACTGAAACACCTTCTCCACACACTGAAATACCTTCCCCACACACTGAAACACCTTCCCCACACACTGAAACCCCTTCCCCACACATTGAAACCCCATCCGCACACAGTGAAACCCTTCCCCACACACTGAAAACCCTTCCCCACACACTGAAACACATCCCCACACACTGAAACACATTCCCCACACACTGAAACACATCCCCAAACAATGAAACCCCTTCCCCACACTCTGAACCACATCCCCACACACTGAAACCCCTTCCTCACACAGTGAAACCCTTCCCCACACACTGAAACCCCTTCCCCACACACTGAAACACATCGCCAAACACTGAAACCCTTTCCCCACACACTGGAACTCCTTCCGCACAGACTGAAACACCTTCCCCACACACTGAAACGCCTGCCCCACACACTGAAACCCCTTCCGCAAACACTGAAACCCCTTCCGCACACAATGAAACACCTTCCCCACACAGTGAAACCCCTTCCCCACACACTGATACCCCTTCCGCACACACTGAAACACCTTTCCCACAAACTGAAACACCTTCCGCACACACTGAAACCCCTTCCCCACACACTGAAACCCCTTCCGCACACAGTGAAACCATGCCCCACACACTGAAACACCTTCCCCACACACAGAAACCCCTTCCCCACACACTGAAACACATCCCCACACACTGAAACCCCTTCCCCACAAACTGAATCCCCTTCCCCACACACTGAAACCCCTTCCCCCACATTGAAACCCTTCCCCACACTCTGAAACCCCTTCCCCACACACTGAAACCCCTTCCCCACAGACTGAAACCCTTCCCCACACTCTGAAACACCTTCCCCACACACTGAAACCCCTTCCCAACACACTGAAACCCCTTCCCCAAACACTGAAACACCTTCCCCACGCACTGATTTCCCTTCCGCACACACTGAAACCCATCCCCACACACTGAAACCCCTTCCCCACTCACTGAAACCCATCCCCACACACTGAAACCCCATCCCCACACACTGAAACCACTTCCAATCACACTGAAATCCATCCCCACACACAGAAACTCAACCCCGCACACTGAAACACCTTCCCCACACACTGAAACCCCTTCTGCACACACTGAAACCCATCAAGACACACTGAAACCCATCCCCACACACTGAAACCCATCCCCACACACTGAAACACCTTCCCCACACACTGAAACCCCTTCCGCACACACTGTAACCCATCCCCACACACTGAAACCCATCCCCACACACTGAAACCCATCCCCACACACTGAAACACCTTCCCCACAAAATGAAACCCTTCCCCACCCACTGAAACACTGTCCCCACACATTGACACACATCCCCACACACTGAAACACCTTCCCCACACACTGAAATACCATCCCCACATACTGAAATCCTTCCCCACACTCTGAAACGGCTTCCCCACACACTGAAACACTGTCCACACACACTGAAACCCCTTCCCCACACACTGAAACCCCTTCCCCACACACTGAAACACATTCCCGACACATTGAAAACCCTTCCGCACACACTAAAACCCATCCCCACACACTGAAACCCCACCCCTACACACTGAAACCCCTTCCCCACTCACCGAAAGCCCTTCCCCACACACTTAAACACATCCGCACACACTGACACACCTTCCCCACAAACTGAAACCCCTTCCGCACACACTGAAACCCATGCCCACACAGTGAAACCCATCCCCACACACTGAAACCCATCCCCACACACTGAAACAACTTCCCCACACACTGAAACCCTTCCCCACACACTGAAACACATCCCCACACACTGAAACACATCCCCACACACAGAAAGACCTTACCCACACACTGAAACCCCTTCCCCACACACTGAAACACCTTCCTCACACACTGAAACACCTTCTACACACACGGAAATACCTTCCCACACACGGAAACACCTTCCCCATACACTGAAACTCCTTCCCCACAAACTGAAACCCCTTCCCCACACACTGAAACCCCTTCCCCACACACTGAAACCCTTCCCCACACACTGAAACCCCTTCCCCACACACTGAAACCCCATCCCCAGACACTGAAACCCTTCCCCACACACTGAAACCCCTTCCCCACATAGTGATACCCCTTCCCCACACACTGAAAGACCTTCCCCGCACACTGAAACCCCTTCCGCACACAGTTAACAATTCCCCACACACTGAAACACCTTCCCCACGCACTGATTTCCCTTCCGCACACACTGAAACTCATCCCCACAGACTGAAACCCCTTCCCCACACACTGAAACCCATCCCCACACACTGAAACCCCATCCTCACACACTGAAACCCCTTCCACACACACTGAAATCCATCCCCACACACTGAAACTCATCCCCACATACTGAAACACCTTCCCCACACACTGAACCCCCTTCTGCACACACTGAAACCCATCAAGACACACTGAAACCCATCCGCACACACTGAAACCCATCCCCACACACTGAAACACCTTCCCCACACACTGAAACCATTTCCGCACACACTGTAACCCATCCCCACACACTGAAACCCATCCCCACACACTGAAACCCTTCCCCACACACTGAAACACGTTCCCCACAAACTGAAACCTTTCCCCACCCACTGAAACACTGTCCCCACACATTGACACACATCCCCACATACTGAAACACCTTCTCCACACACTGACACCCCTTCCCCACGCACTGAAACACCCTCCCCAAACACTGAAATACCATCCCCACATATTGAAATCCTTCCCCACACTCTGAAACGCCTTCCCCACAGACTGAAACGCTTTCCACACACACTGAAACCCCTTCCCCACACACACTGAAACCCCTTCCCCACACACTGAAACACATTCCCCACACACTGAAAACCCTTCCGCACACACTAAAACCCATCCCCACACACTGAAACACATTCCCCACAAACTGGAACCCCTTCCGTACACACTGAAACCCATGCCCACACACTGAAACCCATCCCCACACACTGAAACCCATCCCCACACACTGAAACAACTTCCCCACACACTGAAACCCTTCCCCACACACTGAAACACATCCCCACACACTGAAACACTTCCCCACACACAGAAAGACCTTCCCCACACACTGAAACCCCTTACCCACACACTGAAACACCTTCTTCACACACTGAAGCACCTTCTCCACACACTGAAGTACCTTCCCCACACACTGAAACACCTTCCCCATACACTGAAACTACTTCCCCGCACACTGAAACACCTTCCCCACACACTGAAACACATCCCCACACAATGAAACCCCTTCCGCACACTCTGAAACACATCCCCACACACTGAAACCCCTTCCTCACACAGTGAAACCCTTCCCCACACACTGAAACCCCTTCCCCACACACTGAAACACATCGCCAAACACTGAAACCCCTTCCCCACACACTGAAACTCCTTCCGCACACACTGAAACACCTTCACCACACACTGAAACGCCTGCCCCACACACTGAAACCCCTTCCGCAAACACTGAAACCCCTTCCGCACACAATGAAACACCTTCCCCACACAGTGAAACCCCTTCCCCACACACTGATACCACTTCCGCACACACTGAAACACCTTTCCCACACACTGAAACACCTTCCCCACACACTGAAACCCCTTCCCCACACACTGAAACCCCTTCCGCACACAGTGAAACCCTGCCCCACACACTGAAACACCTTCCCCACACACAGAAACCCCTTCCCCACACACTGAAACACATCCCCACACACTGAAACCCCTTCCCCACAAACTGAATCCCCTTCCCCACACACTGAAACCCCTTCCCCCACATTGAAACCCTTCCCCACACTCTGAAACCCCTTCTCCACACACTGAAACCCCTTCCCGACAGACTGAAACCCATCCCCACACTCTGAAACACCTTCCCCACACACTGAAACCCTTTCCCCACACACTGAAACCCCTTCCCCACACACTGAAACACCTTCCCCACGCACTGATTTCCCTTCCGCACACACTGAAACCCATCCCCACACACTGAAACCCCTTCCCCACTCACTGAAACCCATCCCCACACACTGAAACCCCATCCCCACACACTGAAACCCCTTCCAATCACACTGAAATCCATCCCCACACACAGAAACTCAACCCCACACACTGAAACACCTTCCCCACACACTGAAACCCCTTCTGCACACACTGAAACCCATCAAGACACACTGAAACCCATCCCCACACACTGAAACCCATCCCCACACACTGAAACACCTTCCCCACACACTGAAACCCCTTCCGCACACACTGTAACCCATCCCCACACACTGAAACCCATCCCCACACACTGAAACCCATCCCCACACACTGAAACACCTTCCCCACAAACTGAAACCCCTCCCCACCCACTGAAACACTGTCCCCACACATTGACACACATCCCCACACACTGAAACACCTTCCCCACACACTGAAATACCATCCCCACATACTGAAATCCTTCCCCACACTCTGAAACGCCTTCCCCACACACTGAAACACTGTCCACACACACTGAAACCCCTTCCCCACACACTGAAACCCCTTCCCCACACACTGAAACACATTCCCGACACACTGAAAACCCTTCCGCACACACTAAAACCCATCCCCACACTCTGAAACCCCACCCCTACACACTGAAACCCCTTCCCCACTCACCGAAAGCCCTTCCCCACACACTTAAACACATCCCCACACACTGAAACACATCCCCACACACTGAAACACATCCCCACACACAGAAAGACCTTCCCCACACACTGAAACCCCTTCCCCACACACTGAAACACCTTCCTCACACACTGAAACACCTTCTACACACACTGAAATACCTTCCCCACACACGGAAACACCTTCCCCATACACTGAAACTCCTTCCCCACAAACTGAAACACCTTCCCCACACACTGAAACAACTTCCCCACACACGGAAACCCCTTCCCCACACACTGAAACAGCTTCCCCACACACTGTAACCCTTCCCCACACACAGAAACACTTCCCCACACACTGAAACCCCTTCCCCACAATCTGAAACCCCTTCCCCACACACTGAAACCCCTTCCCCACACACTGAAACCCTTCCCCACACACTGAAACCCCTTCCCCACACACTGAAACCCCATCCCCACACACTGAAACCCTTCCCCACACACTGAAACCCCTTCCCAACATAGTGATACCCCTTCCCCACACACTGAAAGACCTTCCCCACACACTGAAACCCCTTCCGCACACAGTTAAACAATTCCCCACACACTGAAACACCTTCCCCACGCACTGATTTCCCTTCCGCACACACTGAAACCCATCCCCACAGACTGAAACCCCTTCCCCACACACTGAAACCCATCCCCACACACTGAAACTCCATCCTCACACACTGAAACCCCTTCCACACACACTGAAATCCATCCCCACACACTGAAACTCATCCCCACATACTGAAACACCTTCCCCACACACTGAACCCCCTTCTGCACACACTGAAAACCATCAAGACACACTGAAACCCATCCGCACACACTGAAACCCATCCCCACACACTGAAACCCCTTCCCCACACACTGAAACCATTTCCGCACACACTGTAACCCATCCCCACACACTGAAACCCATCCCCACACACTGAAACCCATCCCCACACACTGAAACACGTTCCCCACAAACTGAAACCCTTCCCCACCCACTGAAACACTGTCCCCACACATTGACACACATCCCCACACACTGAAACACCTTCTCCACACACTGACACCCCTTCCCCACGCACTGAAACACCTTCCCCAAACACTGAAATACCATCCCCACATACTGAAATCCTTCCCCACACTCTGAAACGCCTTCCCCACACACTGAAACGCTTTCCACACACACTGAAACCCCTTCCCCACACACTGAAACCCCTTCCCCACACACTGAAACACATTCCCCACAAACTGGAACCCCTTCCGCACACACTGAAACCCATGCCCACACACTGAAACCCATCCCCACACACTGAAACCCATCCCCACACACTGAAACAACTTCCCCACACACTGAAACCCTTCCCCACACACTGAAACACATCCCCACACACTGAAACACTTCCCCACACACAGAAAGACATTCCCCACACACTGAAACCCCTTACCCACACACTGAAACACCTTCTTCACACACTGAAACACCTTCTCCACACACTGAAGTACCTTCCCCACACACTGAAACACCTTCCCCATCCACTGAAACTACTTCCCCGCACACTGAAACACCTTCCCCACACACTGAAACACATCCCCACACAATGAAACCCCTTCCCCACACTCTGAAACACATCCCCACACACTGAAACCCCTTCCTCACACAGTGAAACCCTTCCCCACACACTGAAACCCCTTCCCCACACACTGAAACACATCGCCAAACACTGAAACCCCTTCCCCACACACTGAAACTCCTTCCGCACACACTGAAACACCTTCCCCACACACTGAAACGCCTGCCCCACACACTGAAACCCCTTCCGCAAACACTGAAACCCCTTCCGCACACAATGAAACACCTTCCCCACACAGTGAAACCCCTTCCCCACACACTGATACCCCTTCCGCACACACTGAAACACCTTTCCCACACACTGAAAAACCTTCCCCACACACTGAAACCCCTTCCCCACACACTGAAACACCTTCCGCACACAGTGAAACCCTGCCCCACACACTGAAACACCTTCCCCACACACAGAAACCCCTTCCCCACACACTGAAACACATCCCCACACACTGAAACCCCTTCCCCACAAACTGAATCCCCTTCCCCACACACTGAAACCCCTTCCCCCACATTGAAACACTTCCCCACACTCTGAAACCCCTTCCCCACACACTGAAACCCCTTCCCCACAGACTGAAACCCATCCCCACACTCTGAAACCCCTTCCCCACACACTGAAACCCTTTCCCCACACACTGAAACCCCTTCCCCACACACTGAAACACCTTCCCCACGCACTGATTTCCCTTCCGCACACACTGAAACCCATCCCCACACACTGAAACCCCTTCCCCACTCACTGAAACCCATCCCCACACACTGAAACCCCATCCCCACACACTGAAACCCCTTCCAATCACACTGAAATCCATCCCCACACACAGAAACTCAACCCCACACACTGAAACACCTTCCCCACACACTGAAACCCCTTCTGCACACACTGAAACCCATCAAGACACACTGAAACCCATCCCCACACACTGAAACCCATCCCCACACACTGAAACACCTTCCCCACACACTGAAACCCCTTCTGCACACACTGTAACCCATCCCCACACACTGAAACCCATCCCCACACACTGAAACCCATCCCCACACACTGAAACACCTTCCCCACAAACTGAAACCCTTCCCCACCCACTGAAACACTGTCCCCACACATTGACACACATCCCCACACACTGCAACACCTTCCCCACACACTGAAATACCATCCCCACATACTGAAATCCTTCCCCACACTCTGAAACGCCTTCCCCACACACTGAAACACTGTCCACACACACTGAAACCCCTTCCCCACACACTGAAACCCCTTCCCCACACACTGAAACACATTCCCGACACACTGAAAACCCTTCCGCACACACTAAAACCCATCCCCACACTCTGAAACCCCACCCCTACACACTGAAACCCCTTCCCCACTCACCGAAAGCCCTTCCCCACACACTTAAACACATCCCCACACACTGAAACACATCCCCACACACTGAAACACATCCCCACACACAGAAAGACCTTCCCCACACACTGAAACCCCTTCCCCACACACTGAAACACCTTCCTCACACACTGAAACACCTTCTACACACACTGAAATACCTTCCCCACACACGGAAACACCTTCCCCATACACTGAAACTCCTTCCCCACAAACTGAAACACCTTCCACACACACTGAAACAACTTCCCCACACACGGAATCCCCTTCCCCACACACTGAAACAGCTTCCCCACACACTGTAACCCTTCCCCACACACAGAAACACTTCCCCACACACTGAAACCCCTTCCCCACAATCTGAAACTGCTTCCCCACACACTGAAACCCCTTCCCCACACACTGAAACCCTTCCCCACACACTGAAACCCCTTCCCCACACACTGAAACCCCATCCCCACACACTGAAACCCTTCCCCACACACTGAAACCCCTTCCCCACATAGTGATACCCCTTCCCCACACACTGAAAGACCTTCCCCACACACTGAAACCCCTTCCGCACACAGTTAAACAATTCCCCACACACTGAAACACCTTCCCCACGCACTGATTTCCCTTCCGCACACACTGAAACCCATCCCCACAGACTGAAACCCCTTCCCCACACACTGAAACCCATCCCCACACACTGAAACCCCATCCTCACACACTGAAACCCCTTCCACACACACTGAAATCCATCCCCACACACTGAAACTCATCCCCACATACTGAAACACCTTCCCCACACACTGAACCCCCTTCTGCACACACTGAAACCCATCAAGACACACTGAAACCCATCCGCACTCACTGAAACCCATCCCCACACACTGAAACACCTTCCCCACACACTGAAACCATTTCCGCACACACTGTAACCCATCCCCACACACTGAAACCCATCCCCACACACTGAAACCCATCCCCACACACTGAAACACGTTCCCCACACTCTGAAACCCTTCCCCACCCACTGAAACACTGTCCCCACACATTGACACACATCCCCACACACTGAAACACCTTCTCCACACACTGACACCCCTTCCCCACGCACTGAAACACCTTCCCCAAACACTGAAATACCATCACCACATACTGAAATCCTTCCCCACACTCTGAAACGCCTTCCCCACACACTGAAACGCTTTCCACACACACTGAAACCCCTTCCCCACACACTGAAACCCCTTCCCCACACACTGAAACACATTCCCCACACACTGAAAACCCTTCCGCACACACTAAAACCCATCCCCACACACTGAAACACATTCCCCACAAACTGGAACCCCTTCCGCACACACTGAAACCCATGCCCACACACTGAAACCCATCCCCACACACTGAAACCCATCCCCACACACAGAAAGACCTTCTCCACACACTGAAACCCCTTCCCCACACACTGAAACACCTTCTTCACACACTGAAACACCTTCTCCACACACTGAAGTACCTTCCCCACACACTGAAACACCTTCCCCATACACTGAAACTACTTCCCAGCACAGTGAAACACCTTCCCCACACACTGAAACAACTTCCCCACACACTGAAACCCCTTCCCCACCCACTGAAACAGCTTCCCCACACACTGTAACCCTTCCCCACACACAGAAACACTTCCCCACACACTGAAACCCCTTCCCCACAATCTGAAACCCCTTCCCCACACACTGAAACCCCTTCCCCACACACTGAAACCCTTCCCCACACACTGAAACCCCTTCCCCACACACTGAAAACCCATCCCCACACACTGAAACCCTTCCCCACACACTGAAACCCCTTCCCCACACACTGAAACCCCTTCCGCACACAGTTAAACAATTCCCCACACACTGAAACCCCTTCCCCACACAATGAAACCGCTTCCCCACACACTGAAACCCCTTCCCTACACACTGAAACACCTTCCGCACACAACAAAACACCTTCCACACACAATGAAACACCTACCCCACACACTGAATCGCCTTCCCCACACACTGAAACACCTTCCGCACACAATGAAACACCTTCCCCACACACAGAAACCACCTTCCCCACACACTGAAACACCTTCTGCACACTCTGAAACACCTTCCACACACACTGAAACACCTTCCCCACACACAGAAACCCCTTCCCCACACACTGAAACACCTTCTGCACACGCTGAAACACCTTCCGCACACACTGAAACACCTTCCCCACACACTGAAACCCCTTCCCCACACACTGAAACCCCTTCCGCACACACTGAAACATCTTCCCCACACACTGAAACCCTTCCCCACACACTGAAACACCTTCCCCACACACTGAAACAACTTCCCCACACACTGAAACCCCTTCCCCACACACAGAAACGCCTTCCCCACACACTGAAACCCCTTCCACACACACTGAAACACCTTCCCCACACACTGAAACCATTTCCGCACACACTGTAACCCATCCCCACACACTGAAACCCATCCCCACACACTGAAACCCATCCCCACACACTGAAACACGTTCCCCACAAACTGAAACCCTTCCCCACCCACTGAAACACTGTCCCCACACATTGACACACATCCCCACACACTGAAACACCTTCTCCACACACTGACACCCCTTCCCCACGCACTGAAACACCTTCCCCAAACACTGAAATACCATCCCCACATACTGAAATCCTTCCCCACACTCTGAAACGCCTTCCCCACACACTGAAACGCTTTCCACACACACTGAAACCCCTTCCCCACACACTGAAACCCCTTCCCCACACACTGAAACACATTCCCCACACACTGAAAACCCTTCCGCACACACTAAAACCCATCCCCACACACTGAAACACATTCCGCACAAACTGGAACCCCTTCCGCACACACTGAAACCCATGCCCACACACTGAAACCCATCCCCACACACTGAAACCCATCCCCACACACTGAAACAACTTCCCCACACACTGAAACCCTTCCCCACACACTGAAACACATCCCCACACACTGAAACACTTCCCCACACACAGAAACACCTTCCCCACACACTGAAACCCCTTACCCACACACTGAAACACCTTCTTCACACACTGAAACACCTTCTCCACACACTGAAGTACCTTCCCCACACACTGAAACACCTTCCCCATCCACTGAAACTACTTCCCCGCACACTGAAACACCTTCCCCACACACTGAAACACATCCCCACACAATGAAACCCCTTCCGCACACTCTGAAACACATCCCCACACACTGAAACCCCTTCCTCACACAGTGAAACCCTTCCCCACACACTGAAACCCCTTCCCCACACACTGAAACACATCGCCAAACACTGAAACCCCTTCCCCACACACTGAAACTCCTTCCGCACACACTGAAACACCTTCCCCACACACTGAAACGCCTGCCCCACACACTGAAACCCCTTCCGCAAACACTGAAACCCCTTCCGCACACAATGAAACACCTTCCCCACACAGTGAAACCCCTTCCCCACACACTGATACCCCTTCCGCACACACTGAAACACCTTTCCCACACACTGAAACACCTTCCCCACACACTGAAACCCCTTCCCCACACACTGAAACCCCTTCCGCACACAGTGAAACCCTGCCCCACACACTGAAACACCTTCCCCACACACAGAAACCCCTTCCCCACACACTGAAACACATCCCCACACACTGAAACCCCTTCCCCACAAACTGAATCCCCTTCCCCACACACTGAAACCCCTTCCCCCACATTGAAACACTTCCCCACACTCTGAAACCCCTTCCCCACACACTGAAACCCCTTCCCCACAGACTGAAACCCATCCCCACACTCTGAAACACCTTCCCCACACACTGAAACCCTTTCCCCACACACTGAAACCCCTTCCCCACACACTGAAACACCTTCCCCACGCACTGATTTCCCGTCCGCACACACTGAAACCCATCCCCACACACTGAAACCCCTTCCCCACTCACTGAAACCCATCCCCACACACTGAAACCCCATCCCCACACACTGAAACCCCTTCCAATCACACTGAAATCCATCCCCACACACAGAAACTCAACCCCACACACTGAAACACCTTCCCCACACACTGAAACCCCTTCTGCACACACTGAAACCCATCAAGACACACTGAAACCCATCCCCACACACTGAAACCGATCCCCACACACTGAAACACCTTCCGCACACACTGAAACCCCTTCTGCACACACTGTAACCCATCCCCACACACTGAAACCCATCCCCACACACTGAAACCCATCCCCACACACTGAAACACCTTCCCCACAAACTGAAACCCTTCCCCACCCACTGAAACACTGTCCCCACACATTGACACACATCCCCACACACTGAAACACCTTCCCCACACACTGAAATACCATCCCCACATACTGAAATCCTTCCCCACACTCTGAAACGCCTTCCCCACACACTGAAACACTGTCCACACACACTGAAACCCCTTCCCCACACACTGAAACCCCTTCCCCACACACTGAAACACATTCCCGACACACTGAAAACCCTTCCGCACACACTAAAACCCATCCCCACACTCTGAAACCCCACCCCTACACACTGAAACCCCTTCCCCACTCACCGAAAGCCCTTCCCCACACACTTAAACACATCCCCACACACTGAAACAATCCCCACACACTGAAACACATCCCCACACACAGAAAGACCTTCCCCACACACTGAAACCCCTTCCCCACACACTGAAACACCTTCCTCACACACTGAAACACCTTCTACACACACTGAAATACCTTCCCCACACACGGAAACACCTTCCCCATACACTGAAACCCCTTCCCCACAAACTGAAACACCTTCCCCACACACTGAAACAACTTCCCCACACACGGAAACCCCTTCCCCACACACTGAAACAGCTTCCCCACACACTGTAACCCTTCCCCACACACAGAAACACTTCCCCACACACTGAAACCCCTTCCCCACAATCTGAAACCCCTTCCCCACACACTGAAACCCCTTCCCCACACACTGAAACCCTTCCCCACACACTGAAACCCCTTCCCCACACACTGAAACCCCATCCCCACACACTGAAACCCTTCCCCACACACTGAAACCCCTTCCCCACATAGTGATACCCCTTCCCCACACACTGAAAGACCTTCCCCACACACTGAAACCCCTTCCGCACACAGTTAAACAATTCCCCACACACTGAAACACCTTCCCCACGCACTGATTTCCCTTCCGCACACACTGAAACCCATCCCCACAGACTGAAACCCCTTCCCCACACACTGAAACCCATCCCCACACACTGAAACCCCATCCTCACACACTGAAACCCCTTCCACACACACTGAAATCCATCCCCACACACTGAAACTCATCCCCACATACTGAAACACCTTCCCCACACACTGAACCCCCTTCTGCACACACTGAAACCCATCAAGACACACTGAAACCCATCCGCACACACTGAAACCCATCCCCACACACTGAAACACCTTCCCCACACACTGAAACCATTTCCGCACACACTGTAACCCATCCCCACACACTGAAACCCATCCCCACACACTGAAACCCATCCCCACACACTGAAACACGTTCCCCACAAACTGAAACCCTTCCCCACCCACTGAAACACTGTCCCCACACATTGACACACATCCCCACACACTGAAACACCTTCTCCACACACTGACACCCCTTCCCCACGCACTGAAACACCGTCCCCAAACACTGAAATACCATCACCACATACTGAAATCCTTCCCCACACTCTGAAACGCCTTCCCCACACACTGAAACGCTTTCCACACACACTGAAACCCCTTCCCCACACACTGAAACCCCTTCCCCACACACTGAAACACATTCCCCACACACTGAAAACCCTTCCGCACACACTAAATCCCATCCCCACACACTGAAACACATTCCCCACAAACTGGAACCCCTTCCGCACACACTGAAACCCATGCCCACACACTGAAACCCATCCCCACACACTGAAACCCATCCCCACACACTGAAACAACTTCCCCACACACTGAAACCCTTCCCCACACACTGAAACACATCCCCACACACTGAAACACTTCCCCACACACAGAAAGACCTTCTCCACACACTGAAACCCCTTCCCTACACACTGAAACACCTTCTTCACACACTGAAACACCTTCTCCACACACTGAAGTACCTTCCCCACACACTGAAACACCTTCCCCATACACTGAAACTACTTCCCCGCACAGTGAAACACCTTCCCCACACACTGAAACAACTTCCCCACACACTGAAACCCCTTCCCCACCCACTGAAACAGCTTCCCCACACACTGTAACCCTTCCCCACACACAGAAACACTTCCCCACACACTGAAACCCCTTCCCCACAATCTGAAACCCCTTCCCCACACACTGAAACCCCTTCCCAACACACTGAAACCCTTCCCCACACACTGAAACCCCTTCACCACACACTGAAAACCCATCCCCACACACTGAAACCCTTCCCCACACACTGAAACCCCTTCCCCACACACTGAAACCCCTTCCGCACACAGTTAAACAATTCCCCACACACTGAAACCCCTTCCCCACACAATGAAACCGCTTCCCCACACACTGAAACCCCTTCCCTACACACTGAAACACCTTCCGCACACAACAAAACACCTTCCACACACAATGAAACACCTACCCCACACACTGAGTCGCCTTCCCCACACACTGAAACACCTTCCGCACACAATGAAACACCTTCCCCACACACAGAAACCATCTTCCCCACACACTGAAACACCTTCTGCACACTCTGAAACACCTTCCAACACACACTGAAACACCTTCCCCACACACAGAAACCCCTTCCCCACACACTGAAACACCTTCTGCACACGCTGAAACACCTTCCGCACACACTGAAACACCTTCCCCACACACTGAAACCCCTTCCCCACACACTGAAACCCCTTCCGCACACACTGAAACATCTTCCCCACACACTGAAACCCTTCCCCACACACTGAAACACCTTCCCCACACACTGAAACAACTTCCCCACACACTGAAACCCCTTCCCCACACACAGAAACGCCTTCCCCACACACTGAAACCCCTTCCACACACACTGAAACGTCTTCCCCACTCAATGAAACCCATTCCCCACACACTGAAACCCCTTCCGCACACAGTGAAACCCTTCCCCACACACTGAAAACCCTTCCCCACACACTGAAACACATCCCCACACACTGAAACACATTCCCCACACACTGAAACACATCCCCACACAATGAAACCCCTTCCCCACACTCTGAAACACATCCACACGCACTGAAACCCCTTCCTCACACAGTGAAACCCATCCCCACACACTGAAACCCCTTCCCCACACACTGAAACACATCCCCACACACTGAAACCCCTTCCCCACACACTGAAACCCCTTCCGCACACACTGAAACAACTTCCCCACACACTGAAACGCCTGCCCCACACACTGAAACACCTTCCCCACACACTGAAATACCTTCCCCACACACGGAAACACCTTCCCCATACACTGAAACTCCTTCCCCACAAACTGAAACACCTTCCCCACACACTGAAACAACTTCCCCACACACGGAAACCCCTTCCCCACACACTGAAACAGCTTCCCCACACACTGTAACCCTTCCCCACACACAGAAACACTTCCCCACACACTGAAACCCCTTCCCCACAATCTGAAACCCCTACCCCACACACTGAAACCCCTTCCCCACACACTGAAACCCTTCCCCACACACTGAAACCCCTTCGCCACACACTGAAACCCCATCCCCACACACTGAAACCCTTCCCCACACACTGAAACCCCTTCCCCACATAGTGATACCCCTTCCCCACACACTGAAAGACATTCCCCACACACTGAAACCCCTTCCGCACACAGTTAAACAATTCCCCACACACTGAAACACCTTCCCCACGCACTGATTTCCCTTCCGCACACACTGAAACCCATCCCCACAGACTGAAACCCCTTCCCCACACACTGAAACCCATCCCCACACACTGAAACCTCATCCTCACACACTGAAACCCCTTCCACACACACTGAAATCCATCCCCACACACTGAAACTCATCCCCACATACTGAAACACCTTCCCCACACACTGAACCCCCTTCTGCACACACTGAAACCCATCAAGACACACTGAAACCCATCCGCACACACTGAAACCCATCCCCACACACTGAAACACCTTCCCCACACACTGAAACCATTTCCGCACACACTGTAACCCATCCCCACACACTGAAACCCATCCCCACACACTGAAACCCATCCCCACACACTGAAACACGTTCCCCACAAACTGAAACCCTTCCCCACCCACTGAAACACTGTCCCCACACATTGACACACATCCCCACACACTGAAACACCTTCTCCACACACTGACACCACTTCCCCACTCACTGAAACACCTTCCCCAAACACTGAAATACCATCACCACATACTGAAATCCTTCCCCACACTCTGAAACGCCTTCCCCACACACTGAAACGCTTTCCACACACACTGAAACCCCTTCCCCACACACTGAAACCCCTTCCCCACACACTGAAACACATTCCCCACACACTGAAAACCCTTCCGCACACACTAAAACCCATCCCCACACACTGAAACACATTCCCCACAAACTGGAACCCCTTCCGCACACACTGAAACCCATGCCCACACACTGAAACCCATCCCCACACACTGAAACCCATCCCCACACACTGAAACAATTTCCCCACACACTGAAACCCTTCCCCACTCACTGAAACACATCCCCACACACTGAAACACTTCCCCACACACAGAAAGACCTTCTCCACACACTGAAACCCCTTCCCCACACACTGAAACACCTTCTTCACACACTGAAACACCTTCTCCACACACTGAAGTACCTTCCCCACACACTGAAACACCTTCCCCATACACTGAAACTACTTCCCCGCACACTGAAACACCTTCCCCACACACTGAAACAACTTCCCCACACACTGAAACCCCTTCCCCACACACTGAAACAGCTTCCCCACACACTGTAACCCTTCCCCACACACAGAAACACTTCCCCACACACTGAAACCCCTTCCCCACAATCTGAAACCCCTTCCCCACACACTGAAACCCCTTCCCCACACACTGAAACCCTTCCCCACACACTGAAACCCCTTCCCCACACACTGAAACCCCATCCCCACACACTGAAACCCTTCCCCACACACTGAAACCCCTTCCCCACACACTGAAACCGCTTCCGCACACAGTTAAACAATTCCCCACACACTGAAACCCCTTCCCCACACAATGAAACCGCTTCCCCACACACTGAAACCCCTTCCCTACACACTGAAACACCTTCCGCACACAACAAAACACCTTCCACACACAATGAAACACCTTCCCCACACACTGAATCGCCTTCCCCACACACTGAAACACCTTCCGCACACAATGAAACACCTTCCCCACACACAGAAACCACCTTCCCCACACACTGAAACACCTTCTGCACACTCTGAAACACCTTCCACACACACTGAAACACCTTCCCCACACACAGAAACCCCTTCCCCACACACTGAAACACCTTCTGCACACGCTGAAACACCTTCCGCACACACTGAAACACCTTCCCCACAAACTGAAACCCCTTCCCCACACACTGAAACCACCTTCTGCACACTCTGAAACACCTTCCACACACACTGAAACACCTTCCCCACACACAGAAACCCCTTCCCCACACACTGAAACACCTTCTGCACACGCTGAAACACCTTCCGCACACACTGAAACACCTTCCCCACACACTGAAACATCTTCCCCACACACTGAAACCCTTCCCCACACACTGAAACACCTTCTGCACACGTGAAACCCCTTCCCCACACACTGAAACCCCTTCCGCACACACTGAAACATCTTCCCCACACACTGAAACCCTTCCCCACACACTGAAACACCTTCCCCACACACTGAAACAACTTCCCCACACACTGAAACCCCTTCCCCACACACAGAAACGCCTTCCCCACACACTGAAACCCCTTCCACACACACTGAAACGTCTTCCCCACTCAATGAAACCCATTCCCCACACACTGAAACCCCTTCCGCACACAGTGAAACCCTTCCCCACACACTGAAAACCCTTCCCCACACACTGAAACACATCCCCACACACTGAAACACATTCCCCACACACTGAAACACATCCCCACACAATGAAACCCCTTCCCCACACTCTGAAACACATCCACACGCACTGAAATCCCTTCCTCACACAGTGAAACCCATCCCCACACACTGAAACCCCTTCCCCACACACTGAAACACATCCCCACACACTGAAACCCCTTCCCCACACACTGAAACCCCTTCCGCACACACTGAAACAACTTCCCCACACACTGAAACGCCTGCCCCACACACTGAAACACCTTCTACACACACTGAAATACCTTCCCCACACACGGAAACACCTTCCCCATACACTGAAACTCCTTCCCCACAAACTGAAACAACTTCCCCACACACTGAAACAACTTCCCCACACACGGAAACCCCTTCCCCACACACTGAAACAGCTTCCCCACACACTGTAACCCTTCCCCACACACAGAAACACTTCCCCACACACTGAAACCCCTTCCCCACAATCTGAAACCCCTTCCCCTCACACTGAAACCCCTTCCCCACACACTGAAACCCTTCCCCACACACTGAAACCCCTTCCCCACACACTGAAACCCCATCCCCACACACTGAAACCCTTCCCCACACACTGAAACCCCTTCCCCACATAGTGATACCCCTTCCCCACACACTGAAAGACCTTCCCCACACACTGAAACCCCTTCCGCACACAGTTAAACAATTCCCCACACACTGAAACACCTTCCCCACGCACTGATTTCCCTTCCGCACACACTGAAACCCATCCCCACAGACTGAAACCCCTTCCCCACACACTGAAACCCATCCCCACACACTGAAACCCCATCCTCACACACTGAAACCCCTTCCACACACACTGAAATCCATCCCCACACACTGAAACTCATCCGCACATACTGAAACACCTTCCCCACACACTGAACCCCCTTCTGCACACACTGAAACCCATCAAGACACACTGAAACCCATCCGCACACACTGAAACCCATCCCCACACACTGAAACACCTTCCCCACACACTGAAACCATTTCCGCACACACTGTAACCCATCCCCACACACTGAAACCCAACCCCACACACTGAAACCCATCCCCACACACTGAAAAACGTTCCCCACAAACTGAAACCCTTCCCCACCCACTGAAACACTGTCCCCACACATTGACACACATCCCCACACACTGAAACACCTTCTCCACACACTGACACCCCTTCCCCACGCACTGGAACACCTTCCCCAAACACTGAAATACCATCACCACATACTGAAATCCTTCCCCACACTCTGAAACGCCTTCCCCACACACTGAAACGCTTTCCACACACACTGAAACCCCTTCCCCACACACTGAAACCCCTTCCCCACACACTGAAACACATTCCCCACACACTGAAAACCCTTCCGCACACACTAAAACCGATCCCCACACACTGAAACACATTCCCCACAAACTGGAACCCCTTCCGCACACACTGAAACCCATGCCCACACACTGAAACCCATCCCCACACACTGAAACCCATCCCCACACACTGAAACAACTTCCCCACACACTGAAACCCTTCCCCACACACTGAAACACATCCCCACACACTGAAACACATCCCCACGCACAGAAAGACCTTCTCCACACACTGAAACCCCTTCCCCACACACTGAAACACCTTCTTCACAAACTGAAACACCTTCTCCACACACTGAAGTACCTTCCCCACACACTGAAACACCTTCCCCATACACTGAAACTACTTCCCCGCACACTGAAACACCTTCCCCACACACTGAAACAACTTCCCCACACACTGAAACCCCTTCCCCACACAATGAAACAGCTTCCCCACACACTGTAACCCTTCCCCACACACAGAAACACTTCCCCACACACTGAAACCCCTTCCCCACAATCTGAAACCCCTTCCCCACACACTGAAACCCCTTCCCCACACACTGAAACCCTTCCCCACACACTGAAACCCCTTCCCCACACATGAAACCCCATCCCCACACACTGAAACCCTTCCCCACACACTGAAACCCCTTCCCCACACACTGAAACCCCTTCCGCACACAGTTAAACAATTCCCCACACACTGAAACCCCTTCCCCACACAATGAAACCGCTTCCCCACACACTGAAACCCCTTCCCTACACACTGAAACACCTTCCGCACACAACAAAACACCTTCCACACACAATGAAACACCTTCCCCACACACTGAATCGCCTTCCCCACACACTGAAACACCTTCCGCACACAATGAAACACCTTCCCCACACACTGAAACACCTTCTGCACACTCTGAAACACCTTCCACACACACTGAAACACCTTCCCCACACACAGAAACCCCTTCCCCACACACTGAAACACCTTCTGCACACGCTGAAACACCTTCCGCACACACTGAAACACCTTCCCCACACACTGAAACCCCTTCCCCACACACTGAAACCACCTTCTGCACACTCCGAAAGACCTTCCACACACACTGAAACACCTTCCCCCACACACAGAAACCCCTTCCCCACACACTGAAACACCTTCTGCACACGCTGAAACACCTTCCGCACACACTGAAGCACCTTCCCCACACACTGAAACATCTTCCCCACACACTGAAACCCTTCCCCACACACTGAAACACATTCTGCACACGCTGAAACACCTTCCGCACACACTGAAACACCTTCCCCACACACTGAAACATCTTCCCCACACACTGAAACCCTTCCCCACACACTGAAACACCTTCCCCACACACAGAAACAACTTCCCCACACACTGAAACCCCTTCCCCACACACAGAAACGCCTTCCCCACACACTGAAACCCCTTCCACACACACTGAAACGCCTTCTCCACTCAATGAAACACATTCCCCACACACTGAAACCCCTTCCGCACACAGTGAACCCCTTCCCCACACACTGAAACCCCTTCTGCACACACTGTAACCCATCCCCATTCACTGAAACTTTTCCCCACTAACTGAAACCCTTCCCCACCCACTGAAACACTGTCCCCAAACATTGACACATATCCCCACACACTGAAACACCTTCCCCACACACTGAAACACCTACCCCAAACACTGAAATACCATCCCCACATACTGAAATCCTTCCCCACACTCTGAAACGCCTTCCCCACACACTGAAACACTGTCCACACACACTGAAACCCCTTCCCCACACACTGAAACCCCTTCCCCACACACTGAA
The DNA here is from genome assembly GCF_036365525.1 of Heterodontus francisci. NCBI lineage: Eukaryota > Metazoa > Chordata > Chondrichthyes > Heterodontiformes > Heterodontidae > Heterodontus > Heterodontus francisci. The sequence continues at coordinate 59,651,128 of NC_090398.1, forward strand.
AAACATTCCCCACACACTGAAAACCCTTCCGCACACACTAAAACCCATCCCCACACACTGAAACCCCACCAGCACTCACTGAAACCCCTTCCCCACTCACCGAAAGCCCTTCCCCACACACTTAAACACATCCCCACACACTGAAACACCTTCCCCACAAACTAAAAGCCCTTCCGCACACACTGAAACCCATGCCCACACACTGAAACCCATCCCCACACACTGAAACCCATCCCCACACACTGAAACAACTTCCCCACACACTGAAACCCTTCCCCACACACTGAAACACATCCCCACACACTGAAACACATCCCCATACACAGAAACGCCTTCCCCACACACTGAAACCCCTTCCACACACACTGAAACGTCTTCCCCACTCAATGAAACCCATTCCCCACACACTGAAACCCCTTCCGCACACAGTGAAACCCTTCCCCACACACTGAAAACCCTTCCCCACACACTGAAACACATCCCCACACACTGAAACACATTCCCCACACACTGAAACACATCCCCACACAATGAAACCCCTTCCCCACACTCTGAAACACATCCCCACGCACTGAAACCCCTTCCTCACACAGTGAAACCCATCCCCACACACTGAAACACCTTCCCCACACACTGAAACACATCCCCACACACTGAAACCCCTTCCCCACACACTGAAACCCCTTCCGCACACACTGAAACACCTTCCCACACACTGAAACCCCTTCCCCACACACTGAAACCCCTTCCGCACACAGTGAAACCCTGCCCCACACACTGAAACACCTTCCCCACACACAGAAACCCCTTCCCCACACACTGAAACACATCCCCACACACTGAAACCCCTTCCCCACAAACTGAATCCCCTTCCCCACACACTGAAACCCCTTCCCCCCACATTGAAACCCTTCCCCACACTCTGAAACCCCTTCCCCACACACTGAAACCCCTTCCCCACACACTGAAACCCTTCCCCACACTCTGAAACACCTTCCCCACACACTGAAACCCCTGCCCCACACACTGAAACCCGTTCCCCACACACTGAAACACCTTCCCCAGGCACTGATTTCCCTTCCGCACACACTGAAACCCATCCCCACGCACTGAAACCCCTTCCCCACACACTGAAACCCATCCCCACACACTGAAACCCCATCCCTACACACTGAAACCCCTTCCACACACACTGAAATCCATCCCCACACACTGAAACTCATCCCCACACACTGAAACACCTTCCCCACACACTGAAACCCCTTCTGCACACACTGAAACCCATCAAGACGCACTGAAACCCATCCCCACACACTGAAACCCATCCCCACACACTGAAACACCTTCCCCACACACTGAAACACCTTCCCCACACACAGAAACCCCTTCCCCACACACTGAAACACCTTCTGCACACGCTGAAACACCTTCCGCACACACTGAAACACCTTCCCCACACACTGAAACCCCTTCCCCACACACTGAAACCCCTTCCGCACACACTGAAACATCTTCCCCACACACTGAAACCCTTCCCCACACACTGAAACACCTTCCCCACACACTGAAACAACTTCCCCACACACTGAAACCCCTTCCCCACACACAGAAACGCCTTCCCCACACACTGAAACCCCTTCCACACACACTGAAACGTCTTCCCCACTCAATGAAACCCATTCCCCACACACTGAAACCCCTTCCGCACACAGTGAAACCCTTCCCCACACACTGAAAACCCTTCCCCACACACTGAAACACATCCCCACACACTGAAACACATTCCCCACACACTGAAACACATCCCCACACAATGAAACCCCTTCCCCACACTCTGAAACACATCCACACGCACTGAAACCCCTTCCTCACACAGTGAAACCCATCCCCACACACTGAAACCCCTTCCCCACACACTGAAACACATCCCCACACACTGAAACCCCTTCCCCACACACTGAAACCCCTTCCGCACACACTGAAACAACTTCCCCACACACTGAAACGCCTGCCCCACACACTGAAACACCTTCCCCACACACTGAAATACCTTCCCCACACACGGAAACACCTTCCCCATACACTGAAACTCCTTCCCCACAAACTGAAACACCTTCCCCACACACTGAAACAACTTCCCCACACACGGAAACCCCTTCCCCACACACTGAAACAGCTTCCCCACACACTGTAACCCTTCCCCACACACAGAAACACTTCCCCACACACTGAAACCCCTTCCCCACAATCTGAAACCCCTTCCCCACACACTGAAACCCCTTCCCCACACACTGAAACCCTTCCCCACACACTGAAACCCCTTCGCCACACACTGAAACCCCATCCCCACACACTGAAACCCTTCCCCACACACTGAAACCCCTTCCCCACATAGTGATACCCCTTCCCCACACACTGAAAGACATTCCCCACACACTGAAACCCCTTCCGCACACAGTTAAACAATTCCCCACACACTGAAACACCTTCCCCACGCACTGATTTCCCTTCCGCACACACTGAAACCCATCCCCACAGACTGAAACCCCTTCCCCACACACTGAAACCCATCCCCACACACTGAAAGCTCATCCTCACACACTGAAACCCCTTCCACACACACTGAAATCCATCCCCACACACTGAAACTCATCCCCACATACTGAAACACCTTCCCCACACACTGAACCCCCTTCTGCACACACTGAAACCCATCAAGACACACTGAAACCCATCCGCACACACTGAAACCCATCCCCACACACTGAAACACCTTCCCCACACACTGAAACCATTTCCGCACACACTGTAACCCATCCCCACACACTGAAACCCATCCCCACACACTGAAACCCATCCCCACACACTGAAACACGTTCCCCACAAACTGAAACCCTTCCCCACCCACTGAAACACTGTCCCCACACATTGACACACATCCCCACACACTGAAACACCTTCTCCACACACTGACACCCCTTCCCCACGCACTGAAACACCTTCCCCAAACACTGAAATACCATCACCACATACTGAAATCCTTCCCCACACTCTGAAACGCCTTCCCCACACACTGAAACGCTTTCCACACACACTGAAACCCCTTCCCCACACACTGAAACCCCTTCCCCACACACTGAAACACATTCCCCACACACTGAAAACCCTTCCGCTCACACTAAAACCGATCCCCACACACTGAAACACATTCCCCACAAACTGGAACCCCTTCCGCACACACTGAAACCCATGCCCACACACTGAAACCCATCCCCACACACTGAAACCCATCCCCACACACTGAAACAACTTCCCCACACACTGAAACCCTTCCCCACACACTGAAACACATCCCCACACACTGAAACACTTCCCCACACACAGAAAGACCTTCTCCACACACTGAAACCCCTTCCCCACACACTGAAACACCTTCTTCACAAACTGAAACACCTTCTCCACACACTGAAGTACCTTCCCCACACACTGAAACACCTTCCCCATACACTGAAACTACTTCCCCGCACACTGAAACACCTTCCCCACACACTGAAACAACTTCCCCACACACTGAAACCCCTTCCCCACACAATGAAACAGCATCCCCACACACTGTAACCCTTCCCCACACACAGAAACACTTCCCCACACACTGAAACCCCTTCCCACAATCTGAAACCCCTTCCCCACACACTGAAACCCCTTCCCCACACACTGAAACCCTTCCCCACACACTGAAACCCCTTCCCCACACATGAAACCCCATCCCCACACACTGAAACCCTTCCCCACACACTGAAACCCCTTCCCCACACACTGAAACCCCTTCCGCACACAGTTAAACAATTCCCCACACACTGAAACCCCTTCCCCACACAATGAAACCGCTTCCCCACACACTGAAACCCCTTCCCTACACACTGAAACACCTTCCGCACACAACAAAACACCTTCCACACACAATGAAACACCTTCCCCACACACTGAATCGCCTTCCCCACACACTGAAACACCTTCCGCACACAATGAAACACCTTCCCCACACACAGAAACCACCTTCCCCACACACTGAAACACCTTCTGCACACTCTGAAACACCTTCCACACACACTGAAACACCTTCCCCACACACAGAAACCCCTTCCCCACACACTGAAACACCTTCTGCACACGCTGAAACACCTTCCGCACACACTGAAACACCTTCCCCACACACTGAAACCCCTTCCCCCACACACTGAAACCACCTTCTGCACACTCTGAAACACCTTCCACACACACTGAAACACCTTCCCCACACACAGAAACCCCTTCCTCACACACTGAAACACCTTCTGCACACGCTGAAACACCTTCCGCACACACTGAACCACCTTCCCCACACACTGAAACATCTTCCCCACACACTGAAACCCTTCCCCACACACTGAAACACATTCTGCACACGCTGAAACACCTTCCGCACACACTGAAACACCTTCCCCACACACTGAAACATCTTCCCCACACACTGAAACCCTTCCCCACACACTGAAACACCTTCCCCACACACAGAAACAACTTCCCCACACACTGAAACCCCTTCCCCACACACAGAAACGCCTTCCCCACACACTGAAACCCCTTCCACATACACTGAAACGCCTTCTCCACTCAATGAAACCCATTCCCCACACACTGAAACCCCTTCCGCACACAGTGAACCCCTTCCCCACACACTGAAACCCCTTCTGCACACACTGTAACCCATCCCCATTCACTGAAACTTTTCCCCACTAACTGAAACCCTTCCCCACCCACTGAAACACTGTCCCCAAACATTGACACATATCCCCACACACTGAAACACCTTCCCCACATACTGAAACACCTACCCCAAACACTGAAATACCATCCCCACATACTGAAATCCTTCCCCACACTCTGAAACGCCTTCCCCACACACTGAAACACTGTCCACACACACTGAAACCCCTTCCCCACACACTGAAACCCCCTTCCCCACACACTGAAAAACATTCCCCACACACTGAAAACCCTTCCGCACACACTAAAACCCATCCCCACACACTGAAACCCCACCAGCACTCACTGAAACCCCTTCCCCACTCACCGAAAGCCCTTCCCCACACACTTAAACACATCCCCACACACTGAAACACCTTCCCCACAAACTAAAAGCCCTTCCGCACACACTGAAACCCATGCCCACACACTGAAACCCATCCCCACACACTGAAACCCATCCCCACACACTGAAACAACTTCCCCACACACTGAAACCCTTCCCCACACACTGAAACACATCCCCACACACTGAAACACATCCCCATACACAGAAACGCCTTCCCCACACACTGAAACCCCTTCCACACACACTGAAACGTCTTCCCCACTCAATGAAACCCATTCCCCACACACTGAAACCCCTTCCGCACACAGTGAAACCCTTCCCCACACACTGAAAACCCTTCCCCACACACTGAAACACATCCCCACACACTGAAACACATTCCCCACACACTGAAACACATCCCCACACAATGAAACCCCTTCCCCACACTCTGAAACACATCCCCACGCACTGAAACCCCTTCCTCACACAGTGAAACCCATCCCCACACACTGAAACCCCTTCCCCACACACTGAAACACATCCCCACACACTGAAACCCCTTCCCCACACACTGAAACCCCTTCCGCACACACTGAAACACCTTCCCCACACACTGAAACCCCTTCCCCACACACTGAAACCCCTTCCGCACACAGTGAAACCCTGCCCCACACACTGAAACACCTTCCCCACACACAGAAACCCCTTCCCCACACACTGAAACACATCCCCACACACTGAAACCCCTTCCCCACAAACTGAATCCCCTTCCCCACACACTGAAACCCCTTCCCCCACATTGAAACCCTTCCCCACACTCTGAAACCCCTTCCCCACACACTGAAACCCCTTCCCCACACACTGAAACCCTTCCCCACACTCTGAAACACCTTCCCCACACACTGAAACCCCTGCCCCACACACTGAAACCCGTTCCCCACACACTGAAACACCTTCCCCAGGCACTGATTTCCCTTCCGCACACACTGAAACCCATCCCCACGCACTGAAACCCCTTCCCCACACACTGAAACCCATCCCCACACACTGAAACCCCATCCCTACACACTGAAACCCCTTCCACACACACTGAAATCCATCCCCACACACTGAAACTCATCCCCACACACTGAAACACCTTCCCCACACACTGAAACCCCTTCTGCACACACTGAAACCCATCAAGACGCACTGAAACCCATCCCCACACACTGAAACCCATCCCCACACACTGAAACACCTTCCCCACACACTGAAACCCCTTCCGCACACACTGTAACCCATCCCCATTCACTGAAACTTTTCCCCACTAACTGAAACCCTTCCCCACCCACTGAAACACTGTCCCCACACATTGACACATATCCCCACACACTGAAACACCTTCCCCACACACTGAAACACCTACCCCAAACACTGAAATACCATCCCCACATACTGAAATCCTTCCCCACACTCTGAAACGCCTTCCCCACACACTGAAACACTGTCCACACACACTGAAACCCCTTCCCCACACACTGAAACCCCTTCCCCACACACTGAAAAACATTCCCCACACACTGAAAACCCTTCCGCACACACTAAAATCCATCCCCACACACTGAAACCCCACCACCACTCACTGAAACCCCTTCCCCACTCACCGTAAGCCCTTCCCCACACACTTAAACACATCCCCACACACTGAAACACCTTCCCCACAAACTAAAAGCCCTTCCGCACACACTGAAACCCATGCCCACACACTGAAACCCATCCCCACACACTGAAACCCATCCCCACACACTGAAACAACTTCCCCACACACTGAAACCCTTCCCCACACACTGAAACACATCCCCACACACTGAATCACATCCCCATACACAGAAAGACCTTCCCCACACACTGAAACCCCTTCCCCACACACTGAAACACCTTCCTCACACACGGAAACACCTTCCCCATACACTGAAACTCCTTCCCCACAAACTGAAACACCTTCCCCACACACTGAAACAACTTCCCCACACACGGAAACCCCTTCCCCACACACTGAAACAGCTTCCCCAAACACTGTAACCCTTCCCCACACACAGAAACACTTCCCCACACACTGAAACCCCTTCCCCACAATCTGAAACCCCTTCCCCACACACTGAAACCCCTTCCCCACCCACTGAAACCCTTCCCCACACACTGAAACCCCTTCCCCACACACTGAAACCCCATCCCCACACACTGAAACCCTTCCCCACAAACTGAAACCCCTTCCCCACATAGTGATACCCCTTCTCCACACACTGAAAGACCTTCCCCACACACTGAAACCCCTTCCGCACACAGTTAAACAATTCCCCACACACTGAAACACCTTCCCCACGCACTGATTTCCCTTCCGCACACACTGAAACCCATCCCCACAGACTGAAACCCCTTCCCCACACACTGAAACCCATCCCCACACACTGAAACCCCATCCCCACAAACTGAAACACCTTCCCCACACACTGAACCCCCTTCTGCACACACTGAAACCCATCAAGACACACTGAAACACATCCGCACACACTGAAACCCATCCCCACACACTGAAACACCTTCCCCACACACTGAAACCCCTTCCGCACACACTGAAACCCATCCCCACACACTGAAACCCATCCCCTCGCACTGAAACACCTTCCCCACAAACTGAAACCCTTCCCCACCCACTGAAACACTGCCCCCACACATTGACACACATCCCCACACACTGAAACACCTTCCCCACACATTGACACCCCTTCCCCACGCACCGAAACACTTTCCCCAAACACTGAAATACCATCCCCACATACTGGAATCCTTCCCCACACTCTGAAACACCTTCCCCATACACTGAAACTACTTCCCCGCACACTGAAACACCTTCCCCACACACTGAAACAACTTCCCCACACACATGAGACCACTTCCCCACACACTGAAATAGCTTCCCCACACACTGTAACCCTTCCCCACAAACAGAAACACTTCCCCACACACTAAAACCCCTTCCCCACAATCTGAAACCCCTTCCCCACACACTGAAACCTCTTCCTCACACACTGAAACCCTTCCCCACACACTGAAACCCCTTCCCCACACACTGAAACCCCATCCCCACACACTGAAACCCTTCCCCACACACTGAAACCCCTTCCCCACACACTGAAACCCCTTCCGCACACAGTTAAACAATTCCCCACACACTGAAACCCCTTCCCCACACAATGAAACCGCTACCCCACACACTGAAACCCCTTCCCTACACACTGAAACACCTTCCGCACACAACAAAACACCTTCCACACACAATGAAACACCTTCCCCACACACTGAATCGCCTTCCCCACACACTGAAACACCTTCTGCACACTCTGAAACACCTTCCACACACACTGAAACACCTTCCCCACACACAGAAACCCCTTCCCCACACACTGAAACACCTTCTGCACACGCTGAAACACCTTCCGCACACACTGAAACACCTTCCCCACACACTGAAACCCCTTCCCCACACACTGAAACCCCTTCCGCACACACTGAAACATCTTCCCCACACACTGAAACCACTTCCCCACACAATGAAACAACTTCCCCACACACTGAAACCCTTCCCCACACACTGAAACACCTTCCCCACACACTGAAACAGCTTCCCCACACACTGAAACCCCTTCCCCACACACAGAAACGCCTTCCCCACACACTGAAACCCCTTCCACACACACTGAAACGTCTTCCCCACTCAATGAAACCCATTCCCCACACACTGAAACCCCTTCCGCACACAGTGAAACCCTTCCCCACACACTGAAAACCCTTCCCCGCACACTGAAACTCATCCCCACACACTGAAACACATTCCCCACACACTGAAACACATCCCCACACAATGAAACCCCTTCCCCACACTCTGAAACACATCCCCACGCACTGAAACCCCTTCCTCACACAGAGAAACACATCCCCACACACTGAAACCCCTTCCCCACACACTGAAACACATCCCCACACACTGAAACCCCTTCCCCACACACTGAAACCACTTCCGCACACACTGAAACAACTTCCCCACACACTGAAACGCCTGCCCCACACATTGAAACCCCTTCCGCAAACACTGAAACCCCTTCCGCACACAATGAAACACCTTCCCCACACAGTGAAACCCCTTCCCCACACACTGATACCCCTTCCGCACACACTGAAACACCTTCCCCACACACTGAAACACCTTCCCCACACACTGAAACCCCTTCCCCACACACTGAAACCCCTTCCGCACACAGTGAAACCCTGCCCCACACACTGAATCACCTTCCCCACACACAGAAACCCCTTCCCCACACACTGAAACACATCCCCACACACTGAAACCCCTTCCCCACAAACTGAATCCCCTTCCCCACACACTGAAACCCCTTCCCCTACATTGAAACCCTTCCCCACACTCTGAAACCCCTTCCCCACACACTTAAACCCCTTCCCCACACACTGAAACCCTTCCCCACACTCTGAAACACCTTCCCCACACACTGAAACCCCTGCCCCACACACTGAAACCCCTTCCCCACACACTGAAACACCTTCCCCAGGCACTGATTTCCCTTCCGCACACACTGAAACCCATCCCCACGCACTGAAACCCCTTCCCCACACACTGAAACCCATCCCCACACACTGAACCCCCATCCCTACACACTGAAACCCCTTCCACACACACTGAAATCCATCCCCACACACTGAAACTCATCCCCACACACTGAAACACCTTCCCCACACACTGAAACCCCTTCTACACACACTGAAACCCATCAAGACACACTGAAACACCTTCCCCACAAACTGAAACCCCTTCCGCACACACTGAAACCCATGCCCACACACTGAAACCCATCCCCACACACTGAAACCCATCCCCACACACTGAAACAACTTCCCCACACACTGAAACCCTTCCCCACACACTGAAACACATCCCCACACACTGAAACACATCCCCACGCACAGAAAGACCTTCCCCACACACTGAAACCCCTTCCCCACACACTGAAACACCTTCTTCACACACTGAAACACCTTCTCCACACACTGAAGTACCTTCCCCACACACTGAAACACCTTCCCCATACACTGAAACTACTTCCCCACACACTGAAACACCTTCCCCACACACTGAAACAACTTCCCCACACACTGAAACCCCTTCCCCACACACTGAAACAGCTTCCCCACACACTGTAACCCTTCCCCACACACAGAAACACTTCCCCACACACTGAAACCCCTTCCCCACAATCTGAAACCCCTTCCCACACACTGAAACCCCTTCCCCACCCACTGAAACCCTTCCCCACACACTGAAACCCCTTCCCCACACACTGAAACCCCATCCCCACACACTGAAACCCTTCCCCACACACTGAAACCCCATCCCCACATAGTGATACCCCTTCCCCACACACTGAAAGACCTTCCCCACACACTGAAACCCCTTCTGCACACAGTTAAACAATTCCCCACACACTGAAACACCTTCCCCACGCACTGTTTTCCCTTCCGCACACACTGAAACCCATCCCCACAGACTGAAGCCCCTTCCCCACACACTGAAAACCATCCCCACACACTGAAAGCCCATCCCCACACACTGAAACCCCTTCCACAAACACTGAGATCCATCCCCACACACTGAAACTCATCCCCACACACTGAAACACCTTCCCCACACACTGAACCCCCTTCTGCACACACTGAAACCCATCAAGACACACTGAAACCCATCCCCACACACTCAAACCCATCCCCACACACTGAAACACCTTCCCCACACACTGAAACCCCTTCCGCACACACTGTAACCCATCCCCATTCACTGAAACTTTTCCCCACTAACTGAAACCCTTCCCCACCCACTGAAACACTGTCCCCACACATTGACACATATCCCCACACACTGAAACACCTTCCCCACACACTGAAACACCTACCCCAAACACTGAAATACCATCCCCACATACTGAAATCCTTCCCCACACTCTGAAACGCCTTCACCACACACTGAAACACTGTCCACACACACTGAAACCCCTTCCCCACACACTGAAACCCCTTCCCCACACACTGAAAAACATTCCCCACACACTGAAAACCCTTCCGCACACACTAAAACCCATCCCCACTCACTGAAACCCCTTCCCCACTCACCGAAAGCCCTTCCCCACACACTTAAACACATCCCCACACACTGAAACACCTTCCCCACAAACTAAAAGCCCTTCCGCACACACTGAAACCCATGCCCACACACTGAAACCCATCCCCACACACTGAAACCCATCCCCACACACTGAAACAACTTCCCCACACACTGAAACCCTTCCCCACACAATGAAACACATCCCCACACACTGAAACACATCCCCATACACAGAAAGACCTTCCCCACACACTGAAACCCCTTCCCCACACACTGAAACACCTTCCCCATACACTGAAACTCCTTCCCCACAAACTGAAACACCTTCCCCACACACTGAAACAACTTCCCCACACACGGAAACCCCTTCCCCACACACTGAAACAGCTTCCCCAAACACTGTAACCCTTCCCCACACACAGAAACACTTCCCCACACACTGAAACCCCATCCCCACAATCTGAAACCCCTTCCCCACACACTGAAACCCCTTCCCCACCCACTGAAACCCTTCCCCACACACTGAAACCCCTTCCCCACACACTGAAAACCCATCCCCACACACTGAAACCCTTCCCCACACACTAAAACCCCTTCCCCACATAGTGATACCCCTTCCCCACACACTGAAATACCTTCCCCACACACTGAAACCCCTTCCGCACACAGTTAAACAATTCCCCACACACTGAAACACCTTCCCCACGCACTGATTTCCCTTCCGCACACACTGAAACCCATCCCCACAGACTGAAACCCCTTCCCCACACACTGAAACCCATCCCCACACACTGAAACACCATCCCCACACACTGAAACCCCTTCCACACACACTGAGATCCATCCCCACACACTGAAACTCATCCCCACACACTGAAACACCTTCCCCACACACTGAACGCCCTTCTGCACACACTGAAACCCATCAAGACACACTGAAACACATCCGCACACACTGAAACCCATCCCCACACACTGAAACACCTTCCCCACACACTGAAACCCCTTCCGCACACACTGAAACCCATCCCCACACACTGAAACCCATCCCCACGCACTGAAACAACTTCCCCACAAACTGAAACCCTTCCCCACCCACTAAAACACTGTCCCCGCACATTGACACACATCCCCACACACTGAAACACCTTCCCCACACATTGACACCCCTTCCCCACGCACCGAAACACTTTCCCCAAACACTGAAATACCATCCCCACATACTGGAATCCTTCCCCACACTCTGAAACGCCTTCCCCACACACTGAAACGCTTTCCACACACACTGAAACCCCTTCCCCACACACTGAAACCCCTTCCCCACACACGGAAACACATTCCCCACACACTGAAAACCCTTCCGCACACACTAAAACCCATCCCCACACACTGAAACCCCACCCCCACGCACTGAAACCCCTTCCCCACTCACTGAAAGCCCTTCCCCACAAACTTAAACACAACCCCACACACTGAAACACATTCCCCACAAACTGAAACCCCTTCCGCACACACTGAAACCCATGCCCACACACTGAAACCCATCCCCACACACTGAAACCCATCCCCACACACTGAAACAACTTCCGCACACACTGAAACCCTTCCCCACACACTGAAACACATCCCCACACACTGAAACACATCCCCACGCACAGAAAGACCTTCCCCACACACTGAAACCCCTTCCCCACACATTGAAACACCTTCTTCACACACTGAAACACCTTCTCCACACACTGAAGTACCTTCCCCACACACTGAAACAACTTCCCCATACACTGAAACTACTTCCCCACACACTGATACACCTTCCCCACACACTGAAACAACTTCCCCACACACTGAAACCCCTTCCCCACAAACTGAAACAGCTTCCCCACGCACTGTAATCCTTCCCCACACACAGAAACACTTCCCCACACACTGAAACCCCTTCCCCACAATCTGAAACCCCTTCCCCACACACTGAAACCCCTTCCCCACCCACTGAAACCCTTCCCCACACACTGAAACCCCTTCCCCACACACTGAAACCCCATCCCCACACACTGAAACCCTTCCCCACACACTGAAACCCCTTCCCCACATAGTGATACCCCTTCCCCACACACTGAAAGACCTTCCCCACACACTGAAACCCCTTCTGCACACAGTTAAACAATTCCCCACACACTGAAACACCTTCCCCACGCACTGTTTTCCCTTCCGCACACACTGAAACCCATCCCCACAGACTGAAACCCCTTCCCCACACACTGAAACCCATCCCCACACACTGAAACCCCATCCCCACACACTGAAACCCCTTCCACACACACTGAGATCCATCCCCACACACTGAAACTCATCCCCACACACTGAAACACCTTCCCCACACACTGAACCCCCTTCTGCACACACTGAAACCCATGAAGACACACTGAAACACATCCGCACACACTGAAACCCATCCCCACACACTGAAACACCTTCCCCACACACTGAAACGCCTTCCGCACACACTGAAACCCATCCCCACACACTGAAACCCATCCCCACGCACTGAAACACCTTCCCCACAAACTGAAACCCTTCCCCACCCACTGAAACACTGTCCCCACACATTGACACACATCCCCACACACTGAAACACCTTCCCCACACATTGACGCCCCTTCCCCACGCACCGAAACACCTTCCCCAAACACTGAAATACCATCCCCACATACTGGAATCCTTCCCCACACTCTGAAACGCCTTCCCCACACACTGAAACGCTTTCCACACACACTGAAACCCCTTCCCCACACACTGAAACCCCTTCCCCACACACGGAAACACATTCCCCACACACTGAAAACCCTTCCGCACACACTAAAACCCATCCCCACACACTGAAACCCCACCCCCACGCACTGAAACCCCTTCCCCACTCACTGAAAGCCCTTCCCCACACACGTAAACACAACCCCACACACTGAAACACATTCCCCACAAACTGAAACCCCTTCCGCACACACTGAAACCCATGCCCACACACTGAAACCCATCCCCACACACTGAAACCCATCCCCACACACTGAAACAACTTCCCCACACACTGAAACCCTTCCCCACACACTGAAACACATCCCCACACACTGAAACCCATCCCCACGCACAGAAAGACCTTCCCCACACACTGAAACCCCTTCCCCACACACTGAAACACCTTCTTCTCACACTGAAACACCTTCTCCACACACTGAAGTACCTTCCCCACACACTGAAACACCTTCCACATGCACTGAAACTACTTCCCCACACACTGAAACACCTTCCCCACACACTGAAACAACTTCCCCACACACTGAAACCCCTTCCCCACACACTGAAACAGCTTCCCCACACACTGTAACCCTTCCCCACACACAGAAACACTTCCCCACACACTGAAACCGCTTCCCCACAATCTGAAACCCCTTCCCCACACACTGAAACCCCTTCCCCACACACTGAAACCCTTCCCCACACACTGAAACCCCATCCCCACTCACTGAAACCCTTCCCCACACACTGAAGCCCCTTCCCCACATAGAGATACCCCTTCCCCACACACTGAAAGACCTTCCCCACACACTGAAACCCCTTCCGCACACAGTTAAACAATTCCCCACACACTGAAACACCTTCCCCACACACTGATTTCCCTTCCGCACACACTGAAACCCATCCCCACAGACTGAAACCCCTTCCCCACACACTGAAACATATCCCCACACACTGAAACCCCATCCCCATACTCTGAAACCCCTTCCACACACACTGAAACCCATCCCCACACACTGAAACCCCGTCCCCACGTAATGTAACCCTTCCCCACACACAGAAACACTTCCCCAAACACTGAAACCCCTTCCCCACAAACTGAAACCCCTTCCCCACAAACTGAAACCGCTTCCCCACACACTAAAACCCTTCCCCACACACTGAAACCCCTTCCACACACACTGAAACCCCTTCCCCACACACTGAAACCATTCCCCACACACTGAAACCACTTCCCCACATAGTGAAACCCCTTCCCCACACACTGAAACACCTTCCCCACACACTGAAACCCCTTCCGCACACAGTTAAACAATTCCCCACACACAGAAACCCCTGCCCCAAACACTGAAACACCTTCCCCACACACTGAAACCCCTTCCCCACACACTGAAACACCTAACCCACACATTGAAACAACTTCCCCACACACTGAAACCCCTTCCCCACACACTGAAACAGCTTCTCCACACACTGTAACCCTTCCCCACACACAGAAATACTTCCCCACACACTGAAACCCCTTCCCCACACACTGAGACCCCTTCCCCACACATTGAAACCCTTCCCCACACACTGAAACCCCTTCCCCACATAGTGAAACCCCTTCCCCACTCAATAAAACACCTTCCCCACACGCTGAATCCCCTTCCCCACACACTGAAACCCCTTCCGCACACAATGAAACACCTTCCGCACACACTGAAACCCCTTCCCCACACACTGAAACACCTTCCGCACACACTGAAACCCCTACCGCACACACTGAAACACCTTCCCCACACACCGAATCCCCTTCCCCACACACAGAAACACCTTCCCCACACACTGAAACCCCTTCCACACACACTGAAACGACTTCCCCACACAATGAAACCCCTTCCGCACACAGTTAAACAATTCCACACACACAGAAACCCCTGCCCCAAACACTGAAACACCTTCCCCACACACTGAAACCCCTTCCCCACACACTGAAACAACTTCCCCACACACGGAAACCCCTTCCCCACCCACTGAAACAGCTTCCCCAAACACTGTAACCCTTCCCCACACACAGAAACACTTCCCCACACACTGAAACCCCTTCCCCACAATCTGAAACCCATTCCCCACACACTGAAACCCCTTCCCCACCCACTGAAACCCTTCCCCACACACTGAAACCCCTTCCCCACACACTGAAACCCCATCCCCACACACTGAAACCCTTCCCCACACACTGAAACCCCTTCCCCACATAGTGATACCCCTTCCCCACACACTGAAAGACCTTCCCCACAAACTGAAACCCCTTCCGCACACAGTTAAACAATTCCCCACACACTGAAACACCTTCCCCACGCACTGATTTCCCTTCCGCACACACTGAAACCCATCCCCACAGACTGAAACCCCTTCCCCACACACTGAAACCCATCCCCACACACTGAAACACCATCCCCACACACTGAAACCCCTTCCACACACATTGAAACAACTTCCCCACACACTGAAACCCCTTCCCCACACACTGAAACAGCTTCTCCACACACTGTAACCCTTCCCCACACACAGAAATACTTCCCCACACACTGAAACCCCTTCCCCACAACTGAAACCCCTTCCCCACACACTGAAACCCCTCCCCACACACTGAAACCCTTCCCCACACACTGAAACCCCTTCACCACACACTGAGACCCCTTCCCCACACATTGAAACCCTTCCCCACACACTGAAACCCCTTCCCCACATAGTGAAACCCGTTCCCCACACAATAAAACACCTTCCCCACACGCTGAATCCCCTTCCCCACACACTGAAACCCCTTCCGCACACAATGAAACACCTTCCGCACACACTGAAACCCCTTCCCCACACACTGAAACACCTTCCCCACACACTGAATCCCCTTCCCCACACACAGAAACACCTTCCCCACACACTGAAACCCCTTCCACACACACTGAAACGACTTCCCCACACAATGAAACCCCTTCCGCACACAGTTAAACAATTCCACACACACAGAAACCCCTGCCCCAAACACTGAAACACCTTCCCCACACACTGAAACCCCTTCCCCACACACTGAAACAACTTCCCCACACACGGAAACCCCTTCCCCACACACTGAAACAGCTTCCCCAAACACTGTAACCCTTCCCCACACACAGAAACTCTTCCCCACACACTGAAACCCCTTCCCCACAATCTGAAACCCCTTCCCCACACACTGAAACCCCTTCCCCACCCACTGAAACCCTTCCCCACACACTGAAACCCCTTCCCCACACACTGAAACCCCATCCCCACACACTGAAACCCTTCCCCACACACTGAAACCCCCTCCCCACATAGTGATACCCCTTCCCCACACACTGAAAGACCTTCCCCACAAACTGAAACCCCTTCCGCACACAGTTAAACAATTCCCCACACACTGAAACACCTTCCCCACGCACTGATTTCCCTTCCGCACACACTGAAACCCATCCCCACAGACTGAAACCCCTTCCCCACACACTGAAACGCATCCCCACACACTGAAACACCATCCCCACACACTGAAACCCCTTCCACACACACTGAGATCCATCCCCACACACTGAAACTCATCCCCACACACTGAAACACCTTCCCCACACACTGAACCCCCTTCTGCACACACTGAAACCCATCAAGACACACTGAAACACATCCGCACACACTGAAACCCATCCCCACACACTGAAACACCTTCCCCACACACTGAAACCCCTTCCGCACACACTGAAACCCATCCCCACACGCTGAAACCCATCCCCACGCACTGAAACACCTTCCCCACAAACTGAAACCCTTCCCCACCCACTGAAACACTGTCCCCACACATTGACACACATCCCCACACACTGAAACACCTTCCCCACACATTGACACCCCTTCTCCACGCACCGAAACACCTTCCCCAAACACTGAAATACCATCCCCACATAC
The DNA here is from genome assembly GCF_036365525.1 of Heterodontus francisci. Classification (NCBI taxonomy): domain Eukaryota; kingdom Metazoa; phylum Chordata; class Chondrichthyes; order Heterodontiformes; family Heterodontidae; genus Heterodontus; species Heterodontus francisci. The sequence continues at coordinate 59,669,205 of NC_090398.1, forward strand.
TGGAATCCTTCCCCACACTCTGAAACGCCTTCCCCACACACTGAAACGCTTTCCACACACACTGAAACTCCTTCCCCACACACTGAAACCCCTTCCCCACACACGGAAACACATTCCCCACACACTGAAAACCCTTCCGCACACACTAAAACCCATCCCCACACACTGAAACCCCACCCACACGCACTGAAACCCCTTCCCCACTCACTGAAAGCCCTTCCCCACACACTTAAACACAACCCCACAGACTGAAACACATTCCCCACAAACTGAAACCCCTTCCGCACACACTGAAACCCATGCCCACACACTGAAACCCATCCCCACACACTGAAACCCATCCCCACACACTGAAACAACTTCCCCACACACTGAAACCCTTCCCCACACACTGAAACACATCCCCACACACTGAAACACATCCCCACGCACAGAAAGACCTTCCCCACACACTGAAACCCCTTCCCCACACACTGAAACACCTTCCTCACACACTGAAACACCTTCTCCACACACTGAAGTACCTTCCCCACACACTGAAACACCTTCCCCATACACTGAAACTACTTCCCCACACACTGAAACACCTTCCCCACACACTGAAACAACTTCCCCACACACGGAAACCCCTTCCCCACACACTGAAACAGCTTCCCCACACACTGTAACCCTTCCCCACACACAGAAACACTTCCCCACACACTGAAACCCCTTCCCCACACGCTGAAACCCTTCCCCACACACTGAAACCCTTCCCCACACACTGAAACCCCATCCCCACTCACTGAAACCCTTCCCCACATACTGAAGCCCCTTCCCCACATAGTGATACCCTTTCCCCACACACTGAAAGACCTTCCCCACACACTGAAACCCCTTCCGCACACAGTTAAACAATTCCCCACACACTGAAACACCTTCCCCACGCACTGATTTCCCTTCCGCACACACTGAAACCCATCCCCACAGACTGAAACCCCTTCCCCACACACTGAAACCCATCCCCACACACTGAAACCCCATCCCCATACTCTGAAACCCCTTCCACACACACTGAAACCCATCCCCACACACTGAAACCCCGTCCCCACGTAATGTAACCCTTCCCCACACACAGAAACACTTCCCCAAACACTGAAACCCTTCCCCACAAACTGAAACCCCTTCCCCACAAACTGAAACCGCTTCCCCACACACTAAAACCCTTCCCCACACACTGAAACCCCTTCCACACACACTGAAACCCCTTCCCCACACACTGAAACCCTTCCCCACACACTGAAACCACTTCCCCACATAGTGAAACCCCTTCCCCACACACTGAAACACCTTCCCCACACACTGAAACCCCTTCCGCACACAGTTAAACAATTCCCCACACACAGAAACCCCTGCCCCAAACACTGAAACACCTTCCCCACACACTGAAACCCCTTCCCCACACACTGAAACACCTTCCCCACACATTGAAACAACTTCCCCACACACTGAAACCCCTTCCCCACACACTGAAACCCCTCCCCACACACTGAAACCCTTCCCCACACACTGAAACCCCTTCCCCACACACTGAGACCCCTTCCCCTCACACTGAAACCCTTCCCCACACACTGAAACCCCTTCCGCACACAATGAAACACCTTCCGCACACACTGAAACCCCTTCCCCAAACACTGAAACACCTTCCGCACACACTGAAACCCCTACCGCACACACTGAAACACCTTCCCCACACACTGAATCCCCTTCCCCACACACAGAAACACCTTCCCCACACACTGAAACCCCTTCCACACACACTGAAACGACTTCCCCACACAATGAAACCCCTTCCCCACACACTGAAACCCCTTCCGCACGCAGTGAAACCCTTCCCCCAACACTGAAACCCCTTCCCCACGCACTGAAACACATCCCCACACACTGAAACCCCATCCCCACAAACTGAAAGCCCTTCCTCACACACTGAAACCCATCCCCACACACTGAAACCCCTTCCACACACACTGCAATCCATCCCCACACACTGAAACTCATCCCCACACACTGAAACACCTTTCCCACACAGTGAACCCCCTTCTGCACACACTGAAACCCATCAAGACACACTGAAACCCATCCGCACACACTGAAACCCATCCCCACACACTGAAACACCTTCCCCACACACTGAAACCCCTTCCGCACACACTGTAACCCATCCCCACACACTGAAACCCATCCCCACACACTGAAACCCATCCCCACACACTGAAACACCTTCCCCACAAACTGAAACCCTTCCCCACCCACTGAAACACTGTCCCCACACATTGACACACATCCCCACACACTGAAACACCTTCCCCACACACTGACACCCCTTCCCCACGCACTGAAACATCTTCCCCAAACACTGAAATACCATCCCCACATACTGAAATCCTTCCCCACACTCTGAAACGCCTTCCCCACACACTGAAACGCTTTCCACACACACTGAAACCCCTTCCCCACACACTGAAACCCCTTCCCCACACACTGAAACACTTTCCCCACTGACTGAAAACCCTTCCGCACACACTAAAACCCATCCCCACTCACTGAAACCCCACCCCCACGCACTGAAACCCCTTCCCCACTCACTGAAAGCCCTTCCGCACACACTTAAACACAACCCCACACACAGAAACACATTCCCCACAAACTGAAACCCCTTCCGCACACACTGAAACCCATGCCCACACACTGAAACCAATCCCCACACACTGAAACCCATCCCCACACACTAAAACAACTTCCCCACACACTGAAACCCTTCCCCTCACACTGAAACACATCCCCACACACTGAAACACATCCCCACACACAGAAAGACCTTCCCCACACACTGAAACCCCTTCCCCACACACTGAAACACCTTCTTCACACACTGAAACACCTTCTCCACACACTGAAGTACCTTCCCCACACACTGAAACACCTTCCCCATACACTGAAGTACCTTCCCCACACACTGAAACACCTTCCCCATACACTGAAACTACTTCCCCACACACTGAAACACCTTCCCCACACACAGAAACAACTTCCCCACACACTGAAACCCCTTCCCCACACACTGAAACAGCTTCCCCACACACTGTAACCCTTCCCCACACACAGAAACCCTTCCCCACACACTGAAACCCCTTCCCCACAATCTGAAACCCCTTCCCCACACACTGAAACCCCTTCCCCACACTCTGAAACCCTTCCCCACAAACTGAAACCCCTTCCCCACACACTGAAACCCCATCCCCACACACTGAAACCCCATCCCCACACACTGAAACCCGTCCCCACACACTGAAACCCCTTCCCCACATAGTGATGCCCCTTCCCCACACACTGAAAGACCTTCCCCACACACTGAAACCCCTTCCGCACACAGTTAAACAATTCCCCACACACAGAAACCCCTTCCCCACACAATGGAACCGCTTCCCCACACACTGAAACCCCTTCCCTACACACTGAAACACCTTCCGCACACAACGAAACACCTTCCACACACAATGAAACACCTTCCCCACACACTGAATCGCCTTCCCCACACACTGAAGCACCTTCCGCACACAATGAAACACCTTCCCCACACACAGAAACCACCTTCCCCACACACTGAAACACCTTCTGCACACGCTGAAACACCTTCCACACATACTGAAACACCTTCCCCACACACAGAAACCCCTTCCCCACACACTGAAACACCTTCTGCACACGCTGAAACACCTTCTGCACACACTGAAACACCTTCCCCACACACTGAAACCCCTTCCCCACACACTGAAACCCCTTCCGCACACACTGAAACATCTTCCCCACACACTGAAACCAGTTCCCCACACAATGAAACAACTTCCCCACACACTGAAACCCTTCCCCACACACTGAAACACATCCCCACACACTGAAACACATCCCCACACACAGAAACCCCTTCCCCACACACTGAAACCCCTTCCCCACACAATGAAACACATCCCCACACTTTGAACCACCTTCCCCACACACTGTAACCCCTTCCGCACACACTGAAACCCATCCCCACACACTGACACCCCGTCCCCACGTAATGTAACCCTTCCCCACACACAGAAACACTTCCCCAAACACTGAAACACCTTCCCCACAAACTGAAACCCCTTCCTCACAAACTGAAACCGCTTCCTCACACACTAAAACCCTTCCCCACACACTGAAACCCCTTCCCCACACACAGAAACCCCTTCCCCACACACTGAAACCACATCCACACACATTGAAACGCATTCCCCACACAATGAAACCCCTTCCCCACACACAGAAACCCCTTCCGCACACAGTGAATCCCTTCCCCACGCACTGAAACCCCTTCCCCACACACTGAAACACATCCCCACACACTGAAGCCCCTTCCCCACACTCTGAAGTACATCCCCACACTCTGAAACACTTTCCCCACACACTGAAACCCCTTCCCCACACACTGAAACCCATTCCTCTCACAGTGAAACCCTTCCCCACACACTGAAACCCCTTCCGCACATACTGAAACAGTTCCCCACACACTGAAACCCCTACCCCACACACTGAAACCCCTTCCGCACGCACTGAAACCCCTTCCACACACAATGAAACACCTTCCCCACACACTGAAACCCCGTCCCCACACACTGAAACGCCTTCCCCACACAATGAAACCCCTTCCCCACACACAGAAACCCCTTCCCCACACACTGAAACACATCCCCACACACTGAAGCCCCTTCCCCACACTCTGAAGTACATCCCCACACTCTGAAACACTTTCCCCACACACTGAAACCCCTTCCCCACACACTGAAACCCATTCCTCTCACAGTGAAACCCTTCCCCACACACTGAAACCCCTTCCGCACATACTGAAACACTTCCCCACACACTGAAACCCCTACCCCACACACTGAAACCCCTTCCGCACACACTGAAACCCCTTCCACACACAATGAAACACCTTCCCCACACACTGAAACCCCTCCCTCACATACTGATACCCCTTTCCCACACAGTTAAACCCTTCCCCACACACTGAAATACCTTCCGCACACACTGAAACCCCTTCCACACACACACTTAAACACATCCCCACACACTGAAACGCCTTCCACACACACTGAATCCCCTTCCCCACACACTGAATCCCCATCCCCCACATTGAAACCATTCCCCACACTCTGAAACCCCTTCCCCACATACTGAAACCCCTTCCCCACACACTGATACCCTTCCCCACACTCTGAAACCCCTTCCCCACACACTGAAACACCTTCCCCACACACTGGAACCCCTTCCCCACACACTGAAACCCCTTCCCAACACACTGAAACAGCTTCCCCACGCACTGATTCCCCTTCCACACACACTGAAACCTATCCCCACACACTGAAACCCCATCCCCACACACTGAAAACCATCCCCAGACACTGAAACCCCTTCCCCACACACTGAAACCCCGTCCCCACACACTGAAACTCCTTCCACACACACTGAATTCCATCCCCACACACTGAAACCCATCCCCACACACTGAAACTACTTCCCCACACACTGAAACCCCTTCCGCACACACTGAAACCCATCCCGACAAACTGAAACCCATCCCCACACAATGAAACCCATCCCCACACTGAAACACCTTCCCCACACACTGAAACCGCTTTCGCACACACTGAAACCCATCCCCACACACTGAAACCCATCCCAACACACTGAAACACCTTCCCCACTAACTGAAACCCTTCCCCACCCACTGAAACAGTCCCCACACATTGACACACATCCCCACACACTGAAACACCTTCCCCACACACTGAAACACCTTCCCCACACACTGAAACACCATCCACACACACTGAAACCCATTCCCCACACACTGCAACCACTTCCACACACTGAAACACATTCCCAACACACTGAAACCCCTTCCGCACACACTAAAACCCATCCCCACACACTGAAACCCCACCACCACACACTGAAACCCCTTCCCCACACACTGAAAGCCCTTCCCCACACACTTAAACACATCCCCACACTCTGAAACACCTTCCCCACACACTGAAACCCCTTCCGCAAACACTGAAACCCATCCCCACACACTGAATCCCCATCCCCCACATTGAAACCATTCCCCACACTCTGAAACCCCTTCCCCACATACTGAAACCCCTTCCCCACACACTGATACCCTTCCCCACACACTGAAACCCCTTCTGCACACAATGAAACACCTTCCCCACACACTGAAACCCCTTCCCCACACACTGAAACACCTTCCGCACACACTGAGGCCCCTACCGCACACAGTGAAACACCTTCCCCACACATTGAAACCCCTTCCCCAAACACAGAAACCCCTTCCCCACATATTGAAACACCTTCCCCACACAGCTGAAACTCCTACCGCACACACTGAAACGCCTTCCCCACACACTGAAACCCCTTCCCCACACACAGAAACCCCTTCCTCACACACTGAAACCACATCCACACACACTGAAACGCCTTCCCCACACAATGAAACCCCTTCCCCACACACAGAAACCCCTTCCGCACACAGTGAATCCCTTCCCCACGCACTGAAACCCCTTCCCCACACACTGAAACACATCCCCACACACTGAAGCCCCTTCCCCACACTCTGAAGTACATCCCCACACTCTGAAACACTTTCCCCACACACAGAAACCCCTTCCCCACACACTGAAACCCATTCCTCTCACAGTGAAACCCTTCCCCACACACTGAAACCCCTTCCGCACATACTGAAACACTTCGCCACACACTGAAACCCCTACCCCACACACTGAAACCCCTTCCGCACACACTGAAACCCCTTCCACACACAATGAAACACCTTCCCCACACACTGAAACCCCGTCCCCACACACTGAAACGCCTTCCCCACACAATGAAACCCCTTCCCCACACACAGAAACCCCTTCCGCACACAGTGAATCCCTTCCCCACGCACTGAAACCCCTTCCCCACACACTGAAACACATCCCCACACACTGAAGCCCCTTCCCCACACTCTGAAGTACATCCCCACACTCTGAAACACTTTCCCCACACACTGAAACCCCTTCCCCACACACTGAAACCCATTCCTCTCACAGTGAAACCCTTCCCCACACACTGAAACCCCTTCCGCACATACTGAAACACTTCCCCACACACTGAAACCCCTACCCCACACACTGAAACCCCTTCCGCACACACTGAAACCCCTTCCACACACAATGAAACACCTTCCCCACACACTGAAACCCCTTCCTCACATACTGATACCCCTTTCCCACACAGTTAAACCCTTCCCCACACACTGAATTACCTTCCGCACACACTGAAACCCCTTCCACACACACACTTAAACACATCCCCACACACTGAAACGCCTTCCACACACACTGAATCCCCTTCCCCACACACTGAATCCCCATCCCCCACATTGAAACCATTCCCCACACTCTGAAACCCCTTCCCCACATACTGAAACCCCTTCCCCACACACTGATACCCTTCCCCACACTCTGAAACCCCTTCCCCACACACTGAAACACCTTCCCCACACACTGAAACCCCTTCCCCACACACTGAAACCCCTTCCCAACACACTGAAACAGTTTCCCCACGCACTGATTCCCCTTCCACACACACTGTAACCTATCCCCACACACTGAAACCCCTTCCCCACACACTGAAAACCATCCCCAGACACTGAAACCCCTTCCCCACATACTGAAACCCCGTCCCCACACACTGAAACTCCTTCCACACACACTGAATTCCATCCCCACACACTGAAAACCATCCCCACACACTGAAACTACTTCCCCACACACTGAAACCCCTTCCGCACACACTGAAACCCATCCCGACAAACTGAAACCCATCCCCACACAATGAAACCCATCCCCACACTGAAACACCTTCCCCACACACTGAAACCGCTTTCGCACACACTGAAACCCATCCCCACACACTGAAACCCATCCCAACACACTGAAACACCTTCCCCACTAACTGAAACCCTTCCCCACCCACTGAAACAGTCCCCACACATTGACACACATCCCCATACACTGAAACACCTTCCCCACACACTGAAACACCTTCCCCACACACTGAAACACCATCCACACACACTGAAACCCATTCCCCACACACTGCAACCACTTCCACACACTGAAACACATTCCCAACACACTGAAACCCCTTCCGCACACACTAAAACCCATCCCCACACACTGAAACCCCACCACCACACACTGAAACCCCTTCCCCACACACTGAAAGCCCTTCCCCACACACTTAAACACATCCCCACACTCTGAAACACCTTCCCCACACACTGAAACCCCTTCCGCAAACACTGAAACCCATCCCCACACACTGAATCCCTATCCCCCACATTGAAACCATTCCCCACACTCTGAAACCCCTTCCCCACATACTGAAACACCTTCCCCACAAACTGAAAGCCCTTCCCCACACACTGATACCCTTCCCCACACTCTGAAACCCCTTCCCCACACACTGAAACACCTTCCCCACACACTGAAACAACTTCCCCACACACTTAAACACATCCCCACACTCTGAAACACCTTCCCCACACACTGAAACCCCTTCCGCAAACACTGAAACCCATGCCCAAACACTGAAACCCATCCCCACACACTGAAACCCATCCCCACACACTGAAACCCCTTCCCCACACACTGAAACCCTTCCCCACACACTGAAACACATCCCCACACACTAAAACACATCCCCACAAACAGAAACACCTTCCCCACACACTGAAACAACTTCCCCACACACTGAAAAACCTTCCCCACACACTGAAATACCTTCCCCAGACACTGAAACACCTTCCCCACACACTGAAACCCCTTCCCCACGCACTGAAACACCTTCCCCACACACTGAAACAACTTCCCCACACACTGAAACCCCTTCCCCACACACTGAAACATCTTCTCCACACACTGTAACCCTTCCCCACACACAGAAACAATTCCCCACACACTGAAAAACCTTCCCCACAAACAGGAACCACTTCCCCACACACTGAAACCCCTTCCCCACACAATGAAACCCTTCTCCACACACTGAAACCCCTTCCCCACACACTGAAACGCCTTCCCCAAACACTGAAACAACTTCCCCACAAACTGAAACCCCTTCCGCACACAGTTAAACAATTCCCCACACACTGAAACCCCTTCCCCACACAATGAAACTCCTTCTCCACACACTGAAACCCCTTCCCTACACACTGAAACACCTTCCGCACACAACGAAACACCTTCAACATAAATGAAACACCTTCCCCACACACTGAATCCCCTTCCCCACTCACTGAAACACCTTCTGCACACACTGAAACCCCTTCCGCACACACTGAAACACCTTCCCAACACAGTGAAACCCCTTCCCCACACACTGAAACCCCTTCCCCACACACTGAAACCACTTCCGCACACTCTGAAACATCTTCCCCACACACTGAAACCACTTCCCCACACACTGAAACCTCTTCCGCACACAGTGAAACCCTTGCCCACACACTGAAACCCCTTCCCCACACATTGAAACACATCGCCACACACTGAAACCCCTTCCCCACACACTGAAATACATCCCCACACACTGAAACCCCTTCCTCACACACTTAAACACATCCCCACACACTGAAAACTTTCCCCACACACTGAAACACCTTCCGCACACACTGAAACGCCTTCCCCACACACTGAAACGCCTTCCCCACACACAGAAACCCCTTCCCCACACACTGAAACCACTTCCACACACACTGAAACGCCTTCCCCACACAATGAAACCCCTTCCCCACACACAGAAACACCTTCCCCACACTCTGAAACACATCCCCACACACTGAAATCCCTTCCCCACACACTGAAACACATCCCAACACAATGAAACCCCTTCCCCACACTCTGAAGCCCATCCCCACACTCTGAAACACCTTCCCCACACACTGAAACCCCTTCCCCACACACTGAAACCCATTCCTCTCACAGTGAAACCCTTCCCCACACACTGAAACCCCTTCCTCACACACTGAAGCTCATCCCCACACACTGAAACCCCTTCCCCTCGCACTGAAAGCCCTTCCGCACATACTGAAACACTTCCCCACACACTGAAACCCCTACCCCACACACTTAAACACATCCCCACACACTGAAAACTTTCCCCACACACTGAAACACCTTCCGCACACACTGAAACGCCTTCCCCACACACTGAAACGCCTTCCCCACACACAGAAACCCCTTCCCCACACACTGAAACCACTTCCACACACACTGAAACGCCTTCCCCACACAATGAAACCCCTTCCCCACACACAGAAACACCTTCCCCACACTCTGAAACACATCCCCACACACTGAAATCCCTTCCCCACACACTGAAACACATCCCAACACAATGAAACCCCTTCCCCAAACTCTGAAGCCCATCCCCACACTCTGAAACACCTTCCCCACACACTGAAACCCCTTCCCCACACACTGAAACCCATTCCTCTCACAGTGAAACCCTTCCCCACACACTGAAACCCCTTCCTCACACACTGAAGTTCATCCCCACACACTGAAACCCCTTCCCCTCACACTGAAAGCCCTTCCGCACATACTGAAACACTTCCCCACACACTGAAACCCCTACCGCACACATTGAAACCCCTTCCGCACACACTGAAACACCTTCCCCACACACTGAAACCCCTTCCCCACATACTGATACCCCTTTCCCACACACTGAAACACCTTCCCCACACACTGAAAGCCCTTCCCCAAACACTGAAACCCCTTCCGCACACAGTTAAACCCTTCCCCACACACTGAAATACCTTCCCCACACACTGAAACCCCTTCCACACACACACTTAAACACATCCCCACACACTGAAACGCCTTCCACACACACTGATTCCCCTTCCCCACACACTGAATCCCCTTCCCCCACATTGAAACCATTCCCCACACTCTGAAACCCCTTCCCAACTTACTGAAACCCCTTCCCCCCACATTGAAACCATTCCCCACACTCTGAAACCCCTTCCCCACGCACTGAAACCCCTTCCCCACACAATGAAACAGCTTCCCCACGCACTGATTCCACTTCCACACACACTGAAACCGATCCCCACACACTGAAACCCATTCCTCACACACTGAAGCTCATCCCCACACACTGAAACCCCTTCCCCACACACTGAAAGCCCTTCCGCACATACTGAAACACTTCCCCACACACTGAAACCCCTACCCCACACACTGAAACCCCTTCCGCACACACTGAAACACCTTCCCCACACACTGAAACCCCTTCCCCACATACTGATACCCCTTTCCCACACACTGAAACACCTTCCCCACACACTGATTCCCCTTCCCCACACACTGAATCCCCTTCCCCCACATTGAAACAATTCCCCACACTCTGAAACCCCTTCCCCACTTATTGAAACCCGTTCCCCCCACTTTGAAACCATTCCCCACACTCTGAAACCCCTTCCCCACGAACTGAAACCCCTTCCCCACACAATGAAACAGCTTCCCCACGCACTGATTCCCCTTCCACACACACTGAAACCGATCCCCACAAACTGTAACCCCTTCCCCACACACTGAAAACCATCCACAGACACTGAAACCCCTTCCCCACACACTGAAACTCAGTCCCCACACTCTGAAACTCCTTCCACACACACTGAATTCCATCCCCACACACTGAAACCCATCCCCACACACTGAAACACCTTCCCCACACACACTGAAACCCCTTACGCACACACTGAAACCCATCCCGACACACTGAAACCCATCCCCACACACTGAAACCCATCCCCACACACTGAAACACCTTCCCCACACACTGAAACCCCTTCCGCACACACTGACACCCATCCCCACACACTGAAACCCATCCCCACACACTGAAACCCTTCCCCACACACTGAAACAACTTCCCCACAAACTGAAACCCTTCCCCACCCACTGAAACACAGTCCCCACACATTGACACACATCCCCACACACTGAAACACCTTCCCCACACACTGAAACACCTTCCCCACAAACTGAAACCCATTCCCCAAACACTGAAACCACACGACAACCAACTGAAACCCCTTCCCCACACACTGAAAGCCCTTCCACAAACACTGAAACCCATGCCCACACACTGAAACCCTTCCCCACACACTGAAACACATCCCCACACACTGAAACACATCCCCACACACAGAAACACCTTCCCCACACACTGAAACACCTTCCCCACACACTGAAACACCTTCCCCACACACTGAAATACCTTCCCCAGACACTGAAACACCTTCCCCACACACTGAAACCCCTTCGCCACTCAATGAAACACCTTCCCCACACACTGAAACACCTTCCCCACACACTGAAATACTTTCCCCAGACACTGAAACACCTTCCCCACAAACTGAAACCCCTTCCCCACTCACTGCAACACCTTCCCCACACACTGAAACCCCTTCCCCACGCACTGAAACACCTTCCCCACACACTGAAACCCCTTCCCCACGCACTGAAACCCCTTCCCGACACACTGAAACAGCTTCCCCACGCACTGATTCCCCTTCCACACACACTGAAACCTATCCCCACACACTGAAACCCCTTCCTCACACACTGAAAACCGTCCCCAGACACTGAAACCCCTTCCCCACACACTGAAACCCATTCCTCTCACAGTGAAACCCTTCCCCACACACTGAAACCCCTTCCTCACACACTGAAGCTCATCCCCACACACTGAAACCCCTTCCCCACACACTGAAAGCCCTTCCGCACGTACTGAAACACTTCCCCACACACTGAAACCCCTACCCCACACACTGAAACCCCTTCCGCACACACTGAAACACCTTCCCCACACACTGAAACCCCTTCCCCACATACTGATACTCCTTTTCCACACACTGAAACACCTTCCCCACACACTGAAAGCCCTTCCCCAAACACTGAAACCCCTTCCGCACACAGTTAAACCCTTCCCCACACACTGAAACCCCTTCCACACACACACTTAAACACATCCCCACACACTGAAACGCCTTCCACACAAACTGAATCCGCTTCCACCACATTGAAACCATTCCCCACACTCTGAAACCCCTTCCCCACTTATTGAAACCCGTTCCCCCCACATTGAAACCATTCCCCACTCTCTGAAACCCCTTCCCCACGCACTGGAACCCCTTCCCCACACAATGAAACAGCTTCCCCACGCACTGATTCCCCTTCCACACACACTGAAACCGATCCCGACACACTGAAACCCCTTCCCCACACACTGAAAACCATCCCCAGACACTGAAACCCCTTCCCCACACACTGAAACTCAGTCCCCACACTCTGAAACTCCTTCCACACACACTGAATTCCATCCCCACACACTGAAACCCATCCCCACACACTGAAACACCTTCCCCACACACTGAAACCCCTTACGCACACACTGAAACCCATCCCGACACACTGAAACCCATCCCCACACACTGAAACCCATCCCCACACACTGAAACACCTTCCCCACACACTGAAACCCCTTCCGCACACACTGACACCCATCCCCACACACTGAAACCCATCCCCACACACTGAAACCCTTCCCCACACACTGAAACAACTTCCCCACAAACTGAAACCCTTCCCCACCCACTGAAACACAGTCCCCACACATTGACACACATCCCCACACACTGAAACACCTTCCCCACACACTGAAACACCTTCCCCACAAACTGAAACCCATTCCCCAAACACTGAAACCCCACGACAACCAACTGAAACCCCTTCCCCACACACTGAAAGCCCTTCCACAAACACTGAAACCCATGCCCACACACTGAAACCCTTCCCCACACACTGAAACACATCCCCACACACTGAAACACATCCCCACACACAGAAACACCTTCCCCACACACTGAAACACCTTCCCCACACACTGAAACACCTTCCCCACACACTGAAATACCTTCCCCAGACACTGACACACCTTCCCCACACACTGAAACCCCTTCGCCACTCACTGAAACACCTTCCCCACACACTGAAACACCTTCCCCACACACTGAAATACTTTCCCCAGACACTGAAACACCTTCCCCACAAACTGAACCCCCTTCCCCACTCACTGAAACACCTTCCCCACACACTGAAACCCCTTCCCCACGCACTGAAACCCCTTCCCCACACACTGAAACAGCGTCCCCACGCACTGATTCCCCTTCCACACACACTGAAACCTATCCCCACACACTGAAGCCCCTTCCTCACACACTGAAAACCATCCCCAGACACTGAAACCCCTTCCCCACACACTGAAACCCCTTCCCCACACTCAGAAACTCCTTCCACACACACCGAATTCCATCCCCACACACTGAAACCCAACCCCACACACTAAAACACCTTCCCCACACACTGAAACACCTTCCCCACACACTGAAACACCTTCCCCACACACTGAAATACCTTCCCCAGACACTGAAACACCTTCCCCACACACTGAAACCCCTTCGCCACTCACTGAAACACCTTCCCCACACACTGAAACACCTTACCCACACACTGTAATACTTTCCCCAGACACTGAAACACCTTCCCCACAAACTGAAACCCCTTCCCCACTCACTGGAACACCTTCCCCACACACTGAAACCCCTTCCCCACGCACTGAAACCCCTTCCCCACACACTGAAACAGCTTCCCCACGCACTGATTCCCCTTCCACACACACTGAAACCTTTCCCAACACACTGAAACCCCTTCCTCACACACTGAAAACCATCCCCAGACACTGAAACCCCTTCCCCACACACTGAAACCCCTTCCCCACACTCTGAAACTCCTTCCACACACACCGAATTCCATCCCCACACACTGAAACCCAACCCCACACACTAAAACACCTTCCCCACACACTGAAACCCCTTACGCACACACTGAAACCCATCCCGACACACTGAAACCAATCCCCACACACTGAAACCCGTCCCCACACACTGAAACCCATCCCCACAAACTGAAACCCTTCCCCACACACTGAAACAACTTCCCCACAAACTGAAACCCTTCCCCACCCACTGAAACACAGTCCCCACACACTGAAACACATCCCCACACACAGAAACACCTTCCCCACACACTGAAACACCTTCCCCACACACTGAAACACCTTCCCCACACACTGAAATACCTTCCCCAGACACTGACACACCTTCCCCACACACTGAAACCCCTTCGCCACTCACTGAAACACCTTCCCCACACACTGAAACCCCTTCCCCACACACTGAAATACTTTCCCCAGACACTGAAACACCTTCCCCACAAACTGAAACCCCTTCCCCACTCACTGAAACACCTTCCCCACACACTGAAACCCCTTACCCACGCACTGAAACCCCTTCCCCACACACTGAAACAGCTTCCCCACGCACTGATTCCCCTTCCACACACACTGAAACCTATCCCCACACACTGAAACCCCTTCCTCACACACTGAAAACCATCCCCAGACACTGAAACCCCTTCCCCACACACTGAAACCCCTTCCCCACACTCAGAAACTCCTTCCACACACACCGAATTCCATCCCCACACACTGAAACCCAACCCCACACACTAAAACACCTTCCCCACACACTGAAACACCTTCCCCACACACTGAAACACCTTCCCCACACACTGAAATACCTTCCCCAGACACTGAAACACCTTCCCCACACACTGAAACCCCTTCGCCACTCACTGAAACACCTTCCCCACACACTGAAACACCTTACCCACACACTGTAATACTTTCCCCAGACACTGAAACACCTTCCCCACAAACTGAAACCCCTTCCCCACTCACTGAAACACCTTCCCCACACACTGAAACCCCTTCCCCACGCACTGAAACCCCTTCCCCACACACTGAAACAGCTTCCCCACGCACTGATCCCCCTTCCACACACACTGAAACCTATCCCAACACACTGAAACCCCTTCCTCACACACTGAAAACCATCCCCAGACACTGAAACCCCTTCCCCACACACTGAAACCCCTTCCCCACACTCTGAAACTCCTTCCACACACACCGAATTCCATCCCCACACACTGAAACCCAACCCCACACACTAAAACACCTTCCCCACACACTGAAACCCCTTACGCACACACTGAAACCCATCCCGACACACTGAAACCAATCCCCACACACTGAAACCCGTCCCCACACACTGAAACCCATCCCCACACACTGAAACCCTTCCCCACACACTGAAACAACTTCCCCACAAACTGAAACCCTTCCCCACCCACTGAAACACAGTCCCCACACATTGACCCACATCCCCACACACTGAAACACCTTCCCCACACACTGAAACACCTTCCCCACACACTGAAACCCATTCCCCACAGACTGAAACGCCACCACCACCAACTGAAACCCCTTCCCCACACACTGAAAGCCCTTCCCCACACACTTAAACACATCCCCACACTCTGAAACACCTTCCCCACACACTGAAACCCCTTCCACAAACACTGAAACCCATGCCCACACACTGAAACCCATCCCCACACACTGAAACCCATCCCCACACACTGAAACAACTTCCCCACACACTGAAACCCTTCCCCACACACTGAAACACATCCCCACACACTGAAACACATCCCAACACACAGAAACACCTTCCCCACACACAGAAACACCTTCCCCACACACTGAAACACCTTCCCCACACACTGAAATACCTTCCCCAGACACTGAAACACCTTCCCCACACACTGAAACCCCTTCCCCACTCACTGAAACACATTCCCCACACACTGTAACCCTTCCCCACACACAGAAACAATTCCCCACACACTGAAAACCCTTCCCCACAAACAGAAACCCCTTCCGCACACACGGAAACCCCTTCCCCACACACTGAAACCCATCCCCACACACTGAAACCCATCCCCACACACTGAAACACCTTCCCCACACACTGAAACCCCTTCCGCACATACTGACACCCATCCCCACACACTGAAACCCATCCCCACACACTGAAACCCTTCCCCACACAGTGAAACAACTTCCCCACAAACTGAAACCCTTCCCCACCCACTGAAACACAGTCCCCACACACTGAAACCCCACGACAACCAACTGAAACCCCTTCCCCACACACTGAAAGCCCTTCCACAAACACTGAAACCCATGCCCACACACTGAAACCCATCCCCACACACTGAAACACCTTCCCCACACACTGAAACCCATTCCCCACACACTGAAACCCCACGACAACCAACTGAAACCCCTTCCCCATACACTGAAAGCCCTTCCACAATCACTGAAACCCATGCCCACACACTGAAACCCATCCCCACACACTGAAACCCATCCCCACACACTGAAACAACTTCCCCACACACTGAAACCCTTCCCCACACACTGAAACACATCCCCACACACTGAAACACATCCCCACACACAGAAACACCTTCCCCACACACTGAAACACCTTCCCCACACACTGAAACACCTTCCCCACACACTGAAATACCTTCCCCAGACACTGAAACACCTTCCCCACACACTGAAACCCCTTCGCCACTCACTGAATCACCTTCCCCACACACTGAAACACCTTCCCCACACACTGAAATACCTTCCCCAGACACTGAAACACCTTCCCCACAAACTGAAACCCCTTTCCCACTCACTGAAACACCTTCCCCACACACTGAAACCCCTTCCCCACGCACTGAAACACCTTCCCCACACACTGAAACCCCTTCCACAAACACTGAAACCCATGCCCACACACTGAAACCCATCCCCACACACTGAAACCCATCCCCACACACTGAAACAACTTCCCCACACACTGAAACCCTTCCCCACACACTGAAACACATCCCCACACACTGAAACACATCCCCACACACAGAAACACCTTCCCCACACACAGAAACACCTTCCCCACACACTGAAACACCTTCCCCACACACTGAAATACCTTCCCCAGACACTGAAACACCTTCCCCACACACTGAAACCCCTTCCCCACTCACTGAAACACATTCCCCACACACTGTAACCCTTCCCCACACACAGAAACAATTCCCCACACACTGAAAACCCTTCCCCACAAACAGAAACCCCTTCCGCACACACTGAAACACAGTCCCCACACACTGAAACCCATCCCCACACACTGAAACCCATCCCCACACACTGAAACACCTTCCCCACACACTGAAACCCCTTCCGCACATACTGACACCCATCCCCACACACTGAAACCCATCCCCACACACTGAAACCCTTCCCCACACAGTGAAACAACTTCCCCACAAACTGAAACCCTTCCCCACCCACTGAAACACAGTCCCCACACACTGAAACCCCACGACAACCAACTGAAACCCCTTCCCCACACACTGAAAGCCCTTCCACAAACACTGAAACCCATGCCCACACACTGAAACCCATCCCCACACACTGAAACCCATCCCCACACACTGAAACAACTTCCCCACACACTGAAACCCTTCCCCACACACTGAAACACATCCCCACACACTGAAACACATCCCCACACACAGAAACACCTTCCCCACACACTGAAACACCTTCCCCACACACTGAAACACCTGCCCCACACACTGAAATACCTTCCCCAGACACTGAAACACCTTCCCCACACACTGAAACCCCTTCGCCACTCACTGAATCACCTTCCCCACACACTGAAACACCTTCCCCACACACTGAAATACCTTCCCCAGACACTGAAACACCTTCCCCACAAACTGAAACCCCTTTCCCACTCACTGAAACACCTTCCCCACACACTGAAACCCCTTCCCCACGCACTGAAACCCCTTCCCCACACACTGAAGCAGCTTCGCCACGCACTGATTCCCCTTCCACACACACTGAAACCCATCCCCACACACTGAAACACCTTCCCCACACACTGAAACCCCTTCCGCACAAACTGAAACCCATCCCCACACACTGAAACACCTTCCCCACACACTGAAACCCCTTACGCACACACTGAAACCCATCCCGACACACTGAAACCAATCCCCACACACTGAAACCCATCCCCACACACTGAAACACCTTCCCCACAAACTGAAACCCCTTCCGCACACACTGAAACCCATCCCCACACACTGAAACCCATCCCCACACACTGAAACCCTTCCCCACACACTGAAACACCTGCCCCACACACTGAAATACCTTCCCCAGACACTGAAACACCTTCCCCACACACTGAAACCCCTTCGCCACTCACTGAATCACCTTCCCCACACACTGAAACACCTTCCCCACACACTGTAATACCTTCCCCAAACACTGAAACACCTTCCCCACAAACTGAAACCCCTTTCCCACTCACTGAAACACCTTCCCCACACACTGAAACCCCTTCCCCACGCACTGAAACCCCTTCCCCACACACTGAAGCAGCTTCCCCACGCACTGATTCCCCTTCCACACACACTGAAACCCATCCCCACACACTGAAACACCTTCCCCACACACTGAAACCCCTTCCGCACAAACTGAAACCCATCCCCACACACTGAAACACCTTCCCCACACACTGAAACCCCTTACGCACACACTGAAACCCATCCCGACACACTGAAACCAATCCCCACACACTGAAACCCATACCCACACACTGAAACACCTTCCCCACAAACTGAAACCCCTTCCGCACACACTGAAACCCATCCCCACACACTGAAACCCATCCCCACACACTGAAACCCTTCCCCACACACTGAAACAACTTCCCCACAAACTGAAACCCTTCCCCACCTACTGAAACACAGTCCCCACACATTGCCCACATCCCCACACACTGAAACCCATTCCCCACACACTGAAACACCTTCCCCACACACTGAAACCCCTTCCCCACGCACTGAAACACCTTCCCCACACACTGAAACAACTTCCCCACACACTGAAACCCCTTCCCCACACACTGAAACATCTTCTCCACACACTGTAACCCTTCCCCACACACAGAAACAATTCCCCACACACTGAAAAACCTTCCCCACAAACAGGAACCACTTCCCCACACACTGAAACCCCTTCCCCACACACTGAAACCCTTCTCCACACACTGAAACCCCTTCCCCACACACTGAAACGCCTTCCCCAAACACTGAAACAACTTCCCCACAAACTGAAACCCCTTCCGCACACAGTTAAACAATTCCCCACACACTGAAACCCCTTCCCCACACAATGAAACTCCTTCTCCACACACTGACACCCCTTCCCTACACACTGAAACACCTTCCGCACACAACGAAACACCTTCGACATAAATGAAACACCTTCCCCACACACTGAATCCCCTTCCCCACTCACTGAAACATCTTCTGCACACACTGAAACCCCTTCCGCACACACTGAAACACCTTCCCAACACAGTGAAACCCCTTCCCCACACACTGAAACCCCTTCCCCAAACTCTGAAACCACTTCCGCACACTCTGAAACATCTTCCCCACACACTGAAACCACTTCCCCACACACTGAAACCCCTTCCGCACACAGTGAAACCCTTCCCCACACACTGAAACCCCTTCCCCACACATTGAAACACATCGCCACACACTGAAACCCCTTCCCCACACACTGAAATACATCCCCACACACTGAAACCCCTTCCTCACACACTTAAACACATCCCCACACACTGAAAACTTTCCCCACACACTGAAACACCTTCCGCACACACTGAAACGCCTTCCCCACACACTGAAACGCCTTCCCCACACACAGAAACCCCTTCCCCACACACTGAAACCACTTCCACACACACTGAAACGCCTTCCCCACACAATGAAACCCCTTCCCCACACACAGAAACACCTTCCCCACACTCTGAAACACATCCCCACACACTGAAATCCCTTCCCCACACACTGAAACACATCCCAACACAATGAAACCCCTTCCCCACACTCTGAAGCCCATCCCCACACTCTGAAACACCTTCCCCACACACTGAAACCCCTTCCCCACACACTGAAACCCATTCCTCTCACAGTGAAACCCTTCCCCACACACTGAAACCCCTTCCTCACACACTGAAGCTCATCCCCACACACTGAAACCCCTTCCCCTCACACTGAAAGCCCTTCCGCACATACTGAAACACTTCCCCACACACTGAAACCCCTACCCCACACACTTAAACACATCCCCACACACTGAAAACTTTCCCCACACACTGAAACACCTTCCGCACACACTGAAACGCCTTCCCCACACACTGAAACGCCTTCCCCACACACGGAAACCCCTTCCCCACACACTGAAACCACTCCCACACACACTGAAACGCCTTCCCCACACAATGAAACACCTTCCCCACACACAGAAACACCTTCCCCACACTCTGAAACACATCCCCACACACTGAAATCCCTTCCCCACACACTGAAACACATCCCAACACAATGAAACCCCTTCCCCACACTCTGAAGCCCATCCCCACACTCTGAAACTCCTTCCCCACACACTGAAACCCCTTCCCCACACACTGAAACCCATTCCTCTCACAGTGAAACCCTTCCCCACACACTGAAACCCCTTCCTCACACACTGAAGCTCATCCCCACACACTGAAACCCCTTCCCCTCACACTGAAAGCCCTTCCGCACATACTGAAACACTTCCCCACACACTGAAACCCCTACCCCACACATTGAAACCACTTCCGCACACACTGAAACACCTTCCCCACACACTGAAACCCCTTCCCCACATACTGATACCCCTTTCCCACACACTGAAACACCTTCCCCACACACTGAAAGCCCTTCCCCAAACACTGAAACCCCTTCCGCACACAGTTAAACCCTTCCCCACACACTGAAATACCTTCCCCACACACTGAAACCCCTTCCACACACACACTTAAACACATCTCCACACACTGAAACGCCTTCCACACACACTGATTCCCCTTCCCCACACACTGAATCCCCTTCCCCCACATTGAAACCATTCCCCACACTCTGAAACCCCTTCCACACTTACTGAAACCGCTTCCCGCCACATTGAAACCATTCCCCACACTCTGAAACCCCTTCCCCACGCACTGAAACCCCTTCCCCACACAATGAAACAGCTTCCCCACGCACTGATTCCCCTTCCACACACACTGAAACCGATCCCCACACACTGAAACCCCTTCCCCACACACTGAAAACCATCCCCAGACACTGAAACCCCTTCCCCACACACTGAAACTCAGTCCCCACACTCTGAAACTCCTTCCACACACACTGAATTCCATCCCCACACACTGAAACCCATCCCCACACACTGAAACACCTTCCCCACACACTGAAACCCCTTACGCACACACTGAAACCCATCCCGACACACTGAAACCCATCCCCACACACTGAAACCCATCCCCACACACTGAAACACCTTCCCCACACACTGAAATCCCTTCCGCACACACTGACACCCATCCCCACACACTGAAACCCATCCCCACACACTGAAACCCTTCCCCACACACTGAAACAACTTCCCCACAAACTGAAACCCTTCCCCACCCACTGAATCACAGTCCCCACACATTGACACACATCCCCACACACTGAAACACCTTCCCCACACACTGAAAAACCTTCCCCACAAACTGAAACTCATTCCCCAAACACTGAAACCCCACGGCAACCAACTGAAACCCCTTCCCCACACACTGAAAGCCCTTCCACAAACACTGAAACCCATGCCCACACACTGAAACCCTTCCCCACACACTGAAACACATCCCCACACACTGAAACACATCCCCACACACAGAAACACCTTCCCCACACACTGAAACACCTTCCCCACACACTGAAACACCTTCCCCACACACTGAAATACCTTCCCCAGACACTGACACACCTTCCCCACACACTGAAACCCCTTCGCCACTCACTGAAACACCTTCCCCACACACTGAAACACCTTCCCCACACACTGAAATACTTTCCCCAGACACTGAAACACCTTCCCCACAAACTGAAACCCCTTCCCCACTCACTGAAACACCTTCCCCACACACTGAAACCCCTTCCCCACGCACTGAAACCCCTTCCCCACACACTGAAACAGCTTCCCCACGCACTGATTCCCCTTCCACACACACTGAAACCTATCCCCACACACTGAAACCCCTTCCTCACACACTGAAAACCATCCCCAGACACTGAAACCCCTTCCCCACACACTGAAAACCATTCCTCTCACAGTGAAACCCTTCCCCACACACTGAAACCCCTTCCTCACACACTGAAGCTCATCCCCACACACTGAAACCCCTTCCCCACACACTGAAAGCCCTTCCGCACATACTGAAACACTTCCCCACACACTGAAACCCCTACCCCACACACTGAAACCCCTTCCGCACACACTGAAACACCTTCCCCACACACTGAAACCCCTTCCCCACATACTGATACCCCTTTCCCACACACTGAAACACCTTCCCCACACACTGAAAGCCCTTCCCCAAACACTGAAACCCCTTCCGCACACAGTTAAACCCTTCCCCACACACTGAAATACCTTCCCCACACACTGAAACCCCTTCCACACACACACTTAAACACATCCCCACACACTGAAACGCCTTCCGCACACACTGATTCCCCTTCCCCACACACTGAATCCCCTTCCCCCACATTGAAACAATTCCCCACACTCTGAAACCCCTTCCCCACTTATTGAAACCCGTTCCCCCCACATTGAAACCATTCCCCACACTCTGAAACCCCTTCCCCACGAACTGAAACCCCTTCCCCACACAATGAAACAGCTTCCCCACGCACTGATTCCGCTTCCACACACACTGAAACCGATCCCCACACACTGAAACCCCTTCCCCACACACTGAAAACCATCCCCAGACACTGAAACCCCTTCCCCACACACTGAAACTCAGTCCCCACACTCTGAAACTCCTTCCACACACACTGAATTCCATCCCCACACACTGAAACCCATCCCCACACACTGAAACACCTTCCCCACACACTGAAACCCCTTAAGCACACACTGAAACCCATCCCGACACACTGAAACCCATCCCCACACACTGAAACCCATCCCCACACACTGAAACACCTTCCCCACACACTGAAACCCCTTCCGCACACACTGACACCCATCCCCACACACTGAAACCCATCCCCACACACTGAAACCCTTCCCCACACACTGAAACAACTTCCCCACAAACTGAAACCCTTCCCCACCCACTGAAACACAGTCCCCACACATTGACACACATCCCCACACACTGAAACACCTTCCCCACACACTGAAACACCTTCCCCACAAACTGAAAACCATTCCCCAAACACTGAAACCCCACGACAACCAACTGAAACCCCTTCCCCACACACTGAAAGCCCTTCCACAAACACTGAAACCCATGCCCACACACTGAAACCCTTCCCCACACACTGAAACACATCCCCACACACTGAAACACATCCCCACACACAGAAACACCTTCCCCACACACTGAAACACCTTCCCCACATACTGAAACACCTTCCCCACACACTGAAATACCTTCCCCAGACACTGAAACACCTTCCCCACACACTGAAACCCCTTCGCCACTCACTGAAACACCTTCCCCACACACTGAAACACCTTCCCCACACACTGAAATACTTTCCCCAGACACTGAAACACCTTCCCCACAAACTGAAACCCCTTCCCCACTCACTGAAACACCTTCCCCACACACTGAAACCCCTTCCCCACGCACTGAAACCCCTTCCCGACACACTGAAACAGCTTCCCCACGCACTGATTCCCCTTCCACACACACTGAAACCTATCCCCACACACTGAAACCCCTTCCTCACACACTGAAAACCATCCCCAGACACTGAAACCCCTTCCCCACACACTGAAACCCATTCCTCTCACAGTGAAACCCTTCCCCACACACTGAAACCCCTTCCTCACAAACTGAAGCTCATCCCCACACACTGAAACCCCTTCCCCACACACTGAAAGCCCTTCCACACATACTGAAACACTTCCCCACACACTGAAACCCCTACCCCACACACTGAAACCCCTTTCGCACACACTGAAACACCTTCCCCACACACTGAAACCCCTTCCCCACATACTGATACTCCTTTTCCACACACTGAAACACCTTCCCCACACACTGAAAGCCCTTCCCCAAACACTGAAACCCCTTCCGCACACAGTTAAACCCTTCCCCACACACTGAAATACCTTCCCCACACACTGAAACCCCTTCCACACACACACTTAAACACATCCCCACACACTGAAACGCCTTCCACACACACTGATTCCCCTTCCCCACACACTGAATCCCCTTCCCCCACATTGAAACCATTCCCCACACTCTGAAACCCCTTCCCCACTTATTGAAACCCGTTCCCCCCACATTGAAACCATTCCCCACACTCTGAAACCCCTTCCCCACGCACTGAAACCCCTTCCCCACACAATGAAACAGCTTCCCCACGCACTGATTCCCCTTCCACACACACTGAAACCGATCCCGACACACTGAAACCCCTTCCCCACACACTGAAAACCATCCCCAGACACTGAAACCCCTTCCCCACACACTGAAACTCAGTCCCCACACTCTGAAACTCCTTCCACACACACTGAATTCCATCCCCACACACTGAAACCCATCCCCACACACTGAAACACCTTCCCCACACACTGAAACCCCTTACGCACACACTGAAACCCATCCCGACACACTGAAACCCATCCCCACACACTGAAACCCATCCCCACACACTGAAACACCTTCCCCACACACTGAAACCCCTTCCGCACACACTGACACCCATCCCCACACACTGAAACCCATCCCCACACACTGAAACCCTTCCCCACACACTGAAACAACTTCCCCACAAACTGAAACCCTTCCCCACCCACTGAAACACAGTCCCCACACATTGACACACATCCCCACACACTGAAACACCTTCCCCACACACTGAAACACCTTCCCCACAAACTGAAACCCATTCCCCAAACACTGAAACCCCACGACAACCAACTGAAACCCCTTCCCCACACACTGAAAGCCCTTCCACAAACACTGAAACCCATGCCCACACACTGAAACCCTTCCCCACACACTGAAACACATCCCCACACACTGAAACACATCCCCACACACAGAAACACCTTCCCCACACACTGAAACACCTTCCCCACACACTGAAACACCTTCCCCACACACTGAAATACCTTCCCCAGACACTGACACACCTTCCCCACACACTGAAACCCCTTCGCCACTCACTGAAACACCTTCCCCACACACTGAAACACCTTCCCCACACACTGAAATACTTTCCCCAGACACTGAAACACCTTCCCCACAAACTGAAACCCCTTCCCCACTCACTGAAACACCTTCCCCACACACTGAAACCCATTCCCCACGCACTGAAACCCCTTCCCCACACACTGAAACAGCTTCCCCACGCACTGATTCCCCTTCCACACACACTGAAACCTATCCCCACACACTGAAACCCCTTCCTCACACACTGAAAACCATCCCCAGACACTGAAACCCCTTCCCCACACACTGAAACCCCTTCCCCACACTCAGAAACTCCTTCCACACACACCGAATTCCATCCCCACACACTGAAACCCAACCCCACACACTAAAACACCTTCCCCACACACTGAAACACCTTCCCCACACACTGAAACACCTTCCCCACACACTGAAATACCTTCCCCAGACACTGAAACACCTTCCCCACACACTGAAACCCCTTCGCCACTCACTGAAACACCTTCCCCACACACTGAAACACCTTACCCACACACTGTAATACTTTCCCCAGACACTGAAACACCTTCCCCACAAACTGAAACCCCTTCCCCACTCACTGAAACACCTTCCCCACACACTGAAACCCCTTCCCCACGCACTGAAACCCCTTCCCCACACACTGAAACAGCTTCCCCACGCACTGATTCCCCTTCCATACAAACTGAAACCTATCCCAACACACTGAAACCCCTTCCTCACACACTGAAAACCATCCCCAGACACTGTAACCCCTTCCCCACACACTGAAACCCCTTCCCCACACTCTGAAACTCCTTCCACACACACCGAATTCCATCCCCACACACTGAAACCCAGCCCCACACACTAAAACACCTTCCCCACACACTGAAACCCCTTATGCACACACTGAAACCCATCCCGACACACTGAAACCAATCCCCACACACTGAAACCCGTCCCCACACACTGAAACCCATCCCCACACACTGAAACCCTTCCCCACACACTGAAACAACTTCCCCACAAACTGAAACCCTTCCCCACCCACTGAAACACATTCCCCACACATTGACCCACATCCCCACACACTGAAACACCTTCCCCACACACTGAAACACCTTCCCCACACACTGAAACCCATTCCCCACAGACTGAAACGCCACCACCACCAACTGAAACCCCTTCCCCACACACTGAAAGCCCTTCCCCACACACTTAAACACATCCCCACACTCTGAAACACCTTCCCCACACACTGAAACCCCTTCCACAAACACTGAAACCCATGCCCACACACTGAAACCCATCCCCACACACTGAAACCCATCCCCACACACTGAAACAACTTCCCCACACACTGAAACCCTTCCCCACACACTGAAACACATCCCCACACACTGAAACACATCCCCACACACAGAAACACCTTCCTCACACACTGAAACACCTTCCCCACACACTGAAATACCTTCCCCAGACACTGAAACACCTTCCCCACACACTGAAACCCCTTCCCCACACACTGAAACACATTCCCCACACACTGTAACCCTTCCCCACACACAGAAACAATTCCCCACACACTGAAAACCCTTCCCCACAAACAGAAACCCCTTCCGCACACACTGGAACCCCTTCCCCACACACTGAAACCCATCCCCACACACTGAAACCCATCCCCACACACTGAAACCCCTTCCCCACACACTGAAACCCCTTCCGCACATACTGACACCCATCCCCACACACTGAAACCCATCCCCACACACTGAAACCCTTCCCCACACAGTGAAACAACTTCCCCACAAACTGAAACCCTTCCCCACCCACTGAAACACAGTCCCCACACACTGAAACCCCACGACAACCAACTGAAACCCCTTCCCCACACACTGAAAGCCCTTCCACAAACACTGAAACCCATGCCCACACACTGAAACCCATCCCCACACACTGAAACACCTTCCCCACACACTGAAACCCATTCCCCACACACTGAAACCCCACGACAACCAACTGAAACCCCTTCCCCACACACTGAAAGCCCTTCCACAAACACTGAAACCCATGCCCACACACTGAAACCCATCCCCACACACTGAAACCCATCCCCACACACTGAAACAACTTCCCCACACACTGAAACCCTTCCCCACACACTGAAACACATCCCCACACACTGAAACACATCCCCACACACAGAAACACCTTCCCCACACACTGAAACACCTTCCCCACACACTGAAACACCTTCCCCACACACTGAAATACCTTCCCCAGACACTGAAACACCTTCCCCACACACTGAAACCCCTTCGCCACTCACTGAATCACCTTCCCCACACACTGAAACACCTTCCCCACTCACTGAAACACCTTCCCCACACACTGAAACCCATTCCCCACGCACTGAAACCCCTTCCCCACACACTGAAACAGCTTCCCCACGCACTGATTCCCCTTCCACACACACTGAAACCTATCCCCACACACTGAAACCCCTTCCTCACACACTGAAAACCATCCCCAGACACTGAAACCCCTTCCCCACACACTGAAACCCCTTCCCCACACTCAGAAACTCCTTCCACACACACCGAATTCCATCCCCACACACTGAAACCCAACCCCACACACTAAAACACCTTCCCCACACACTGAAACACCTTCCCCACACACTGAAACACCTTCCCCACACACTGAAATACCTTCCCCAGACACTGAAACACCTTCCCCACACACTGAAACCCCTTCGCCACTCACTGAAACACCTTCCCCACACACTGAAACACCTTACCCACACACTGTAATACTTTCCCCAGACACTGAAACACCTTCCCCACAAACTGAAACCCCTTCCCCACTCACTGAAACACCTTCCCCACACACTGAAACCCCTTCCCCACGCACTGAAACCCCTTCCCCACACACTGAAACAGCTTCCCCACGCACTGATTCCCCTTCCATACAAACTGAAACCTATCCCAACACACTGAAACCCCTTCCTCACACACTGAAAACCATCCCCACACACTGAAACCCTTCCCCACACAGTGAAACAACTTCCCCACAAACTGAAACCCTTCCCCACCCACTGAAACACAGTCCCCACACACTGAAACCCCACGACAACCAACTGAAACCCCTTCCCCACACACTGAAAGCCCTTCCACAAACACTGAAACCCATGCCCACACACTGAAACCCATCCCCACACACTGAACCACCTTCCCCACACACTGAAACCCATTCCCCACACACTGAAACCCCACGACAACCAACAGAAACCCCTTCCCCACACACTGAAAGCCCTTCCACAAACACTGAAACCCATGCCCACACACTGAAACCCATCCCCACACACTGAAACCCATCCCCACACACTGAAACAACTTCCCCACACACTGAAACCCTTCCCCACACACTGAAACACATCCCCACACACTGAAACACATCCCCACACACAGAAACACCTTCCCCACACACTGAAACACCTTCCCCACACACTGAAACACCTTCCCCACACACTGAAATACCTTCCCCAGACACTGAAACACCTTCCCCACACACTGAAACCCCTTCGCCACTCACTGAATCACCTTCCCCACACACTGAAACACCTTCCCCACACACTGAAATACCTTCCCCAGACACTGAAACACCTTCCCCACAAACTGAAACCCCTTTCCCACTCACTGAAACACCTTCCCCACACACTGAAACCCCTTCCCCACGCACTGAAACCCCTTCCCCACACACTGAAGCAGCTTCCCCACGCACTGATTCCCCTTCCACACACACTGAAACCCATCCCCACACACTGAAACACCTTCCCCACACACTGAAACCCCTTCCGCACAAACTGAAACCCATCCCCACACACTGAAACCCATCCCCACACACTGAAACCCATCCCCACACACTGAAACACCTTCCCCACACACTGAAACCCCTTCCGCACAAACTGAAACCCATCCCCACACACTGAAACCCATCCCCACACACTGAAACACCTTCCCCACACACTGAAACCCCTTCCGCACACAGTGAAACCCTTCCCCACACACTGAAACCCCTTCCCCACACACTGAAACACATCCGCACACACTGAAACCCATCCCGACACACTGAAACCAATCCCCACACACTGAAACCCATCCCCACACACTGAAACAGCTTCCCCACAAACTGAAACCCCTTCCGCACACACTGAAACCCATCCCCACACACTGAAACCCATCCCCACACACTGAAACCCTTCCCCACACACTGAAACAACTTCCCCACAAACTGAAACCCTTCCCCACCTACTGAAACACAGTCCCCACACATTGCCCACATCCCCACACACTGAAACCCATTCCCCACACACTGAAACGCCACTTCCACCAACTGAAACCCCTTCCCCACACACTGAAAGCCCTTCCCCACACACTTAAACACATCCCCACACTCTGAAACACCTTCCCCACACACTGAAACCCCTTCCACAAACACTGAAACCCATGCCCACACACTGAAACCCATCCCCACACACTGAAACCCATCCCCACACACTGAAACAACTTCCCCACACACTGAAAGCCTTCCCCACACACTGAAACACATCCCCACACACTGAAACACATCCCCACACACAGAAACACCTTCCCCACACACTGAAACCCCTTCCCCACACACTGAAACACCTTCCCCACACACTGAAATACCTTCCCCAGACACTGAAACCCCTTCCCCACAAACTGAAACCCCTTCCCCACTCACTGAAACACCTTCCCCACACACTGAAACCCCTTCCCCACGCACTGAAACCCCTTCCCCACACACTGAAACAGCTTCCCCACGCACTGATTCCCCTTCCACACACACTGAAACCTATCCCCAAACACTGAAACCCCTTCCCAACACACTGAAAACCATCCCCAGACACTGAAACCCCTTCCCCACACACTGAAACCCCTCCCCACTCCCTGAAACTCCTTCCACACACACCGAATTCCATCCCCACACACTGAAACCCATCCCTACACACTGAAACACCTTCCCCACACACTGAAACCGCTTACGCACACACTGAAACCCATCCCGACACACTGAAACCAATCCCCACACACTGAAACCCATCCCCACACACTGAAACACCTTCCCCACACACTGAAACCCCTTCCGCACACACTGAAACCCATCCCCACACACTGAAACCCATCCCCACACACTGAAAACCTTCCCCACACACTGAAACAACTTCCCCACAAACTGAAACCCTTCCCCACCTACTGAAACACAGTCCCCACACATTGCCCACATCCCCACACACTGAAACACCTTCCCCACACACTGAAACACCTTCCCCACACACTGAAACCCATTCCTCACACACTGAAACGCCACTTCCACCAACTGAAACCCCTTCCCCACACACTGAAAGCCCTTCCCCACACACTTAAACACATCCCCACACACTGAAACACCTTCCCCACACACTGAAACCCCTTCCACAAACACTGAAACCCACGCCCACACACTGAAACCCATCCCCACACACTGAAACCCATCCCCACACACTGAAACAACTTCCCCACACACTGAAACCCTTCCCCACACACTGAAACACATCCCCACACACTGAAACACATCCCCACACACAGAAACACCTTCCCCACACACTGAAACACCTTCCCCACACACAGAAACACCTTCCCCACACACTGAAATACCTTCCCCAGACACTGAAACACCTTCCCCACACACTGAAACCCCTTCCCCACTCACTGAAACACCTTCCCCACACACTGAAACAACTTCCCCACACACTGAAACCCCTTCCCCACACACTGAAACAGCTTCCCCACACACTGTAACCCTTCCCCACACACAGAAACAATTCCCCACACACTGAAAACCCTTCCCCACAAACAGAAACCCCTTCCCCACACACTGAAATCCCTTCCCCACACACTGAAACCCTTCTCCACACACTGAAACCCCTTCCCCACACACTGAAAACCCTTCCCCACACACTGAAGCCCCTCCCCACACACTGAAACCCTTTCCCCACATAGTGAAACCCCTTCCCCACTCACTGAAACAACTTTCCCACACACTGAAACCCCTTCCGCACACAGTTAAACAATTCGCCACACACTGAAACCCCTTCCCCACACTATGAAACCCCTTCCCCACACACTGAAACCCCTTCCCTACACACTGAAACACCTTCCGCACTCAATGAAACTCCTTCCACACACAATGAAACACCTTTGCCACACACTGAATCCCCTTCCCCACACACTGAAACTCCTTCCGCACACAATGAAACACCTTCCCCACACACAGAACCCCCATCCCCACATAATGAAACCCCTTCCTCACATAGTGAAACCCCTTCCCCACACACTGAAACACATTCTGCACACACTGAAACCCCTTCCGCACACACTGAAACACCTTCCCAACACAGTGAAACCCCTTACCCACACACTAAAACCCTTCCCCACACACTGAAACCCCTTCCCCACGCACTGAAACACCTTCCCCACACACTGAAAAAACTTCCCCACACACTGAAACCCCTTCCCCACACACAGAAACAGCTTCCCCACACACTGTAACCCCTTCCCCACACACAGAAATACTTCCCCACACACTGAAACCCCTTCCCCACAAACTGAAACACCTTCCCCACCCACTGAATCACCTTCCCCACATACTGAAACCCTTCCCCACACACTGAAACCCCTTCCCCACACACTGAGACCCCTTCCCCACACAATAAAACACCTTCCCCACACACAGAATCCCCTTCCCCTCACACTGAAACCCCGTCTGCACACAATGAAACACCTTCCCAACTCACTGAAACCCCTTCCCCACAACTGAAACACCTTCCGCACACACTGAAACCCCTTCCCCACACACTGAAACACATCCCCACACACTGAAACCCCTTCCCCACAAACTGAAACCCCTTCCCCACACACTGAAACCCCTTCCGCACAAACTGAAACCCATCCCCACACACTGAAACCCATCCCCACACACTGAAACACCTTCCCCACACACTGAAACACCTTCCGCACACAGTGAAACCCTTCCCCACACACTGAAACCCCTTCCCCACACACTGAAACACATCCGCACACACTGAAACCCATCCCGACACACTGAAACCAATCCCCACACACTGAAACCCATCCCCACACACTGAAACACCTTCCCCACAAACTGAAACCCCTTCCGCACACACTGAAACCCATCCCCACACACTGAAACCCATCCCCACACACTGAAACCCTTCCCCACACACTGAAACAACTTCCCCACAAACTGAAACCCTTCCCCACCTACTGAAACACAGTCCCCACACATTGCCCACATCCCCACACACTGAAACCCATTCCCCACACACTGAAACGCCACTTCCACCAACTGAAACCCCTTCCCCACACACTGAAAGCCCTTCCCCACACACTTAAACACATCCCCACACTCTGAAACACCTTCCCCACACACTGAAACCCCTTCCACAAACACTGAAACCCATGCCCACACACTGAAACCCATCCCCACACACTGAAACCCATCCCCACACACTGAAACAACTTCCCCACACACTGAAACCCTTCCCCACACACTGAAACACATCCCCACACACTGAAACACATCCCCACACACAGAAACACCTTCCCCACACACTGAAACCCCTTCCCCACACACTGAAACACCTTCCCCACACACTGAAATACCTTCCCCAGACACTGAAACCCCTTCCCCACAAACTGAAACCCCTTCCCCACTCACTGAAACACCTTCCCCACACACTGAAACCCCTTCCCCACGCACTGAAACCCCTTCCCCACACACTGAAACAGCTTCCCCACGCACTGATTCCCCTTCCACACACACTGAAACCTATCCCCAAACACTGAAACCCCTTCCCCACACACTGAAAACCATCCCCAGACACTGAAACCCCTTCCCCACACACTGAAACCCCTCCCCACTCCCTGAAACTCCTTCCACACACACCGAATTCCATCCCCACACAATGAAACCCATCCCTACACACTGAAACACCTTCCCCACACACTGAAACCGCTTACGCACACACTGAAACCCATCCCCACACACTGAAACACCTTCCCCACACACTGAAACCCCTTCCGCACACACTGAAACCCATCCCCACACACTGAAACCCATCCCCACACACTGAAAACCTTCCCCACACACTGAAACAACTTCCCCACAAACTGAAACCCTTCCCCACCTACTGAAACACAGTCCCCACACATTGCCCACATCCCCACACACTGAAACACCTTCCCCACACACTGAAACACCTTCCCCACACACTGAAACCCATTCGTCACACACTGAAACGCCACTTCCACCAACTGAAACCCCTTCCCCACACACTGAAAGCCCTTCCCCACACACTTAAACACATCCCCACACACTGAAACACCTTCCCCACACACTGAAACCCCTTCCACAAACACTGAAACCCACGCCCACACACTGAAACCCATCCCCACACACTGAAACCCATCCCCACACACTGAAACAACTTCCCCACACACTGAAACCCTTCCCCACACACTGAAACACATCCCCACACACTGAAACACATCCCCACACACAGAAACACCTTCCCCACACACTGAAACACCTTCCCCACACACAGAAACACCTTCCCCACACACTGAAATACCTTCCCCAGACACTGTAACACCTTCCCCACACACTGAAACCCCTTCCCCACTCACTGAAACACCTTCCCCACACACTGAAACAACTTCCCCACACACTGAAACCCCTTCCCCACACACTGAAACAGCTTCCCCACACACTGTAACCCTTCCCCACACACAGAAACAATTCCCCACACACTGAAAACCCTTCCCCACAAACAGAAACCCCTTCCCCACACACTGAAATCCCTTCCCCACACACTGAAACCCTTCTCCACACACTGAAACCCCTTCCCCACACACTGAAAACCCTTCCCCACACACTGAAGCCCCTCCCCACACACTGAAACCCTTTCCCCACATAGTGAAACCCCTTCCCCACTCACTGAAACAACTTTCCCACACACTGAAACCCCTTCCGCACACAGTTAAACAATTCGCCACACACTGAAACCCCTTCCCCACACTATGAAACCCCTTCCCCACACACTGAAACCCCTTCCCTACACACTGAAACACCTTCCGCACTCAATGAAACTCCTTCCACACACAATGAAACACCTTTGCCACACACTGAATCCCCTTCCCCACACACTGAAACTCCTTCCGCACACAATGAAACACCTTCCCCACACACAGAACCCCCATCCCCACATAATGAAACCCCTTCCTCACGTAGTGAAACCCCTTCCCCACACACTGAAACACATTCTGCACACACTGAAACCCCTTCCGCACACACTGAAACACCTTCCCAACACAGTGAAACCCCTTACCCACACACTAAAACCCTTCCCCACACACTGAAACCCCTTCCCCACGCACTGAAACACCTTCCCCACACACTGAAAAAACTTCCCCACACACTGAAACCCCTTCCCCACACACAGAAACAGCTTCCCCACACACTGTAACCCCTTCCCCACACACAGAAATACTTCCCCACACACTGAAACCCCTTCCCCACAAACTGAAACACCTTCCCCACCCACTGAATCACCTTCCCCACATACTGAAACCCTTCCCCACACACTGAAACCCCTTCCCCACACACTGAGACCCCTTCCCCACACAATAAAACACCTTCCCCACACACAGAATCCCCTTCCCCTCACACTGAAACCCCGTCTGCACACAATGAAACACCTTCCCAACTCACTGAAACCCCTTCCCCACAACTGAAACACCTTCCGCACACACTGAAACCCCTTCCCCACACACTGAAACACATCCCCACACACTGAAACCCCTTCCCCACAAACTGAAACCCCTTCCCCAAACACTAAAAAACTTCCCCACACACTGAAACCCCTTCCCCACACACTGAAACCCCTTCCCCAAACACTGAAACCCTTCCCCACACACTGAAACCCCTTCCCCACATATTGAAACCGCTTCCCCACACACTGAAACACCTTCCCGACACACTGAAACCCCTTCCGCACATAGTTAAACAATTCCCCACATACTGGAACCCCTTCCCCACTCACTGAAACACCTTCCGCACACAGTGAAACCCATTCCCAAAACACTGAAACACCTTCCCCACACACTGAAACAACTTCCCCACACACTGAAACCCCTTCCCCACACACTGAAACAGCTTCCCCACACTCTGTAACACTTCACCACACACAGAAATTCATCCCCACACACTGAAACCCCTTCCCCACAAACTGAAACCCCTTCCCCACACACAGAAACCCCTTCCCCACACAATGAAACCCTTCCCCACACACTGAAACCCCTTCCCCACACACTGAAACCCCTTCCCCACATAGTGAAACCCTTCCACACACAATAAAACACCATCCCAACACACAGAATCCCCTTCCCCACACACTGAAACACCTTCCGCACACACTGAAACCCCTTCCCCACACACAGAAACCCCTTCCCCACACACTGAAACACCTTCCCCACACAGTTGAAACTCCTACCGCACACACTGAAACGCCCTCCCCACACAATGAAACCCCTTCCCCACACACAGAAACACCTTCCCCACACACTGAAACCACTTCCACACACTCTGAAACGCCTTCCCCACAATGAAACCCCTTCCCCACACACAGAAACCCCTTCCGCACACAGTGAAACCCTTCCCCACACACTGAAACCGCTTCCCTACACACTGAAACACATCCCCACACTCTGAAACCCCTTCCCCACACACTGAAACACATCCCCACACAATGAAACCCCTTCCCCACACTATGATGTACATCCCCACACTCTGAAACACTTTCCCCACACACTGAAACCCCTTCCCCAAACACTGAAACCCTTCCCCACACACTGAAACCCCTTCCCCACATACTGAAACCGCTTCCCCACACACTGAAACACCTTCCCCACACACTGAAACCCCTTCCGCACATAGTTAAACAATACCCCACACACTGGAACCCCTTCCCCACACACTGAAACACCTTCCGTACACACTGAAACTGCTTCCCGAAACACTAAAACACCTTCCCCACACACTGAAACAACTTCCCCACACACTGAAACCCCTTCCCCACACACTGAAACAGCTTCCCCACACTCTGTAACACTTCCCCACACACAGCAATACTTCCCCACACACTGAAACCCCTTCCCCACAAACTGAAACCCCTTCCCCACACACTGAAACCCCTTCCCCACACAATGAAACCCTTCCCCACACACTGAAACCCCTTCCCCACACACTGAAACCCCTTCCCCACATAGTGAAACCCTTCCACACACAATAAAACACCTTCCCAACACACAGTATCCCGTTCCCCACACACTGAAATACCTTCTGCACACACTGAAACCCCTTCCCCACACACAGAAACCCCTTCCCCACACACTGAAACACCATCCCCACACAGTTGAAACTCCTATCGCACACACTGAAACGCCTTCCCCACACACTGAAACCCCTTCCCCACACACAGAAACCCCTTCCCCACACACTGAAACCAGTTCCACACACACTGAAACGCCTTCCCCACAATGAAACCCCTACCCCACACACAGAAACCCCTTCCGCACACAGTGCAACCCTTCCCCACACACTGAAACCGCTTCCCCACACACTGAAACACATCCCCACACTCTGAAACCCCTTCCCCACACACTGAAACACATCCCCACACAATGAAACCCCTTCCCCACACTCTGAAGTACATCCCCACACTCTGAAACACTTTCCCCACACACTGAAACCCCTTCCCCACACAATGAAACCCATTCCTCTCACAGTGAAACCCTTCCCCACACACACTGAAACCCCTTCCTCACAGACTGAAACTCATCCACACACACTGAACCGCTTCCCCACACACTGAAACCCCTTCCGCACATACTGAAACACTTCCCCACACACTGAAACCCCTACCCCACACACTGAAACCCCTTCGGCACACACTGAAACCCCTTCCACACACAATGAAACACCTTCCCCACACACTGAAACCCCTTCCCCACATACTGATACCCCTTTCCCTCACACTGAAACACCTTCCCCACAGACTGAAACACCTTCCCCACACACTGAAACCCCTTCCCCACACACACTTAAACACATCCCCACACACTGAAACGGCTTCCACACACACTGAATCCCCTTCCCCACACACTGAATCCCCTTCCCCCACATTGAAACCATTCCCCACACTCTGAAACCCCTTCCCCACATACTGAAACCCCTTCCCCACCTACTGAAACCCTTGCCCACACTCTGAAACCCCTTCCCCACACACTGAAACACCTTCCCCACACACTGAAACCCCTTCCCCACACACTGTAACCCCTTCCCCACACACTGAAACAGCTTCCCCACGCACTGATTCCCCTTCCACACACACTTAAACCTATCCCCACACACTGAAACCCCTTCCCCACACACTGAAAACCATCCGCAGACACTGAAACCCCTTCCCCACACACTGAAACCCCGTCCCCACACACTGAAACTCCTTCCACACACACGGAATTCCATCCCCACACACTGAAACCCATCCCCACACACTGAAACACCTTCCCCACACACTGAAACCCCTTCCGCACACACTGAAACCCATCCCGACACACTGAAACCCATCCCCACACACTGAAACCCATCCCCACACACTGAAACACCTTCCCCACACACTGAAACCCCTTCCGCACACACTGAAACACATCCCCACACACTGAGACCCATCCTCACACACTGAAACCCATCCCCACACACTGAAACACCTTCCCCACAAACTGAAACCCTTCCCCACCCACTGAAACACAGTCCCCACACATTGACACACATCCCCACACACTGAAACACCTTCCCCACACACTGAAACACCTTCCCCACACACTGAAACACCTTCCCCACACACTGAAAAACCTTCCACACACACTGAAACCCATTCCCCACACACTGAAACCACTTCCACACACTGAAACACATTCCCCACACACTGAAACCCCTTCCGCACACACTAAAACACATCCCCACACACTGAAACCCGACCACCACACACTGAAACCCCTTCCCCACACACTGAAATCCCTTCCCCACACACTGAAACACATCCCCACACACTGAAATCCCTTCCCCACAAACTGAAACCCCTTCCCCACACACTAAAAAACTTCCCCACACACTGAAACCCCTTCCGCACACAATGAAACACCTTCCCCACTCACTGAAACCCCTTCCGCACACACTGAAACACCTTCCGCACACACTGAAACCCCTTCCCCACACACTGAAACACATCCCCACACACTGAAACCCCTTCCCCACAAACTGAAACCCCTTCCCCACACACTAAAAAACTTCCCCACACACTGAAACCCCTTCCCCAAACACTGAAACCCTTCCCCACACACTGAAACCCCTTCCCCACATACTGAAACCGCTTCCCCACACACTGAAACCCCTTCCACACATAGTTAAACAATTCCCCACACACTGGAACCCCTTCCCCACACACTGAAACACCTTCCGCACACACTGAAACGCCTTCCCCACAATGAAACCCCTTCCCCACACACAGAAACCCCTTCCGCACACAGTGAAACCACTTCCACACACTCTGAAACGCCTTCCCCACAATGAAACCCCTTCCCCACACACAGAAACCCCTTCCGCACACAGTGAAACCCTTCCCCACACACTGAAACCGCTTCCCTACACACTGAAACACATCCCCACACTCTGAAACCCCTTCCCCACACACTGAAACACATCCCCACACAATGAAACCCCTTCCCCACACTATGAAGTACATCCCCACACTCTGAAACACTTTCCCCACACACTGAAACCCCTTCCCCAAACACTGAAACCCTTCCCCACACACTGAAACCCCTTCCCCACATACTGAAACCGCTTCCCCACACACTGAAACACCTTCCCCACACACTGAAACCCCTTCCGCACATAGTTAAACAATTCCCCACACACTGGAACCCCTTCCCCACACACTGAAACACCTTCCGTACACACTGAAACTGCTTCCCGAAACACTAAAACACCTTCCCCACACACTGAAACAACTTCCCCACACACTGAAACCCCTTCCCCACACACTGAAACAGCTTCCCCACACTCTGTAACACTTCCCCACACACAGCAATACTTCCCCACACACTGAAACCCCTTCCCCACAAACTGAAACCCCTTCCCCACACACTGAAACCCCTTCCCCACACAATGAAACCCTTCCCCACACACTGAAACCCCTTCCCCACACACTGAAACCCCTTCCCCACATAGTGAAACCCTTCCACACACAATAAAACACCTTCCCAACACACAGTATCCCGTTCCCCACACACTGAAATACCTTCTGCACACACTGAAACCCCTTCCCCACACACAGAAACCCCTTCCCCACACACTGAAACACCATCCCCACACAGTTGAAACTCCTACCGCACACACTGAAACGCCTTCCCCACACACTG
The DNA here is from genome assembly GCF_036365525.1 of Heterodontus francisci. Taxonomy (NCBI): domain Eukaryota; kingdom Metazoa; phylum Chordata; class Chondrichthyes; order Heterodontiformes; family Heterodontidae; genus Heterodontus; species Heterodontus francisci. The sequence goes on from NC_090398.1 coordinate 59,710,344, forward strand.
AAACCCCTTCCCCACACACAGAAACCCCTTCCCCACTCACTGAAACCAGTTCCTCACACACTGAAACGCCACTTCCACCAACTGAAACCCCTTCCCCACACACTGAAAGCCCTTCCCCACACACTTAAACACATCCCCACACACTGAAACACCTTCCCCACACACTGAAACCCCTTCCACAAACACTGAAACCCACGCCCACACACTGAAACCCATCCCCACACACTGAAACCCATCCCCACACACTGAAACAACTTCCCCACACACTGAAACCCTTCCCCACACACTGAAACACATCCCCACACACTGAAACACATCCCCACACACAGAAACACCTTCCCCACACACTGAAACACCTTCCCCACACACTGAAACACCTTCCCCACACACTGAAATACCTTCCCCAGACACTGTAACACCTTCCCCACACACTGAAACCCCATCCCCACTCACTGAAACACCTTCCCCACACACTGAAACAACTTCCCCACACACTGAAACCCCTTCCCCACACACTGAAACAGCTTCCCCACACACTGTAACCCTTCCCCACACACAGAAACAATTCCCCACACACTGAAAACCCTTCCCCACAAACAGAAACCCCTTCCCCACACACTGAAATCCCTTCCCCACACACTGAAACCCTTCTCCACACACTGAAACCCCTTCCCCACACACTGAAAACCCTTCCCCACACACTGAAGCCCCTCCCCACACACTGAAACCCTTTCCCCACATAGTGAAACCCCTTCCCCACTCACTGAAACAACTTTCCCACACACTGAAACCCCTTCCGCACACAGTTAAACAATTCGCCACACACTGAAACCCCTTCCCCACACTATGAAACCCCTTCCCCACACACTGAAACCCCTTCCCTACACACTGAAACACCTTCCGCACTCAATGAAACTCCTTCCACACACAATGAAACACCTTTGCCACACACTGAATCCCCTTCCCCACACACTGAAACTCCTTCCGCACACAATGAAACACCTTCCCCACACACAGAACCCCCATCCCCACATAATGAAACCCCTTCCTCACGTAGTGAAACCCCTTCCCCACACACTGAAACACATTCTGCACACACTGAAACCCCTTCCGCACACACTGAAACACCTTCCCAACACAGTGAAACCCCTTACCCACACACTAAAACCCTTCCCCACACACTGAAACCCCTTCCCCACGCACTGAAACACCTTCCCCACACACTGAAAAAACTTCCCCACACACTGAAACCCCTTCCCCACACACAGAAACAGCTTCCCCACACACTGTAACCCCTTCCCCACACACAGAAATACTTCCCCACACACTGAAACCCCTTCCCCACAAACTGAAACACCTTCCCCACCCACTGAATCAACTTCCCCACATACTGAAACCCTTCCCCACACACTGAAACCCCTTCCCCACACACTGAGACCCCTTCCCCACACAATAAAACACCTTCCCCACACACAGAATCCCCTTCCCCTCACACTGAAACCCCGTCTGCACACAATGAAACACCTTCCCAACTCACTGAAACCCCTTCCCCACAACTGAAACACCTTCCGCACACACTGAAACCCCTTCCCCACACACTGAAACACATCCCCACACACTGAAACCCCTTCCCCACAAACTGAAACCCCTTCCCCAAACACTAAAAAACTTCCCCACACACTGAAACCCCTTCCCCACACACTGAAACCCCTTCCCCAAACACTGAAACCCTTCCCCACACACTGAAACCCCTTCCCCACATATTGAAACCGCTTCCCCACACACTGAAACACCTTCCCGACACACTGAAACCCCTTCCGCACATAGTTAAACAATTCCCCACATACTGGAACCCCTTCCCCACTCACTGAAACACCTTCCGCACACAGTGAAACCCATTCCCAAAACACTGAAACACCTTCCCCACACACTGAAACAACTTCCCCACACACTGAAACCCCTTCCCCACACACTGAAACAGCTTCCCCACACTCTGTAACACTTCACCACACACAGAAATTCATCCCCACACACTGAAACCCCTTCCCCACAAACTGAAACCCCTTCCCCACACACAGAAACCCCTTCCCCACACAATGAAACCCTTCCCCACACACTGAAACCCCTTCCCCACACACTGAAACCCCTTCCCCACATAGTGAAACCCTTCCACACACAATAAAACACCTTCCCAACACACAGAATCCCCTTCCCCACACACTGAAACACCTTCCGCACACACTGAAACCCCTTCCCCACACACAGAAACCCCTTCCCCACACACTGAAACACCTTCCCCACACAGTTGAAACTCCTACCGCACACACTGAAACGCCCTCCCCACACAATGAAACCCCTTCCCCACACACAGAAACACCTTCCCCACACACTGAAACCACTTCCACACACTCTGAAACGCCTTCCCCACAATGAAACCCCTTCCCCACACACAGAAACCCCTTCCGCACACAGTGAAACCCTTCCCCACACACTGAAACCGCTTCCCTACACACTGAAACACATCCCCACACTCTGAAACCCCTTCCCCACACACTGAAACACATCCCCACACAATGAAACCCCTTCCCCACACTATGATGTACATCCCCACACTCTGAAACACTTTCCCCACACACTGAAACCCCTTCCCCAAACACTGAAACCCTTCCCCACACACTGAAACCCCTTCCCCACATACTGAAACCGCTTCCCCACACACTGAAACACCTTCCCCACACACTGAAACCCCTTCCGCACATAGTTAAACAATTCCCCACACACTGGAACCCCTTCCCCACACACTGAAACACCTTCCGTACACACTGAAACTGCTTCCCGAAACACTAAAACACCTTCCCCACACACTGAAACAACTTCCCCACACACTGAAACCCCTTCCCCACACACTGAAACAGCTTCCCCACACTCTGTAACACTTCCCCACACACAGCAATACTTCCCCACACACTGAAACCCCTTCCCCACAAACTGAAACCCCTTCCCCACACACTGAAACCCCTTCCCCACACAATGAAACCCTTCCCCACACACTGAAACCCCTTCCCCACACACTGAAACCCCTTCCCCACATAGTGAAACCCTTCCACACACAATAAAACACCTTCCCAACACACAGTATCCCGTTCCCCACACACTGAAATACCTTCTGCACACACTGAAACCCCTTCCCCACACACAGAAACCCCTTCCCCACACACTGAAACACCATCCCCACACAGTTGAAACTCCTATCGCACACACTGAAACGCCTTCCCCACACACTGAAACCCCTTCCCCACACACAGAAACCCCTTCCCCACACACTGAAACCAGTTCCACACACACTGAAACGCCTTCCCCACAATGAAACCCCTACCCCACACACAGAAACCCCTTCCGCACACAGTGCAACCCTTCCCCACACACTGAAACCGCTTCCCCACACACTGAAACACATCCCCACACTCTGAAACCCCTTCCCCACACACTGAAACACATCCCCACACAATGAAACCCCTTCCCCACACTCTGAAGTACATCCCCACACTCTGAAACACTTTCCCCACACACTGAAACCCCTTCCCCACACAATGAAACCCATTCCTCTCACAGTGAAACCCTTCCCCACACACACTGAAACCCCTTCCTCACAGACTGAAACTCATCCACACACACTGAACCGCTTCCCCACACACTGAAACCCCTTCCGCACATACTGAAACACTTCCCCACACACTGAAACCCCTACCCCACACACTGAAACCCCTTCGGCACACACTGAAACCCCTTCCACACACAATGAAACACCTTCCCCACACACTGAAACCCCTTCCCCACATACTGATACCCCTTTCCCTCACACTGAAACACCTTCCCCACAGACTGAAACACCTTCCCCACACACTGAAACCCCTTCCCCACACACACTTAAACACATCCCCACACACTGAAACGGCTTCCACACACACTGAATCCCCTTCCCCACACACTGAATCCCCTTCCCCCACATTGAAACCATTCCCCACACTCTGAAACCCCTTCCCCACATACTGAAACACCTTCCCCACCTACTGAAACCCTTGCCCACACTCTGAAACCCCTTCCCCACACACTGAAACACCTTCCCCACACACTGAAACCCCTTCCCCACACACTGTAACCCCTTCCCCACACACTGAAACAGCTTCCCCACGCACTGATTCCCCTTCCACACACACTTAAACCTATCCCCACACACTGAAACCCCTTCCCCACACACTGAAAACCATCCGCAGACACTGAAACCCCTTCCCCACACACTGAAACCCCGTCCCCACACACTGAAACTCCTTCCACACACACGGAATTCCATCCCCACACACTGAAACCCATCCCCACACACTGAAACACCTTCCCCACACACTGAAACCCCTTCCGCACACACTGAAACCCATCCCGACACACTGAAACCCATCCCCACACACTGAAACCCATCCCCACACACTGAAACACCTTCCCCACACACTGAAACCCCTTCCGCACACACTGAAACACATCCCCACACACTGAGACCCATCCTCACACACTGAAACCCATCCCCACACACTGAAACACCTTCCCCACAAACTGAAACCCTTCCCCACCCACTGAAACACAGTCCCCACACATTGACACACATCCCCACACACTGAAACACCTTCCCCACACACTGAAACACCTTCCCCACACACTGAAACACCTTCCCCACACACTGAAACACCTTCCACACACACTGAAACCCATTCCCCACACACTGAAACCACTTCCACACACTGAAACACATTCCCCACACACTGAAACCCCTTCCGCACACACTAAAACACATCCCCACACACTGAAACCCGACCACCACACACTGAAACCCCTTCCCCACACACTGAAAGCCCTTCCCCACACACTGAAACACATCCCCACACACTGAAATCCCTTCCCCACAAACTGAAACCCCTTCCCCACACACTAAAAAACTTCCCCACACACTGAAACCCCTTCCGCACACAATGAAACACCTTCCCCACTCACTGAAACCCCTTCCGCACACACTGAAACACCTTCCGCACACACTGAAACCCCTTCCCCACACACTGAAACACATCCCCACACACTGAAACCCCTTCCCCACAAACTGAAACCCCTTCCCCACACACTAAAAAACTTCCCCACACACTGAAACCCCTTCCCCAAACACTGAAACCCTTCCCCACACACTGAAACCCCTTCCCCACATACTGAAACCGCTTCCCCACACACTGAAACCCCTTCCACACATAGTTAAACAATTCCCCACACACTGGAACCCCTTCCCCACCCACTGAAACACCTTCCGCACACACTGAAACGCCTTCCCCACAATGAAACCCCTTCCCCACACACAGAAACCCCTTCCGCACACAGTGAAACCACTTCCACACACTCTGAAACGCCTTCCCCACAATGAAACCCCTTCCCCACACACAGAAACCCCTTCCGCACACAGTGAAACCCTTCCCCACACACTGAAACCGCTTCCCTACACACTGAAACACATCCCCACACTCTGAAACCCCTTCCCCACACACTGAAACACATCCCCACACAATGAAACCCCTTCCCCACACTATGAAGTACATCCCCACACTCTGAAACACTTTCCCCACACACTGAAACCCCTTCCCCAAACACTGAAACACATTCCCCACACACTGAAACCCTTCCCCGCACACTGAAACCCCTTACCCACACACTAAAACCCTTCCCCACACACTGAAACCCCTTCCCCACGCACTGAAACACCTTCCCCACACACTGAAAAAACTTCCCCACACACTGAAACCCCTTCCCCACACACAGAAACAGCTTCCCCACACACTGTAACCCCTTCCCCACACACAGAAATACTTCCCCACACACTGAAACCCCTTCCCCACAAACTGAAACACCTTCCCCACCCACTGAATCAACTTCCCCACATACTGAAACCCTTCCCCACACACTGAAACCCCTTCCCCACACACTGAGACCCCTTCCCCACACAATAAAACACCTTCCCCACACACAGAATCCCCTTCCCCTCACACTGAAACCCCGTCTGCACACAATGAAACACCTTCCCAACTCACTGAAACCCCTTCCCCACAACTGAAACACCTTCCGCACACACTGAAACCCCTTCCCCACACACTGAAACACATCCCCACACACTGAAACCCCTTCCCCACAAACTGAAACCCCTTCCCCAAACACTAAAAAACTTCCCCACACACTGAAAACCCTTCCCCACACACTGAAACCGCTTCCCTACACACTGAAACACATCCCCACACTCTGAAACCCCTTCCCCACACACTGAAACACATCCCCACACAATGAAACCCCTTCCCCACACTATGAAGTACATCCCCACACTCTGAAACACTTTCCCCACACACTGAAACCCCTTCCCCAAACACTGAAACACATTCCCCACACACTGAAACCCTTCCCCGCACACTGAAACCCCTTACCCACACACTAAAACCCTTCCCCACACACTGAAACCCCTTCCCCACGCACTGAAACACCTTCCCCACACACTGAAAAAACTTCCCCACACACTGAAACCCCTTCCCCACACACAGAAACAGCTTCCCCACACACTGTAACCCCTTCCCCACACACAGAAATACTTCCCCACACACTGAAACCCCTTCCCCACAAACTGAAACACCTTCCCCACCCACTGAATCAACTTCCCCACATACTGAAACCCTTCCCCACACACTGAAACCCCTTCCCCACACACTGAGACCCCTTCCCCACACAATAAAACACCTTCCCCACACACAGAATCCCCTTCCCCTCACACTGAAACCCCGTCTGCACACAATGAAACACCTTCCCAACTCACTGAAACCCCTTCCCCACAACTGAAACACCTTCCGCACACACTGAAACCCCTTCCCCACACACTGAAACACATCCCCACACACTGAAACCCCTTCCCCACAAACTGAAACCCCTTCCCCAAACACTAAAAAACTTCCCCACACACTGAAACCCCTTCCCCACACACTGAAACCCCTTCCCCAAACACTGAAACCCTTCCCCACACACTGAAACCCCTTCCCCACATATTGAAACCGCTTCCCCACACACTGAAACACCTTCCCGACACACTGAAACCCCTTCCGCACATAGTTAAACAATTCCCCACATACTGGAACCCCTTCCCCACTCACTGAAACACCTTCCGCACACAGTGAAACCCATTCCCAAAACACTGAAACACCTTCCCCACACACTGAAACAACTTCCCCACACACTGAAACCCCTTCCCCACACACTGAAACAGCTTCCCCACACTCTGTAACACTTCACCACACACAGAAATTCATCCCCACACACTGAAACCCCTTCCCCACAAACTGAAACCCCTTCCCCACACACAGAAACCCCTTCCCCACACAATGAAACCCTTCCCCACACACTGAAACCCCTTCCCCACACACTGAAACCCCTTCCCCACATAGTGAAACCCTTCCACACACAATAAAACACCTTCCCAACACACAGAATCCCCTTCCCCACACACTGAAACACCTTCCGCACAGACTGAAACCCCTTCCCCACACACAGAAACCCCTTCCCCACACACTGAAACACCTTCCCCACACAGTTGAAACTCCTACCGCACACACTGAAACGCCCTCCCCACAATGAAACCCCTTCCCCACACACAGAAACACCTTCCCCACACACTGAAACCACTTCCACACACTCTGAAACGCCTTCCCCACAATGAAACCCCTTCCCCACACACAGAAACCCCTTCCGCACACACTGAAACACATCCCCACACTCTGAAACCCCTTCCCCACACACTGAAACACATCCCCACACAATGAAACCCCTTCCCCACACTATGATGTACATCCCCACACTCTGAAACACTTTCCCCACACACTGAAACCCCTTCCCCAAACACTGAAACCCTTCCCCACACACTGAAACCCCTTCCCCACATACTGAAACCGCTTCCCCACACACTGAAACACCTTCCCCACACACTGAAACCCCTTCCGCACATAGTTAAACAATTCCCCACACACTGGAACCCCTTCCCCACACACTGAAACACCTTCCGTACACACTGAAACTGCTTCCCGAAACACTAAAACACCTTCCCCACACACTGAAACAACTTCCCCACACACTGAAACCCCTTCCCCACACACTGAAACAGCTTCCCCACACTCTGTAACACTTCCCCACACACAGCAATACTTCCCCACACACTGAAACCCCTTCCCCACAAACTGAAACCCCTTCCCCACACACTGAAACCCTTCCCCACACAATGAAACCCTTCCCCACACACTGAAACCCCTTCCCCACACACTGAAACCCCTTCCCCACATAGTGAAACCCTTCCACACACAATAAAACACCTTCCCAACACACAGTATCCCGTTCCCCACACACTGAAATACCTTCTGCACACACTGAAACCCCTTCCCCACACACAGAAACCCCTTCCCCACACACTGAAACACCATCCCCACACAGTTGAAACTCCTATCGCACACACTGAAACGCCTTCCCCACACACTGAAACCCCTTCCCCACACACAGAAACCCCTTCCCCACACACTGAAACCAGTTCCACACACACTGAAACGCCTTCCCCACAATGAAACCCCTACCCCACACACAGAAACCCCTTCCGCACACAGTGCAACCCTTCCCCACACACTGAAACCGCTTCCCCACACACTGAAACACATCCCCACACTCTGAAACCCCTTCCCCACACACTGAAACACATCCCCACACAATGAAACCCCTTCCCCACACTCTGAAGTACATCCCCACACTCTGAAACACTTTCCCCACACACTGAAACCCCTTCCCCACACAATGAAACCCATTCCTCTCACAGTGAAACCCTTCCCCACACACACTGAAACCCCTTCCTCACAGACTGAAACTCATCCACACACACTGAACCGCTTCCCCACACACTGAAACCCCTTCCGCACATACTGAAACACTTCCCCACACACTGAAACCCCTACCCCACACACTGAAACCCCTTCGGCACACACTGAAACCCCTTCCACACACAATGAAACACCTTCCCCACACACTGAAACCCCTTCCCCACATACTGATACCCCTTTCCCTCACACTGAAACACCTTCCCCACAGACTGAAACACCTTCCCCACACACTGAAACCCCTTCCCCACACACACTTAAACACATCCCCACACACTGAAACGGCTTCCACACACACTGAATCCCCTTCCCCACACACTGAATCCCCTTCCCCCACATTGAAACCATTCCCCACACTCTGAAACCCCTTCCCCACATACTGAAACCCCTTCCCCACCTACTGAAACCCTTGCCCACACTCTGAAACCCCTTCCCCACACACTGAAACACCTTCCCCACACACTGAAACCCCTTCCCCACACACTGTAACCCCTTCCCCACACACTGAAACAGCTTCCCCACGCACTGATTCCCCTTCCACACACACTTAAACCTATCCCCACACACTGAAACCCCTTCCCCACACACTGAAAACCATCCGCAGACACTGAAACCCCTTCCCCACACACTGAAACCCCGTCCCCACACACTGAAACTCCTTCCACACACACGGAATTCCATCCCCACACACTGAAACCCATCCCCACACACTGAAACACCTTCCCCACACACTGAAACCCCTTCCGCACACACTGAAACCCATCCCGACACACTGAAACCCATCCCCACACACTGAAACCCATCCCCACACACTGAAACACCTTCCCCACACACTGAAACCCCTTCCGCACACACTGAAACACATCCCCACACACTGAGACCCATCCTCACACACTGAAACCCATCCCCACACACTGAAACACCTTCCCCACAAACTGAAACCCTTCCCCACCCACTGAAACACAGTCCCCACACATTGACACACATCCCCACACACTGAAACACCTTCCCCACACACTGAAACACCTTCCCCACACACTGAAACACCTTCCCCACACACTGAAACACCTTCCACACACACTGAAACCCATTCCCCACACACTGAAACCACTTCCACACACTGAAACACATTCCCCACACACTGAAACCCCTTCCGCACACACTAAAACACATCCCCACACACTGAAACCCGACCACCACACACTGAAACCCCTTCCCCACACACTGAAAGCCCTTCCCCACACACTGAAACACATCCCCACACACTGAAATCCCTTCCCCACAAACTGAAACCCCTTCCCCACACACTAAAAAACTTCCCCACACACTGAAACCCCTTCCGCACACAATGAAACACCTTCCCCACTCACTGAAACCCCTTCCGCACACACTGAAACACCTTCCGCACACACTGAAACCCCTTCCCCACACACTGAAACACATCCCCACACACTGAAACCCCTTCCCCACAAACTGAAACCCCTTCCCCACACACTAAAAAACTTCCCCACACACTGAAACCCCTTCCCCAAACACTGAAACCCTTCCCCACACACTGAAACCCCTTCCCCACATACTGAAACCGCTTCCCCACACACTGAAACCCCTTCCACACATAGTTAAACAATTCCCCACACACTGGAACCCCTTCCCCACACACTGAAACACCTTCCGCACACACTGAAACGCCTTCCCCACAATGAAACCCCTTCCCCACACACAGAAACCCCTTCCGCACACAGTGAAACCACTTCCACACACTCTGAAACGCCTTCCCCACAATGAAACCCCTTCCCCACACACAGAAACCCCTTCCGCACACAGTGAAACCCTTCCCCACACACTGAAACCGCTTCCCTACACACTGAAACACATCCCCACACTCTGAAACCCCTTCCCCACACACTGAAACACATCCCCACACAATGAAACCCCTTCCCCACACTATGAAGTACATCCCCACACTCTGAAACACTTTCCCCACACACTGAAACCCCTTCCCCAAACACTGAAACCCTTCCCCACACACTGAAACCCCTTCCCCACATACTGAAACCGCTTCCCCACACACTGAAACACCTTCCCCACACACTGAAACCCCTTCCGCACATAGTTAAACAATTCCCCACACACTGGAACCCCTTCCCCACACACTGAAACACCTTCCGTACACACTGAAACTGCTTCCCGAAACACTAAAACACCTTCCCCACACACTGAAACAACTTCCCCACACACTGAAACCCCTTCCCCACACACTGAAACAGCTTCCCCACACTCTGTAACACTTCCCCACACACAGCAATACTTCCCCACACACTGAAACCCCTTCCCCACAAACTGAAACCCCTTCCCCACACACTGAAACCCCTTCCCCACACAATGAAACCCTTCCCCACACACTGAAACCCCTTCCCCACACACTGAAACCCCTTCCCCACATAGTGAAACCCTTCCACACACAATAAAACACCTTCCCAACACACAGTATCCCGTTCCCCACACACTGAAATACCTTCTGCACACACTGAAACCCCTTCCCCACACACAGAAACCCCTTCCCCACACACTGAAACACCATCCCCACACAGTTGAAACTCCTACCGCACACACTGAAACGCCTTCCCCACACACTGAAACCCCTTCCCCACACACAGAAACCCCTTCCCCACTCACTGAAACCAGTTCCACACACACTGAAACGCCTTCCCCACAATGAAACCCCTTCCCCACACACAGAAACCCCTTCCGCACACAGTGCAACCCTTCCCCACACACTGAAACCGCTTCCCCACACACTGAAACACATCCCCACACTCTGAAACCCCTTCCCCACACACTGAAACACATCCCCACACAATGAAACCCCTTCCCCACACTCTGAAGTACATCCCCACACTCTGAAACACTTTCCCCACACACTGAAACCCCTTCCCCACACAATGAAACCCATTCCTCTCACAGTGAAACCCTTCCCCACACACACTGAAACCCCTTCCTCACAGACTGAAACTCATCCACACACACTGAACCGCTTCCCCACACACTGAAACCCCTTCCGCACATACTGAAACACTTCCCCACACACTGAAACCCCTACCCCACACACTGAAACCCCTTCGGCACACACTGAAACCCCTTCCACACACAATGAAACACCTTCCCCACACACTGAAACCCCTTCCCCACATACTGATACCCCTTTCCCTCACACTGAAACACCTTCCCCACAGACTGAAACACCTTCCCCAAACACTGAAACCCCTTCCCCACACACACTTAAACACATCCCCACACACTGAAACGGCTTCCACACACACTGAATCCCCTTCCCCACACACTGAATCCCCTTCCCCCACATTGAAACCATTCCCCACACTCTGAAACCCCTTCCCCACATACTGAAACCCCTTCCCCACCTACTGAAAACCTTGCCCACACTCTGAAACCCCTTCCCCACACACTGAAACACCTTCCCCACACACTGAAACCCCTTCCCCACACACTGTAACCCCTTCCCCACACACTGAAACAGCTTCCCCACGCACTGATTCCCCTTCCACACACACTTAAACCTATCCCCACACACTGAAACCCCTTCCCCACACACTGAAAACCATCCGCAGACACTGAAACCCCTTCCCCACACACTGAAACCCCGTCCCCACACACTGAAACTCCTTCCACACACACGGAATTCCATCCCCACACACTGAAACCCATCCCCACACACTGAAACACCTTCCCCACACACTGAAACCCCTTCCGCACACACTGAAACCCATCCCGACACACTGAAACCCATCCCCACACATTGAAACCCATCCCCACACACTGAAACACCTTCCCCACACACTGAAACCCCTTCCGCACACACTGAAACACATCCCCACACACTGAGACCCATCCTCACACACTGAAACCCATCCCCACACACTGAAACACCTTCCCCACAAACTGAAACCCTTCCCCACCCACTGAAACACAGTCCCCACACATTGACACACATCCCCACACACTGAAACACCTTCCCCACACACTGAAACACCTTCCCCACACACTGAAACACCTTCCCCACACACTGAAACACCTTCCACACACACTGAAACCCATTCCCCACACACTGAAACCACTTCCACACACTGAAACACATTCCCCACACACTGAAACCCCTTCCGCACACACTAAAACACATCCCCACACACTGAAACCCGACCACCACACACTGAAACCCCTTCCCCACACACTGAAAGCCCTTCCCCACACACTGAAACACATCCCCACACACTGAAATCCCTTCCCCACAAACTGAAACCCCTTCCCCACACACTAAAAAACTTCCCCACACACTGAAACCCCTTCCGCACACAATGAAACACCTTCCCCATTCACTGAAACCCCTTCCGCACACACTGAAACACCTTCCGCACACGCTGAAACCCCTTCCCCACACACTGAAACACATCCCCACACACTGAAACCCCTTCCCCACAAACTGAAACCCCTTCCCCACACACTAAAAAACTTCCCCACACACTGAAACCCCTTCCCCAAATACTGAAACCCTTCCCCACACACTGAAACCCCTTCCCCACATACTGAAACCGCTTCCCCACACACTGAAACCCCTTCCACACATAGTTAAACAATTCCCCACACACTGGAACCCCTTCCCCACACACTGAAACACCTTCCGCACACACTGAAACCCCTTCCCGAAACACTGAAACACCTTCCCCACACACTGAAACAACTTCCCCACACACTGAAACCCCTTCCCCACACACTGAAACAGCTTCCCCACACTCTGTAACACTTCCCCACACACAGAAATACTTCCCCACACACTGAAACCCCTTCCCCACAAACTGAAACCCCTTCCCCACACAGTGAAACCCCTTCCCCACACAATGAAACCCTTCCCCACACACTGAAACCCCTTCCCCACACACTGAAACCCCTTCCCCACATAGTGAAACCCTTCCCCACACAATAAAACACCTTCCCAACACACAGAATCCCCTTCCCCACACACTGAAACACCTTCCGCACACACTGAAACCCCTTCCCCACACACAGAAACCTCTTCCCCACACACTGAAACACCTTCCCCACACAGTTGAAACTCCTACCGCACACACTGAAACGCCTTCCCCACACACTGAAACCCCTTCCCCACACACAGAAACCCCTTCCCCACACACTGAAACCACTTCCACACACACTGAAATGCCTTCCCCACAATGAAACCCTTCCCCACACACTGAAACCGCTTCCCCACACACTGAAACACATCCACACACTCTGAAACCCCTTCCCCACACACCGAAACACATCCCCACACAATGAAACCCCTTCCCCACACTCTGAAGTACATCCCCACACTCTGAAACACTTTCCCCACACACTGAAACCCCTTCCCCACACAATGAAACTCATTCCTATCACAGTGAAACCCTTCCCCACACACACTGAAACCCCTTCCTCACAGACTGAAACTCATCCCCACACACTGAACCCCTTCCCCACACACTTAAACCCCTTCCGCACATACTTAAACACTTCCCCACACACTGAAACTCCTACCCAAAACACTGAAACCCCTTCGGCACACACTGAAACCCCTTCCACACACAATGAAACACCTTCCCCACACACTGAAACCCTTTCCCCACATAGTGAAACCCCTTCCCCACACACTGAAACAACTTCCCCACACACAGAATCCCCTTCCCCACACACTGAAACACCTTCCGCACACACTGAAACCCCTTCCCCACACACAGAAACCTCTTCCCCACACACTGAAACACCTTCCCCACACAGTTGAAACTCCTACCGCACACACTGAAACGCCTTCCCCACACACTGAAACCCCTTCCCCACACACAGAAACCCCTTCCCCACACACTGAAACCACTTCCACACACACTGAAATGCCTTCCCCACAATGAAACCCTTCCCCACACACTGAAACCGCTTCCCCACACACTGAAACACATCCACACACTCTGAAACCCCTTCCCCACACACTGAAACACATCCCCACACAATGAAACCCCTTCCCCACACTCTGAAGTACATCCCCACACTCTGAAACACTTTCCCCACACACTGAAACCCCTTCCCCACGCAATGAAACTCATTCCTCTCACAGTGAAACCCTTCCCCACACACACTGAAACCCCTTCCTCACAGACTGAATCTCATCCCCACAAACTGAACCCCTTCCCCACAAACTTAAACCCCTTCCGCACATACTGAAACACTTCCCCACACACTGAAACCCCTACCCAAAACACTGAAACCCCTTCGGCACACACTGAAACCCCTTCCACACACAATGAAACACCTTCCACACACACTGAAACCCTTTCCCCACATAGTGAAACCCCTTCCCCACACACTGAAACAACTTCCCCACACACTGAAACCCCTTCCGCACACAGTTAACCAATTCCCCACACACTGAAACCCCTTCCCCACACAATGAAACCCCTTCCCCACACACTGAAACCCCTTCCCTACACACTGAAACACATTCCGCACACAACGAAACACCTTCCACATAAATGAAACACCTTCCCCACACACTGAATCCCCTTCGCCACACACTGAAACCCCTTCCGCACACAATGAAACTCCTTCCCCACACACAGAACCCCCATCCCCACACACTGAAACACCTTCTGCACACACTTAAACCCCTTCCGCACACACTAAAACACCTTCCCAACACAGTGAAACCCCTTCCCCACACACTGAAACCCCTTCGGCACACACTGAAACCCCTTGCACACACAATGAAACACCTTCCCCACACACTGAAACCCCTTCCCCCACATACTGATACCCCTTTCCCACACACTGAAACACCTTCCCCACACACTGAAACACCTTCCCCACAGACTGAAACCCCTTCCCCACACACTGAAACCCCTTCCGCACACAGTTAAACACCTTCCCCACACACTGAAACACCATCCCCACACACTGAAACCCCATCCACACACACACTTAAACACATCCCCACACACTGAATCCCCTTCCCCCACATTGAAACCATTCCCCACACTGTGAAACCCCTTCCACACATACTGAAACCCCTTCCCCACCCACTGAAACCCTTCCGCACACTCTGAAACCCCTTCCCCACACACTGAAACACCTTCCCCACACACTGCAACCCCTTCCCCACACACTGAAACCCCATCCCCACACACTGAAACAGCTTCCCCACGCACTGATTCCCCTTCCACACACACTGAAACCTATCCCCACACACTGAAACCCCTTCCCCACACACTGAAAACCATCCCCAGACACTGAAACCCCTTCCCCACACACTGAAACCCCGTCCCCACACACTGAAACTCCTACCCAAAACACTGAAACCCCTTCGGCACACACTGAAACCCCTTCCACACACAATGAAACACCTTCCACACACACTGAAACCCTTTCCCCACATAGTGAAACCCCTTCCCCACACACTGAAACAACTTCCCCACACACTGAAACCCCTTCCGCACACAGTTAACCAATTCCCCACACACTGAAACCCCTTCCCCACACAATGAAACCCCTTCCCCACACACTGAAACCCCTTCCCTACACACTGAAACACATTCCGCACACAACGAAACACCTTCCACATAAATGAAACACCTTCCCCACACACTGAATCCCCTTCGCCACACACTGAAACCCCTTCCGCACACAATGAAACTCCTTCCCCACACACAGAACCCCCATCCCCACACACTGAAACACCTTCTGCACACACTTAAACCCCTTCCGCACACACTAAAACCCCTTCCCCACACACTGAAACCCCTTCGGCACACACTGAAACCCCTTGCACACACAATGAAACACCTTCCCCACACACTGAAACCCCTTCCCCACATACTGATACCCCTTTCCCACACACTGAAACACCTTCCCCACACACTGAAACACCTTCCCCACAGACTGAAACCCCTTCCCCACACACTGAAACCCCTTCCGCACACAGTTAAACACCTTCCCCACACGCTGAAACACCATCCCCATACACTGAAACCCCATCCACACACACACTTAAACACATCCCCACACACTGAATCCCCTTCCCCCACATTGAAACCATTCCCCACACTGTGAAACCCCTTCCACACATACTGAAACCCCTTCCCCACCCACTGAAACCCTTCCGCACACTCTGAAACCCCTTCCCCACACACTGAAACACCTTCCCCACACACTGCAACCCCTTCCCCACACACTGAAACCCCATCCCCACACACTGAAACAGCTTCCCCACGCACTGATTCCCCTTCCACACACACTGAAACCTATCCCCACACACTGAAACCCCTTCCCCACACACTGAAAACCATCCCCAGACACTGAAACCCCTTCCCCACACACTGAAACCCCGTCCCCACACACTGAAACTCCTTCCACACACACGGAATTCCATCCCCACACACTGAAACCCATCCCCACACACTGAAACACCTTCCCCACACACTGAAACTCCTTCCGCACACAGTGAAGCCCTTCCCCACACACTGAAACAACTTCCCCACACACTGAAACCCCTTCCGCACACAGTTAAACAATTCCGCACACACTGAAACCCCTTCCCCACACAATGAAACCCCTTCCCCACACACTGAAACCCCTTCCCTACACACTGAAACACATTCCGCACACAACGAAACACCTTCCACATAAATGAAACACCTTCCCCACACACTGAATCCCCTTCGCCACACACTGAAGCCCCTTCCGCACACAATGAAACTCCTTCCCCACACACAGAACCCCCATCCCCAGACACTGAAACACCTTCTGCACACACTGAAACCCCTTCCGCACACACTAAAACAGCTTCCCAACACAGTGAAACCACTTCCCCACACACTGAAACCCCTTCGGCAAACACTGAAACCCCTTCCACACACAATGAAATACCTTCCCCACACACTGAAACCCCTTCCCCACATACTGATACCCCTTTCCCACACACTGAAACACCTTCCCCACACACTGAAACACCTTCCCCACAGACTGAAACCCCTTCCGCACACAGTTAAACACCTTCCCCACACACTGAAACACCATCCCCACTCACTGAAACCCCATCCACACACACACTTAAACACATCCCCACACACTGAATCCCCTTCCCCCACATTGAAACCATTCCTCACACTGTGAAACCCCTTCCCCACATACTGAAACCCCTTCCCCACCCACTGAAACCCTTCCGCACACTCTGAAACCCCTTCCCCACACACTGAAACACCTTCCCCACACACTGCAACCCCTTCCCCACACACTGAAACCCATTCCCCACACACTGAAACAGCTTCCCACGCACTGATTCCCCTTCCACACACACTGAAACCTATCCGCACACACTGAAACCCCTTCCCCACACACTGAAAACCATCCCCAGGCACTGAAACCCCTTCCCCACACACTGTTACCCCGTCCCCACACACTGAAACTCCTTCCACACACACGGAATTCCATCCCGACACACTGAAACCCATCCCCACACACTGAAACCCATCCCCACACACTGAAACACCTTCCCCCACACTGAAACCCCTTCCGCACACACTGGAACACGTCCCCACACACTGAAACCCATCCTCACACACTGAAACCCATCCCCACACACCGAAACACCTTCCCCACAAACTGAAACCCTTCCCCACAAACTGAAACACAGTCCCGACACATTGACACACATCCACACACACTGAAACACCTTCCCCACACACTGAAACACCTTCCCCACACACTGAAACACCTTCCCCACACACTGAAACCCATTCCCCACACACTGAAACAACTTCCACACACTGAAACACATTCCCCACAGACTGAAACGCCTTCCGCACACACTAAAACCCATCCCCACATACTGAAACCCCACCAACACACACTGAAACCCCTTCCCCACACACTGAAAGCCCTTCCCCACACTCTTAAACACATCCCCACACTCTGAAACTCCATCCCTGCACACTGAAACCCCTTCCGCAAACACTGAAACCCATGCCCACACACTGAAACGCATCCCAACACACTGAAAGCCATCCCCACACACTGAAACTACTTCCCCACACACTGAAACCCTTCCCCACACACTGAAACACATCCCCACACACTGAAACACATCCCCACACACAGAAACACCTTCCCCACTCACTGAAACACCTTCCCCACACACTGAAACACCTTCCCCACTCACTAAAACACCTTCCCCACACACTGAAACAACTTCCCCACACACTGAAACCCCTTCCTCACACACTGAAACAGCTTCCCCACACACTGTAACCCTTCCCCACACACAGAAACAATTCCCCACACACTGAAAACCCTTCCCCACAAACAGAAACCCCTTCCCCACACACTGAAACCCCTTCCCCACACACTGAAACCCTTCTCCACACACTGAAACCCATTCCCCACACACTGAAACCCCTTCCGCACACTCTGAAGACCCTCCCCACACACTGAAACCCTTTCCCCACATAGTGAAACCCCTTCCCCACACACTGAAACAACTTCCCCACACACTGAAACCCCTTCCGCACACAGTTAAACAATTCCCCACACACTGAAACCCCTTCCCCACACAATGAAACCCCTTCCCCACACACTGAAACCCCTTCTCTACACACTGAAACACCTTCCGCACACAACGAAACACCTTCCACATAAATGAAACACCTTCCCCACACACTGAATCCCCTTCGCCACACACTGAAACCCCTTCCGCACACAATGAAACTCCTTCCCCACACACAGAACCCCCATCCCCACACACTGAAACACCTTCTGCACACACTGAAACCCCTTCCGCACACACTAAAACACCTTCCCAACACAGTGAAGCCCCTTCCCCACACACTGAAACTCCTTCCCCACACACTGAAACCCCTTCCGCACACTCTGAAACATCTTCCCCACACACTGAAACCACTTCCCCACACGCTGAAACACCATCCCCATACACTGAAACCCCATCCACACACACACTTAAACACATCCCCACACACTGAATCCCCTTCCCCCACATTGAAACCATTCCCCACACTGTGAAACCCCTTCCACACATACTGAAACCCCTTCCCCACCCACTGAAACCCTTCCGCACACTCTGAAACCCCTTCCCCACACACTGAAACACCTTCCCCACACACTGCAACCCCTTCCCCACACACTGAAACCCCATCCCCACACACTGAAACAGCTTCCCCACGCACTGATTCCCCTTCCACACACACTGAAACCTATCCCCACACACTGAAACCCCTTCCCCACACACTGAAAACCATCCCCAGACACTGAAACCCCTTCCCCACACACTGAAACCCCGTCCCCACACACTGAAACTCCTTCCACACACACGGAATTCCATCCCCACACACTGAAACCCATCCCCACACACTGAAACACCTTCCCCACACACTGAAACTCCTTCCGCACACAGTGAAGCCCTTCCCCACACACTGAAACAACTTCCCCACACACTGAAACCCCTTCCGCACACAGTTAAACAATTCCGCACACACTGAAACCCCTTCCCCACACAATGAAACCCCTTCCCCACACACTGAAACCCCTTCCCTACACACTGAAACACATTCCGCACACAACGAAACACCTTCCACATAAATGAAACACCTTCCCCACACACTGAATCCCCTTCGCCACACACTGAAGCCCCTTCCGCACACAATGAAACTCCTTCCCCACACACAGAACCCCCATCCCCAGACACTGAAACACCTTCTGCACACACTGAAACCCCTTCCGCACACACTAAAACAGCTTCCCAACACAGTGAAACCACTTCCCCACACACTGAAACCCCTTCGGCAAACACTGAAACCCCTTCCACACACAATGAAATACCTTCCCCACACACTGAAACCCCTTCCCCACATACTGATACCCCTTTCCCACACACTGAAACACCTTCCCCACACACTGAAACACCTTCCCCACAGACTGAAACCCCTTCCGCACACAGTTAAACACCTTCCCCACACACTGAAACACCATCCCCACTCACTGAAACCCCATCCACACACACACTTAAACACATCCCCACACACTGAATCCCCTTCCCCCACATTGAAACCATTCCTCACACTGTGAAACCCCTTCCCCACATACTGAAACCCCTTCCCCACCCACTGAAACCCTTCCGCACACTCTGAAACCCCTTCCCCACACACTGAAACACCTTCCCCACACACTGCAACCCCTTCCCCACACACTGAAACCCATTCCCCACACACTGAAACAGCTTCCCACGCACTGATTCCCCTTCCACACACACTGAAACCTATCCCCACACACTGAAACCCCTTCCCCACACACTGAAAACCATCCCCAGGCACTGAAACCCCTTCCCCACACACTGTTACCCCGTCCCCACACACTGAAACTCCTTCCACACACACGGAATTCCATCCCGACACACTGAAACCCATCCCCACACACTGAAACCCATCCCCACACACTGAAACACCTTCCCCCACACTGAAACCCCTTCCGCACACACTGGAACACGTCCCCACACACTGAAACCCATCCTCACACACTGAAACCCATCCCCACACACCGAAACACCTTCCCCACAAACTGAAACCCTTCCCCACAAACTGAAACACAGTCCCGACACATTGACACACATCCACACACACTGAAACACCTTCCCCACACACTGAAACACCTTCCCCACACACTGAAACACCTTCCCCACACACTGAAACCCATTCCCCACACACTGAAACAACTTCCACACACTGAAACACATTCCCCACAGACTGAAACGCCTTCCGCACACACTAAAACCCATCCCCACATACTGAAACCCCACCAACACACACTGAAACCCCTTCCCCACACACTGAAAGCCCTTCCCCACACTCTTAAACACATCCCCACACTCTGAAACTCCATCCCTGCACACTGAAACCCCTTCCGCAAACACTGAAACCCATGCCCACACACTGAAACGCATCCCAACACACTGAAAGCCATCCCCACACACTGAAACTACTTCCCCACACACTGAAACCCTTCCCCACACACTGAAACACATCCCCACACACTGAAACACATCCCCACACACAGAAACACCTTCCCCACTCACTGAAACACCTTCCCCACACACTGAAACACCTTCCCCACTCACTAAAACACCTTCCCCACACACTGAAACAACTTCCCCACACACTGAAACCCCTTCCTCACACACTGAAACAGCTTCCCCACACACTGTAACCCTTCCCCACACACAGAAACAATTCCCCACACACTGAAAACCCTTCCCCACAAACAGAAACCCCTTCCCCACACACTGAAACCCCTTCCCCACACACTGAAACCCTTCTCCACACACTGAAACCCATTCCCCACACACTGAAACCCCTTCCGCACACTCTGAAGACCCTCCCCACACACTGAAACCCTTTCCCCACATAGTGAAACCCCTTCCCCACACACTGAAACAACTTCCCCACACACTGAAACCCCTTCCGCACACAGTTAAACAATTCCCCACACACTGAAACCCCTTCCCCACACAATGAAACCCCTTCCCCACACACTGAAACCCCTTCTCTACACACTGAAACACCTTCCGCACACAACGAAACACCTTCCACATAAATGAAACACCTTCCCCACACACTGAATCCCCTTCGCCACACACTGAAACCCCTTCCGCACACAATGAAACTCCTTCCCCACACACAGAACCCCCATCCCCACACACTGAAACACCTTCTGCACACACTGAAACCCCTTCCGCACACACTAAAACACCTTCCCAACACAGTGAAGCCCCTTCCCCACACACTGAAACTCCTTCCCCACACACTGAAACCCCTTCCGCACACTCTGAAACATCTTCCCCACACACTGAAACCACTTCCCCACACACTGAAACCCCTTCCGCACACAGTGAAACCCTTCCCCACACAGTGAAACACCTTCCCCACACATTGAAACACATCGCCACACACTGAAACCCCTTCCCCACACACTGAAACACATCCCCACACACTGAAACCCCTTCCTCACACACTGAAACACATCCCCACACACTGAAAACTTTCCCCACACACTGAAACACCTTCCGCACACCATGAATCCCTTCCCCGCAGACTGAAACCCCTTCCCCACACACAGAAACCCCTTCCCCACACACTGAAACACCTTCCCCATACAGTTGAAAATTATACCGCAAACACTGAAACGCCTTCCCCACACACTGAAACCCCTTCCCCAAACACAGAAACCCCTTCCCCACACACTGAAACAACTTCCACACACACTGAAACGCCTTCCCCACACAATGAAACCCCTTTCCCACACACAGAAACCCCTTCCGCACACAGTGAAACCCTTCCCCACACACTGAAACCCCTTCCCCACACACTGAAACACATCCCCACACACTGAAACCCCTTTCCCACACACTGAAACACATCCCAACACAATGAAACCCCTTCCCCACACACTGAAACCTCTTCCCCAACGCACTGAAACCCATTCCTCTCACAGTGAAACCCTTCCCCATACACTGAAACCCCTTCCTCACATACTGAAACTCATCCCCACACACTGAAACCCCTTCCTCACACACTGAAACCCCTTCCGCACATACTGAAACACTTCCCCACACACTGAAACCCCTACCCCACACACTGAAACCCCTTCCGCACACACTGAAACCCCTTCCACACACAATGAAACACCTTCCCCACACACCGAAACCCCTTCCCCACATACTGATACCCCTTTCCCACACACTGAAACAACTGCCCCACACACTGAAACACCTTCCCCACACACTGAAACCCCTTCCCCAAACACTGAAACCCCTTCCGCACACAGTTAAACCCTTCCCCACACACTGAAACACCTTCCCCACACACTGAAACCCCTTCCACACACACACTTAAACACATCCCCACACACTGAAACGCCTTCCACACACACTGAATCCCCTTCTCTACACACTGAATCCCCTTACCTCACATTGAAACCATTCCCCACACTCTGAAAACCCTTCCCCACATACTGAAACCCCTTCCCCACACACTGAAACCCTTCCCCACACTCTGAAACCCCTTCCCCACACACTGAAACACATTCCCCACACACTGAAACCTCTTCCCCACGCAATGAAACCCCTTCCCCACACACTGAAACAGATTCCCCACGCACTGATTCCCCTTCCACACACAATGAAACCTATCCCCACACACTGAAACCCCTTCCCCACCCACTGAAACCATCCCCAGACACTGAAACCCCTTCCCCACACACTGAAACCCCGTCCTCACACACTGAAACTCCATCCACACACACTGAATTCCATCCCCACACACTGAAACCCATCCCCACACACTGAAACACCTTCCTCACACACTGAAACCCCTTCCACACACACTGAATCCCATCCCGACACACTGATACCCATCCCCACACACTGAAACCCATCCCCACACACTGAAACACCTTCCCCACACACTGAAACCCCTTCCACACACACTGAAACCCATCCCCACACACTGAAACCCATCCCCACACACTGAAACCCTTCCGCACACTCTGAAACACCTTCCCCACAAACTGAAACCCTTCCCCACCCACTGAAACACAGTCCCCACACATTGACACACATCCCCACACACTGAAACACCTTCCCCACAAACTGAAACACCTTCCCCACTCACTGAAACTCATTCCCCACACACTGAAACACCTTCCACACACACTGAAACCCATTCCCCACACACTGAAATCACTTCCACACACTGAAACACATTCCACACACACTGAAACCCCTTCCGCACACACTAAAACCCATCCCCACACACTGAAACCCCACCACCACACACTGAAACCCCTTCCCCACACCCTGAAAGCCCTTCCCCACACACTTAAACACATCCCCACACTCTGAAACACCTTCCCCACACACTGAAACCCCTTCCGCAAACACTGAAACCCATGCCCACACACTGAAACCCATCCCCACACACTGAAACCCATCCCCACACACTGAAACAACTTCCCCACACACTGAAACCCTTCCCCACACACTGAAACACATCCCCACACACTGAAACACATCCCCACACACAGAAACACCTTCCCCACACACTGAAACACCTTCCCCACACACTGAAACACCTTCCCCACACACTGAAATACCTTCCCAGACACTGAAACACCTTCACCACACACTGAAAACCCTTCCCCACACACTGAAACACCTGCCCCACACACTGAAACCCCTTCCCCACACCCTGAAAGCCCTTCCCCACACACTTAAACACATCCCCACACTCTGAAACACCTTCCCCACACACTGAAACCCCTTCCGCAAACACTGAAACCCATGCCCACACACTGAAACCCATCCCCACACACTGAAACCCATCCCCACACACTGAAACAACTTCCCCACACACTGAAACCCTTCCCCACACACTGAAACACATCCCCACAGACTGAAACACATCCCCACACACAGAAACACCTTCCGCACACACTGAAACACCTTCCCCACACACTGAAATACCTTCCCCAGACACTGAAACACATTCACCACACACTGAAACCCCTTCCCCACACACTGAAACACCTTCCCCACACACTGAAACAACTTCCCCACACACTGAAACCCCTTCCCCACACACTGAAACAGCTTCCCCACACACTGTAACCCTTCCCCACACACAGAAACAATTCCCCACACACTGAAAACCCTTCCCCACAAACAGAAACCCCTTCCCCACAAACTGAAACCCCTTCCCCACACACTGAAACCCTTCTCCACACACTGAAACCCCTTCCCCACACACTGAAACCCCTTCCCCACACACTGAAGCCCCTCCCCACACACTGAAACCCTTTCCCCACATAGTGAAACCCCTTCCCCACACACTGAAACCCCTTCCCCACACACTGAAACACCTTCCCCACACATTGAAACAACTTCCCCACACACTGAAACCCCTTCCCCACACACTGAAACAGCTTCTCCACACACTGTAACCCTTTCCCACACACAGAAATACTTCCCCACACACTGAAAACCCTTCTCCACAAACTGAAACCCCTTCCCCACACAGTGAAACCCCTCCCCACACACTGAAACCCTTCCCCACACACTGAAACCCCTTCCCCACACAGTTAAACAATTCTGCACGCACTGAAACCCCTTCCCCACACAATGAAACCCCTTCCCCACACACTGAAACCCCTTTCCTACACACTGCAACACCTTCCGCACACAACGAAACACCTTCCACACACAATGAAACACCTTCCCCACACACTGAATCCCCTTCCCCACACACTGAAACCCCTTCCGCACACAATGAAACACCTTCCCCACACACAGAACACCCATCCCGACACGATGAAACACATCCCCACACACATATACCCCTTCCACTCACACTGAAACCCCTTCCCCCACCCTCAAACCCTTCCCCACACTCTGAAACACGTTCCCCACACACTGAAACCCGTTCCCCACACACTGAAACCCCTTCCCCACACACTGAAACCCTTCCCCACACACTGAAACCCCTTCCCCACACACTGAAACCCTTCCCCACACACTAAAACCCCTTCCCCACACACTGAAACATCTTCCCCATCCACTGAATTCCCTTCCCCACAGACTGAAATACCTTCCCCACACACTGAATCCCCTTCCCCACACAGTGAAACCCCTTCCCCACACACTGAAACCCTTTCCGCACAAACTGAAACACATTCCCCACACACTGAAACCCTTTCCCACACACTGAAACAATTCCCCACACACTGAAACCCTTCCCCACACACTGAAGCAGCTTCCCCATACACTGAAATCACTTCCCCACACAATGAAACACATCCCCACACTCTGAAACACCTTCCCCACACACTGAAACCCATCCCGACACACTGAAACCCATCCCCACACACTGAAACACATCCCCAAACACTGAAACCCCTTCCCCACACACTGAAACACTTACCCACACACTGAAACCCCTTCCCCACACACTGAAACACTTACCCACACACTGAAACCCCTTCCCCACACACTGAAACACATCCCCACACAATGAAAACCTTCACCACACACTGAAACACCTTCCGCACACCGTGAATCCCTTCCCCACACACTGAAACCCCTTCCCCACACATTGAAACACATCCCCACACTCAGAAACCCATTCCCCACACACTGAAACCCCTTCCGCACACACTGAAACACCTTCACCATATACTCAAACCCCTTCCCCACACACTGAAACCCCTTCCGCTCACACTGAAACCCCTTCTGCACACACTGAAACACCTTCCACACACTCTGAATCCCCTTCCCCACACACGGAAACCCTTCCCCACACACTGAAAGACATCCCCACACACTGAAACCCTTCCCCTCACACTGAAACACTTCCCCAGACACTGAAATCCCTTCCCCACACACTGAAATACCTTCCCCACACACTGAGACACATCCCCACACACTGAAACGCCTTCCTCACACACTGAAACAC
Organism: Heterodontus francisci; assembly: GCF_036365525.1. Lineage (NCBI taxonomy): Eukaryota > Metazoa > Chordata > Chondrichthyes > Heterodontiformes > Heterodontidae > Heterodontus > Heterodontus francisci. Next base: position 59,737,918 of record NC_090398.1, read on the forward strand.
CTTCCCCACACAATGAAACCCCTTCCCCACACACTGAAACGCATCCCCACACTCTGAAACCCCTTCCCAACACACTGAAACACATTCTCCCCACACTGAAACCCATTCACCACTCACTGAAACCCATCCCCACACTCTGAAACCCCTTCCCCACACACTGAAACCCATCCCCACACACTGAAACCTCTTCCCCACACACTGAAACACATCGCCACACACTGAAACCCCTTCCCCACACACTGGAACCCCTTCCCCACACACTGAAACACATCCCCACTCTCTGAAACACCTTCCTCACACACTGAAAACCCTTCCGCACACACTGAAACCCATCCCCACACACTGAAACCCATCCCCACACACTGAAAACCCTTCCCCACACACTGAAACACATACCCACACACTGAAACCCCTTCCCCACACACTGAAACACATCCCCACACAATGAAAACCTTCACCACAAATTGAAACACATACCCACACTCTGAAACCCCTTCCCCACATACTGAAACACATCCCCACACTCAGAAACCCCTTCCCCACACACTGAAAACCCTTCCGCACACACGGAAACACCTTCACCATGCACTGAAACACCTTCCGCACAGACTGAAACCCCTTCCGCTCACACTGAAACCCCTTCCGCACACACTGAAACACCTTCCCCACACTCTGAAACCCCTTCCCCACACACTGAAACCCCTACCGCACACAGAGAAAGACCTTCCCCACACACTGATACAACTTCCCCACACACTGATTCCCCTTCCCCACACACTGAAACCCTTCCCCACACACTGAAACACATCCCCACTCACTGAAACACTTCCGCTCACTCTGAATCACTTCCCCAGACATTGAAACCCTTCCCCACACACTGAAACCCCTTCGCCACACACAGAAGCCCCTTCCCCACACACTGAAACAACTTCCCCACACACTGAAACCCCTTCCCCACACACTGAAACCCCTACCGCACACAGAGAAAGACCTTCCCCACACACTGATACAACTTCCCCACACACTGATTCCCCTTCCCCACACACTGAAACCCTTCCCCACACACTGAAACACATCCCCACTCACTGAAACACATCCCCTCACTCTGAAACACTTCCCCAGACATTGAAACCCTTCCCCACACACTGAAATCCCTTCCCCACACACTGAAATACCTTCCCCACACACTGAAACAACTTCCCCACACACTGAAACCACTTCCCCACACTTTGAAACCCTTCCCCACACACTGAAACACCTTCCCCACACACTGAAACACCTTAACCACACACTGAAAGACCTTCCCCACTCACTGAAACACATTCGCCACACACTGAAACACCTTCCCCACACACTGAAACCCTTTCCGCACAAACTGAAACACATTCCCCACACATTGAAACCCTTCCCCACACACTGAAACAACTTCCCCACACACTGAAACCCCTTCCCCATACACTGAAATCCCTTCCCCACACACTGAAATACCTTCCCCACACACTGAAACAACTTCCCCACACACTGAAACACCTTCCCCACACATTGAAAACCTTCCCCAAACACTGAAAACCTTCCCCACACACTGAAACACCTTCCCCACACACTGAAACCCTTTCCGCACAAACTGAAACACATTCCCCACACATTGAAACCCTTCCCAACACACTGAAACCCCTTCCACACAAACTGAAGCACCTTCTCCACCCACTGAACCACCTTCCCCACACACTGAAACACCTTCCCCACACACTGAAACACTTTCCGCACTCACTGAAACACCTTTCCCACACATTGAAACCCTTCCCCACACACTGAAAACCTTCCCCACACACTGAAACAACTTCCCCACTCACTGAAACCCCTTCCACACACACTGAAGCACATTCTCCACCCACTGAACCACCTATCCCACACACTGAAACCCTTCCCCGCACACTGAAACCCCTTCCCCACACACTGAAACCCATCCCCACACACTGAAACCCCTTCCCCACACACTGAAACACCTTCCCCACACATTGAAACACCTTTCCCACACACTGAAAAATCTTCCCCACACACTGAAACCCCTTCCTCACACACTGAAACACCTTCCCCACACACTGAAACACCTACCCCACACACTGAAACACCTTCCCCACACACTGAAATCCCTTCTCCACACACTGAAACCCCTTCCCCACGCACTGAAACCCTTCCGCACACACTGAAAACCTTCACCACACACTGAAACACCTTGCGCACACCGTGAATCCCTTCCCCACACACTGAAACCCCTTCCCCACACTCTGAAACACATCCCCACACTCAGAAACACCTTCCCCACACACTGAAACCCCTTCCGCACACACTGAAACACCTTCACCGGACACTGAAACCCCTTCCCCACACACTGAAACTCCTTTCGCACACACTGAAACCCCTTCCGCACACACTGAAACATCTTCCCCAGACACTGAAACACCTTCCCCACACTCTGAAACCCCTTCCCCACACACTGAAACCCCTACCGCACACAGAGAAATACCTTCCCCACACACTGAAGGGCGGCACAGTGGCGCAGTGGTTAGCACCGCAGCCTCACAGCTCCCGGGACCCGGGTTCGATTCTGGGTACTGCCTGTTCGGAGTTTGCAAGTTCTCCCTGTGTCTGCGTGGGTTTCCTCAGGGTGCTCCGGTTTCCTCCCACATGCCAAAGACTTGCAGATTGATAGGTTAATTGGCCATTATAAATTGCCCCTAGTATAGGTAGGTGGTAGGGAAATATATAGGGACAGGTGAGGATGTGGTAGGAATATGGGATTAGTGTAGGATTAGTATAAATGGGTGGTTGATGGTCGGCACAGACTCGGTGGGACGAAGGGCCAGTTTCAGTGCTGTATCTCTAAACTAAACTAAACTGAAACACCTTCCCCACACACTGAAACCCTTTCCGCACAAACTGAAACACATTCCCCACACACTGAAACCCTTCCCCACACACTGAAACAATTCCCCACACACTGAAATCACTTCCCCACACAATGAAACACATCCCCACTCTCTGAAACACCTTCCCCACACACTGAAACCCATCCCGACACACTGAAACCCATCCCCACACACTGAAACACCTTCCCCACACACTGAAACCCATCCCGACACACTGAAACCCATCCCCACACACTGAAACACATCCCCAAACACTGAAACCCCTTCCCCACACACTGAAACACTTACCCACACACTGACACCCCTTCCCCACACACTGAAACACTTACCCACACACTGAAACCCCTTCCCCACACACTGAAACACATCCCCACACAATGAAAACCTTCACCACACACTGAAACACCTTCCGCACACCGTGAATCCCTTCCCCACACACTGAAACCCCTTCCCCACACATTGAAACACATCCCCACACTCAGAAACCCATTCCCCACACACTGAAACCCCTTCCGCACACACTGAAACACCTTCACCATACACTCAAAACCCTTCCCCACACACTGAAACCCCTTCCGCTCACACTGAAACCCCTTCTGCACACACTGAAACACCTTCCACACACTCTGAATCCCCTTCCCCACACACGGAAACACTTCCACACACACTGAAAGACATCCCCACACACTGAAACCCTTCCCCTCACACTGAAACACTTCCCCAGACACTGAAATCCCTTCCCCACACACTGAAATACCTTCCCCACACACTGAAACACCTTCCCCACACAATGAAACCCCTTCCCCACTCTTTGAAACCCTGCCTCACGCACTGAAACACCTTCCCCACACACTGAAACCCCTTCCCCACACACTGAAACCCCTTCCCCACACACTTAAACACATTCCCCACTCACTGAAAGACCTTCCCCACACTCTGAAACACCTTCCCCACACACTGAAACCCTTTCCGCACAAACTGAAACACATTGCCCACATACTGAAACCCTTCCCCACACACTGAAACAATTCCCCACACACTGAAACACTTCCCCATACACTGAAATCCCTTCCCCACAAACAGAAATACCTTCCCCACACACTGAAACAACTTCCCCACACACTGAAACACCTTCCCCACACATTGAAATCCTTCCCCAAACACTGAAAGCCTTCCCCACACACTTAAACAACTTCCCCACACACTGAAACACCTTCTCCACCCACTGAACCACCTTCCCCACACACTGAAACACCTTCCCCACACACTGAAACTCTTTCCGCACTCACTGAAACACATTCCCCACACACTGAAACCCTTCCCCGCACACTGAAACCCCTTCCCCACACACTGAATTCCCTTCCCCACACACTGAAACACCTTCCCCACACTTTGAAACACCTTTCCCACACACTGAAAAACCTTCCCCACACACTGAAACCCCTTCCTCACACACTGAAACCCCTTCCCCACACACTGAAACACCTCCCCACACACTGAAACACGTTCCCCACACACTGAAACACCTTCCCCACACACTGAAATCCCTTCCCCACACACTGAAACCCCTTCCCCACACACTGAAACCCTTCCGCACACACTGAAAACCTTCACCACACACAGAAACACCTTGCGCACACCGTGAATCCCTTCCCCACACACTGAAACCCCTTCGCCACACACTGAAACACATCCCCACACTCAGAAACACCTTCCCCACACACTGAAACCACTTCCTCACACACTGAAACACCTTCACCATACACTGAAACCCCTTCCCCACACACTGAAACCCCTTCCGCACACTGAAACCCCTTCCGCACACACTGAAACATCTTCCCCAGACACTGAAACACCTTCCCCACACTCTGAAACCCCTTCCCCACACACTGAAACCTCTACCGCACACAGAGAAATACCTTCCCCACACACTGAAACAACTTCCCCACACACTGAAACCCCTTCCCCACACACTGAAACACTTCCCCACACACTGAAACACATCCCCACACACTGAAACCCTTCCCCTCACACTGAAACACTTCCCCAGACACTGAAACCCTTCCCCACACACCGAAACCAGTTCCCCACACACAGAAACACCTTCGCCATACACTGAAATCCCTTCCCCACACACTGAAATACCTTCCCCACACACTGAAACCCTTCCCCACACACTGAAAACCCTTCCGCACACACTGAAACCCATCCCCACACACTGAAAGCCATCCCCACACACAGAAACCCCTTCTCCAGACACTGAAACCCCTCCCACACACACTGAAACACATAGCCACACACTGAAACCCCTTCCCCACACACTGAAACACATCCCAACACAATGAAAACCTTCACCACACACTGAAACATCTTCCGCACACCGTGAATCCCTTCACCACACACTGAAACCCCTTCCCAACACATTGAAACACATCCCCACACTCAGAAACCCCTTCCACACACACTGATACCCCTTCTGCACACACTGAAACACCTTCACCATACACAAAAACCCCTTCCCCACACACTGAAACCCCTTCCGCTCCCACTGAAACCCCTTCTGCACACACTGAAACACCTTCCCCACACACTGAAACACCTTCCCCACACTCTGAATCCCCTTCCCCACACACGGAAACCCCAACCGCACACAGAGAAATACCTTCCCCACACACTGAAACAACTTCCCCACACACTGAAACCCCTTCCCCACACACTGAAACCCTTCACCACACACTGAAACACATCCCCACACACTGAAACCCTTCCCCTCACACTGAAACACTTCCCCACACACTGAAACCCTTCCCCACACACTGAAACCCCTGCGCAACACACAGAAACACCTTCCCCATACACTGAAATCCCTTCCCCACACTCTGAAATACCTTCCCCACACACTGAAACACCTTCCCCACACACTCAAACCCCTTCCCCACTCTTTGAAACCCTTCCCCACACACTGAAACACCTTCCCCACACACTGAAACACCTTCCCCACACACTGAAACCCCTTCCCCAAACACTGAAACACATTCCCCACTCACTGAAAAACCTTCCCCACACTCTGAAACACCTTCCCCACACACTGAAACCCTTCCCCACACACTGAAACAATTCCCCACACACTGAAACACTTCACCACACATTGAAACAGCTTCCCCATACACTGAAATCCCTTCCCCACACACAGAAATACCTTTCCCACACACTGAAACAACTTCCCCACACACTGAAACACCTTCCCCACACATTGAAACCCTTCCCCACACACTGAAACAACTTCCCCACACACTGAAACCCCTTCCACACACACTGAAACACCTTCGCCACCCACTGAACCACCTTCCCCACACACTGAAACACCTTCCCCACACACTGAAACACTTTCCGCACTCACTGAAACACATTCCCCACACAATGAAACCCTTCCCCGCACACTGAAACCCCTTCCCCACACACTGAAACCCATCCCCACACACTGAAACCCCTTCCCCACACACTGAAACACCTTCCCCACACATTGAAACACCTTCCCCACACACTGAAAAACCTTCCCCACACACTGAAACCCCTTCCTCACACACTGAAACCCCTTCCCCACACACTGAAACACCTACCCCACACACTGAAACACCTTCCCCACACACTGAAACACCTTCCCCACACACTGAAACACCTTCCCCACACACTGAAATCCCTTCCCCACACACTGAAACCCCTTCCCCACACACTGAAACACCTTCCGCACACCGTGAATCCCTTCCCCACACACTGAAACCCCTTCCCCACACACTGAAAAACATCCCCACATTCAGAAACCCTTTCCCCACACACTGAGACCCCTTCTGCACACACTGAAACACCTTCACCATACACTGAAACCCCTTCCCCACACACTGAAACCCCTTCCGCACACACTGAAACCCCTTCCGCTCACACTGAAACACCTTCCCCACACACTGAAACACCTTCCCCATCCTCTAAAACCCCTTCCCCACACACTGAAACCCCTACCGCACACAGAGAAATACCTTCCCCACACACTCAAACCCTTCCCCTCTCACTGAAACCCCTTCCGCTCACACTGAAACCCGTTCCGCACACACTGAAACACCTTCCCCACACTCTGAAACCCCTTCCCCACACACTGAAACCCCTACCGCACACAGAGAAATACCTTCCCCACACACTGAAACAACTTCCCCACACACTGAATCCCCTTCCCCACACACTGAAACCCTTCCCCACACACTGAAACACATCCCCACTCACTGAAACCGTTCCCCTCACACTGAAACACTTCCCCAGACACTGAAACCCTTCCCCACACACTGAAACCCCTTCGCCACACACAGAAACCCCTTCCCAATACACTGAAATCCCTTCCCCACACACTGAAATACCTTCCCCACACACTGAAACACCTTCCCCACACACTGAAATCCCTTCCCCACACTTTGAAACCCTTCCCAACACACTGAAACACCTTCCCCACACACTGAAACACCTTCCCCACACACTGAAACCCCTTCCCCACACACTGAAACACCTTCCCCACTCACTGAAACACCTTCGCCACACACTGAAACACCTTCCCCACACACTGAAACCCTTTCCGCACAAACTGAAACACATTCCCCACACACTGAATCCCTTCCCCACACACTGAAACAATTCCCCACACACTGAAACCGTTCGCCACACACTGAAACAGCTTCCCCATACACTGAAATCCCTTCCCCACACACTGAAACACCTTTCCCACACACTGAAACAACTTCCCCACACACTGAAACACCTTCCCCACACATTGAAACCCTTCCCCACACACTGATAACCTTCCCCACACACTGAAACAACTTCCCCACACACTGAAACGCCTTCCACACACACTGAAGCACCTTCTCTACCCACTGAACCACCTTCCCCACACACTGACACACCTTCCCCACACACTGAAACACTTTCCGCACTCACTGAAACACCTTCCCCACACATTGAAACCCTTCCCCACACACTGAAAACCTTCCCCACACACTGAAACAACTTCCCCACACACTGAAACCCCTTCCACACACACTGAAGCACATTCTCCACCCACTGAACCACCTTCCCCACACACTGAAACCCATCCCCGCACACTGACACCCCTTCCCCACTCACTGAAACCCATCCCCACACACTGAAACCCCTTCCTCACACACTGAAACCCCTTCCCCACACACTGAAACACCTACCCCACACACTGAAACACCTTCCCCACACACTGAAACACCTTCCGCACACACTGAAATCCCTTCCCCAGACACTGAAACCCCTTCCCCACACACTGCAACCCTTCCGCACACACTGAAAACCTTCACCACACACTGAAAAACCTTGCGCACACCGTGAATCCCTTCCCCACACACTGAAACCCCTTCCCCACACACTGAAACACATCCCCACACTCAGAAACCCCTTCCCCACACATTGAAAACCCTTCCGCACACACTGAAAACCCTTCACCATACGCTGAAACCCCTTCCCCACACACTGAAACACATTCCCCACTCACTGAAAGACCTTCCCCACACTCTGAAACACCTTCCCCACACACTGAAACACATCCCCACTCTCTGAAACACCTTCCCCACACACTGAAAACCCTTCCGCACACACTGAAACCCATCCCCACACACTGAAAGCCATCCCCACACACAGAAACCCCTTCTCCAGACACTGAAACCCCTCCCACACACACTGAAACACATAGCCACACACTGAAACCCCTTCCCCACACACTGAAACACATCCCAACACAATGAAAACCTTCACCACACACTGAAACACCTTCCGCACACCGTGAATCCCTTCACCACACACTGAAACCCCTTCCCCACACATTGAAACACATCCCCACACTCAGAAACCCCTTCCACACACACTGATACCCCTTCTGCACACACTGAAACACCTTCACCATACACAAAAACCCCTTCCCCACACACTGAAACCCCTTCCGCTCCCACTGAAACCCCTTCTGCACACACTGAAACACCTTCCCCACACACTGAAACACCTTCCCCACACTCTGAATCCCCTTCCCCACACACGGAAACCCCAACCGCACACAGAGAAATACCTTCCCCACACACTGAAACAACTTCCCCACACACTGAAACCCCTTCCCCACACACTGAAACCCTTCCCCACACACTGAAACACATCCCCACACACTGAAACCCTTCCCCTCACACTGAAACACTTCCCCACACACTGAAACCCTTCCCCACACACTGAAACCCCTGCGCAACACACAGAAACACCTTCCCCATACACTGAAATCCCTTCCCCACACTCTGAAATACCTTCCCCACACACTGAAACACCTTCCCCACACACTCAAACCCCTTCCCCACTCTTTGAAACCCTTCCCCACACACTGAAACACCTTCCCCACACACTGAAACACCTTCCCCACACACTGAAACCCCTTCCCCAAACACTGAAACACATTCCCCACTCACTGAAAGACCTTCCCCACACTCTGAAACACCTTCCCCACACACTGAAACCCTTCCCCACACACTGAAACAATTCCCCACACACTGAAACACTTCACCACACATTGAAACAGCTTCCCCATACACTGAAATCCCTTCCCCACACACAGAAATACCTTTCCCACACACTGAAACAACTTCCCCACACACTGAAACACCTTCCCCACACATTGAAACCCATCCCCACACACTGAAACAACTTCCCCACACACTGAAACCCCTTCCACACACACTGAAACACCTTCGCCACCCACTGAACCACCTTCCCCACACACTGAAACACCTTCCCCACACACTGAAACACTTTCCGCACTCACTGAAACACATTCCCCACACACTGAAACCCTTCCCCGCACACTGAAACCCCTTCCCCACACACTGAAACCCATCCCCACACACTGAAACCCCTTCCCCACACACTGAAACACCTTCCCCACACATTGAAACACCTTCCCCACACACTGAAAAACCTTCCCCACACACTGAAACCCCTTCCTCACACACTGAAACCCCTTCCCCACACACTGAAACACCTACCCCACACACTGAAACACCTTCCCCACACACTGAAACACCTTCCCCACACACTGAAACACCTTCCCCACACACTGAAATCCCTTCCCCACACACTGAAACCCCTTCCCCACACACTGAAACACCTTCCGCACACCGTGAATCCCTTCCCCACACACTGAAACCCCTTCCCCACACACTGAAAAACATCCCCACATTCAGAAACCCTTTCCCCACACACTGAGACCCCTTCTGCACACACTGAAACACCTTCACCATACACTGAAACCCCTTCCCCACACACTGAAACCCCTTCCGCACACACTGAAACCCCTTCCGCTCACACTGAAACACCTTCCCCACACACTGAAACACCTTCCCCATCCTCTAAAACCCCTTCCCCACACACTGAAACCCCTACCGCACACAGAGAAATACCTTCCCCACACACTCAAACCCTTCCCCTCTCACTGAAACCCCTTCCGCTCACACTGAAACCCGTTCCGCACACACTGAAACACCTTCCCCACACTCTGAAACCCCTTCCCCACACACTGAAACCCCTACCGCACACAGAGAAATACCTTCCCCACACACTGAAACAACTTCCCCACACACTGAATCCCCTTCCCCACACACTGAAACCCTTCCCCACACACTGAAACACATCCCCACTCACTGAAACCGTTCCCCTCACACTGAAACACTTCCCCAGACACTGAAACCCTTCCCCACACACTGAAACCCCTTCGCCACACACAGAAACCCCTTCCCAATACATTGAGATCCCTTCCCCACACACTGAAATACCTTCCCCACACACTGAAACACCTTCCCCACACACTGAAATCCCTTCCCCACACTTTGAAACCCTTCCCAACACACTGAAACACCTTCCCCACACACTGAAACACCTTCCCCACACACTGAAACCCCTTCCCCACACACTGAAACACCTTCCCCACTCACTGAAACACCTTCGCCACACACTGAAACACCTTCCCCACACACTGAAACCCTTTCCGCACAAACTGAAACACATTCCCCACACACTGAATCCCTTCCCCACACACTGAAACAATTCCCCACACACTGAAACCGTTCGCCACACACTGAAACAGCTTCCCCATACACTGAAATCCCTTCCCCACACACTGAAACACCTTTCCCACACACTGAAACAACTTCCCCACACACTGAAACACCTTCCCCACACATTGAAACCCTTCCCCACACACTGATAACCTTCCCCACACACTGAAACAACTTCCCCACACACTGAAACGCCTTCCACACACACTGAAGCACCTTCTCTACCCACTGAACCACCTTCCCCACACACTGACACACCTTCCCCACACACTGAAACACTTTCCGCACTCACTGAAACACCTTCCCCACACATTGAAACCCTTCCCCACACACTGAAAACCTTCCCCACACACTGAAACAACTTCCCCACACACTGAAACCCCTTCCACACACACTGAAGCACATTCTCCACCCACTGAACCACCTTCCCCACACACTGAAACCCATCCCCGCACACTGACACCCCTTCCCCACTCACTGAAACCCATCCCCACACACTGAAACCCCTTCCTCACACACTGAAACCCCTTCCCCACACACTGAAACACCTACCCCACACACTGAAACACCTTCCCCACACACTGAAACACCTTCCGCACACACTGAAATCCCTTCCCCAGACACTGAAACCCCTTCCCCACACACTGCAACCCTTCCGCACACACTGAAAACCTTCACCACACACTGAAAAACCTTGCGCACACCGTGAATCCCTTCCCCACACACTGAAACCCCTTCCCCACACACTGAAACACATCCCCACACTCAGAAACCCCTTCCCCACACATTGAAAACCCTTCCGCACACACTGAAAACCCTTCACCATACGCTGAAACCCCTTCCCCACACACTGAAACACATTCCCCACTCACTGAAAGACCTTCCCCACACTCTGAAACACCTTCCCCACACACTGAAACCCTTCCCCACACACTGAAACAATTCCCCACACACTGAAACACTTCCCCACACATTGAAACAGCTTCCCCATACACTGAAATCCCTTCCCCACACACAGAAATACCTTCCCCACACACTGAAACAACTTCCCCACACACTGAAACACCTTCCCCACACATTGAAACCCTTCCCCACACACTGAAAAACTTCCCCACACACTGAAACAACTTCCCCACACACTGAAACCCCTTCCACACACACTGAAACACCTTCTCCACCCACTGAACCACCTTCCCCACACACTGAAACACCTTCCCCACATACTGAAACACTTTCCGCACTCACTGAAACACATTCCCCACACACTGAAACCCTTCCCCGCACACTGAAACCCCTTTCCGCACTCACTGAAACACATTCCCCACACACTGAAACCCTTCCCCACACACTGAAACCCCTTCCTCACACACTGAAACCCCTTCCCCACACACTGAAACACCTACCCCACACACTGAAACACCTTCCCCACACACTGAAACACCTTCCCCACACACTGAAATCCCTTCCCCACACACTGAAACCCCTTCCCCACACACTGAAACACCTTCCGCACACCGTAAATCCCTTCCCCACTCACTGAAACCCATTCCCCGCACACTGAAAAACATCCCCACACTCAGAAACCCTTTCCCCGCACACTGAGACCCCTTCTGCACACACTGAAACACCTTCACCATACACTGAAACCCCTTCCCCACACACTGAAACCCCTTCCGCACACACTGAAACCCCTTCCGCACACACTGAAACCCCTTCCGCTCACACTGAAACACCTTCCCCACACACTGAAACACCTTCCCCATCCTCTAAAACCCCTTCCCCACACACTGAAACCCCTACCGCACACAGAGAAATACCTTCCCCACACACTCAAACCCTTCCCCTCTCACTGAAACCCCTTCCGCTCACACTGAAACCCGTTCCGCACACACTGAAACACCTTCCCCACACTCTGAAACCCCTTCCCCACACACTGAAACCCCTACCGCACACAGAGAAATACCTTCCCCACACACTGAAACAACTTCCCCACACACTGAATCCCCTTCCCCACACACTGAAACCCTTCCCCACACACTGAAACACATCCCCACTCACTGAAACCGTTCCCCTCACACTGAAACACTTCCCCAGACACTGAAACCCTTCCCCACACACTGAAACCCCTTCGCCACACACAGAAACCCCTTCCCAATACACTGAAATCCCTTCCCCACACACTGAAATACCTTCCCCACACACTGAAACACCTTCCCCACACACTGAAATCCCTTCCCCACACTTTGAAACCCTTCCCAACACACTGAAACACCTTCCCCACACACTGAAACACCTTCCCCACACACTGAAACCCCTTCCCCAGACACTGAAACACCTTCCCCACTCACTGAAACACCTTCGCCACACACTGAAACACCTTCCCCACACACTGAAACCCTTTCCGCACAAACTGAAACACATTCCCCATCACTGAATCCCTTCCCCACACACTGAAACAATTCCCCACACACTGAAACCGTTCGCCACACACTGAAACAGCTTCCCCATACACTGAAATCCCTTCCCCACACACTGAAACACCTTTCCCACACACTGAAACAACTTCCCCACACACTGAAACACCTTCCCCACACATTGAAACCCTTCCCCACACACTGATAACCTTCCCCACACACTGAAACAACTTCCCCACACACTGAAACGCCTTCCACACACACTGAAGCACCTTCTCTACCCACTGAACCACCTTCCCCACACACTGACACACCTTCCCCACACACTGAAACACTTTCCGCACTCACTGAAACACCTTCCCCACACATTGAAACCCTTCCCCACACACTGAAAACCTTCCCCACACACTGAAACAACTTCCCCACACACTGAAACCCCTTCCACACACACTGAAGCACATTCTCCACCCACTGAACCACCTTCCCCACACACTGAAACCCATCCCCGCACACTGACACCCCTTCCCCACTCACTGAAACCCATCCCCACACACTGAAACCCCTTCCACACACACTGAAACACCTTTCCCACACACTGAAAAACCTTCCCCACACATTGTAACCCCTTCCTCACACACTGAAACCCCTTCCCCACACACTGAAACACCTACCCCACACACTGAAACACCTTCCCCACACACTGAAACACCTTCCGCACACACTGAAATCCCTTCCCCACACACTGAAACCCCTTCCCCACACACTGCAACCCTTCCGCACACACTGAAAACCTTCACCACACACTGAAAAACCTTGCGCACACCGTGAATCCCTTCCCCACACACTGAAACCCCTTCCCCACACACTGAAACACATCCCCACACTCAGAAACCCCTTCCCCACACACTGAAACCCCTTCCGCACACACTGAAAACCCTTCACCATACGCTGAAACCCCTTCCCCACACACTGAAACACATTCCCCACTCACTGAAAGACCTTCCCCACACTCTGAAACACCTTCCCCGCACACTGAAACCCTTCCCCACACACTGAAACAATTCCCCACACACTGAAACACTTCCCCACACATTGAAACAGCTTCCCCATACACTGAAATCCCTTCCCCACACACAGAAATACCTTCCCCACACACTGAAACAACTTCCCCACACACTGAAACACCTTCCCCACACATTGAAACCCTACCCCACACACTGAAAAACTTCCCCACACACTGAAACAACTTCCCCACACACTGAAACCCCTTCCACACACACTGAAACACCTTCTCCACCCACTGAACCACCTTCCCCACACACTGAAACACCTTCTCCACACACTGAAACACTTTCCGCACTCACTGAAACACATTCCCCAGACACTGAAACCCTTCCCCGCACACTGAAACCCCTTTCCGCACTCACTGAAACACATTCCCCACACACTGAAACCCTTCCCCACACACTGAAACCCCTTCCTCACACACTGAAACCCCTTCCCCACACACTGAAACACCTACCCCACACACTGAAACACCTTCCCCACACACTGAAACACCTTCCCCACACACTGAAATCCCTTCCCCACACACTGAAACCCCTTCCCCACACACTGAAACACCTTCCGCACACCGTGAATCCCTTCCCCACACACTGAAACCCCTTCCCAACACACTGAAAAACATCCCCACACTCAGTAACCCTTACCCCGCGCACTGAGACCCCTTCTGCACACACTGAAACACCTTCACCATACACTGAAACCCCTTCCCCACACACTGAAGCCCCTTCCGCACACACTGAAACCCCTTCCGCACACACTGAAACACCTTCCCCACACACTGAAACACCTTCCCCATCCTCTAAAACCCCTTCCCCACACACTGAAACCCCTACCGCACACAGAGAAATACCTTCCCCACACACTCAAACCCTTCCCCTCTCACTGAAACCCCTTCCGCTCACACTGAAACCCGTTCCGCACACACTGAAACACCTTCCCCACACTCTGAAACCCCTTCCCCACACACTGAAACCCCTACCGCACACAGAGAAATACCTTCCCCACACACTGAAACAACTTCCCCACAAACTGAATCCCCTTCCCCACACACTGAAACCCTTCCCCACACACTGAAACACATCCCCACTCACTGAAACCGTTCCCCTCACACTGAAACACTTCCCCAGACACTGAAACCCTTCCCCACACACTGAAACCCCTTCGCCACACACAGAAACCCCTTCCCAATACACTGAAATCCCTTCCCCACACACTGAAATACCTTCCCCACACACTGAAACACCATCCCCACACACTGAAATCCCTTCCCCACACTTTGAAACCCTTCCCCACACACTGAAACACCTTCCCCACACACTGAAACCCCTTCCCCACACACTGAAACACCTTCCCCACTCACTGAAACACCTTCGCCACACACTGAAACACCTTCCCCACACACTGAAACCCATTCCGCACAAACTGAAACACATTACCCACACACTGAAACCCTTCCCCACACACTGAAACTATTCCCCACACACTGAAACCGTTCGCCACACACTGAAACAGCTTCCCCATACACTGAAATCCCTTCCCCACACACTGAAATACCTTCCCCACACACTGAAACAACTTCCCCACACACTGAAACACCTTCCCCACACATTGAAACCCTTCCCCACACACTGATAACCTTCCCCACACACTGAAACAACTTCCCCACACACTGAAACGCCTTCCACACACACTGAAGCACCTTCTCCACCCACTGAACCACCTTCCCCACACACTGAAACACCTTCCCCACACACTGAAACACTTTCCGCACTCACTGAAACACCTTCCCCACACATTGAAACCCTTCCCCACACACTGAAAACCTTCCCCACACACTGAAACAACTTCCCCACACACTGAAACCCCTTCCACACACACTGAAGCACATTCTCCACCCACTGAACCACCTTCCCCACATACTGAAACCCTTCCCCGCACACTGACACCCCTTCCCCACTCACTGAAACCCATCCCCACACACTGAAACCCCTTCCACACACAGTGAAACACCTTTCCCACACACTGAAAAATCTTCCCCACACACTGAAACCCCTTCCTCACACACTGAAACCCCTTCCCCACACACTGAAACACCTACCCCACACACTGAAACACCTTCCCCACACACTGAAACGCCTTCCGCACACACTGAAATCCCTTCCCCACACACTGAAACCCCTTCCCCCCACACTGCAACCCTTCCGCACACACTGAAAACCTTCACCACACACTGAAACACATTGCGCACACCGTGAATCCCTTCCCCACACACTGAAACCCCTTCCCCACACACTGAAACACATCCCCACACTCAGAAACCCCTTCCCCATACACTGAAACCCCTTCCGCACACACTGAAAACCCTTCACCATACACTGAAACCCCTTCCCCACACACTGAAACCCCTTTCGCACACACTGAAACCCCTTCCGCACACACTGAAACACCTTCCCCACACACTGAAACACCTTCCCCACACTCTGAAACCCCTTCCTCACACACTGAAACCCCTACCGCACACAGAGACATACCTTCCCCAAACACTGAAACAACTTCGCCACACACTGAAACCTCTTCCGCACACACTGAAAGCCTTCCCCACACACTGAAACACATCCCCACACACTGAAACCCTTCCCCTCACACTGAAACACTTCCCCAGACACTGAAACCCTTCCCCACACACTGAAACCCCTTGCCACACACAGAAACACCTTCCCCATACACTGAAATCCCTTCCCCACACAGTGAAATACCTTCCCCACACACTGAAACACCTTCCCCACACACTGAAACATCTTCCCCACACACTGAAACCCCTTCCCCACACACTGAAACACATTCCCCACTCACTGAAACACCTTCCCCACCAACTGAAACACCTTCCCCACACACTGAAACCCTTTCCGCACAAACTGAAACACATTCCCCACACACTGAAAACCTTCCCCACACACTGAAACAATTCCCCTCACACTGAAACCCTTCCCCACACACTGAAACGGCTTCCCCATACACTGAAATCCCTTCCCCACACACTGAAACACATCCCCACTCTCTGAAACACCTTCCGCACACACTGAAAATCCTTCCGCACACACTGAAACACATAACCACACACTGAAACCCCTTCCCACACGCTGAAACACATCCAAACACAATGAAAACCTTCACTACAGACTGAAACACCTTCCGCACACCGTGAATCCCTTCCCCACACACTGAAACCCCTTCCCCACACACTGAAACACATCCCCACACTCAGAAACCCCTTCCCCACACACTGAAACCCCTTACGCACACACTGAAACACCTTCACCATACACTGAAACCCCTTCACCACACACTGAATCCCCTTCCGCTCACACTGAAACCCCTTCTGCACACACTGAAACACCTTCCCCACACACTGAAACACCTTTCCCACACTCTGAAACCCTTTCCCCACACATGTAAACCCCTACCGCACACAGAGATACCTTCCCCACACTCTGAAACAACTTCCCCACACACTGAAACTCCTTCCCCACGCACAGAAACCCTTCCCCACACACTGAAACACATCACCACACACAGAAACCCTTCCCCTCACACTGAAACACTTCCCCAGACACTGAAACCCTTCCCCACACACTGAGGGCCCTTCGCCACACACAGAAACATCTTCCCCATACACTGAAACCCTTCCCCACACACTGAAACACATCCCCACACACTGAAACACTTCCCCTCACACTGAAACAACTTCCCCACACACTGAAATCCCTTCCCCACACACTGAAATACCTTCCCCACACACTGAAACAACTTCCCCACACACTGAAACACCTTCCCCACACATTGAAACCCTTCCCCACACACTGAAAACCTTCCCCACACACTGAATCAACTTCCCCACACACTGAAAACCCTTCCACACACACTGAAACACCTTCTCCACCCACTGAACCACCTTCCCCACACACTGAAACACCTTCCCCACACACTGAAACACTTTCCGCACTCACTGAAACACATTCCCCACACACTGAAACCCCTTCCACACACACTGAAACCCATCCCCACACACTGAAACCCCTTCCGCACACACTGAAACACCTTCCCCACACATTGAAACACCTTCCCCACACACTGAAAAACCTTCCCCACACACTGAAACCCCTTCCTCACACACTGAAACCCCTTCCGCACACACTGAAACACCTTCCCCACACACTGAAATCCCTTCCCCACACACTGAAACCCCTTCCCCACACACTGAAACCCTTCCGCACACACACTGAAAACCTTCACCACACACTGAAACACCTTCCGCACATCGTGAATCCCTTCCCCACACACTGAAACCCCTTCCCCACACACTGAAACACATCCCCACACTCAGAAACCCCTTCCCCACACACTGAAACCCCTTCTGCACACACTGAAACACCTTCACCATACACTGTAACACCTTCCCCACAAACTTAAACCCCTTCCGCACACACTGAAACAACTTCCACACACACTGAAACACCTTCCCCACACATTGAAACCCTTCCCCACACACTGAAAACCTTCCCCACACACTGAAACAACTTCCCCACACACTGAAACCCCTTCCACACACACTGAACCACCTTCCCCACACACTGAAACACCTTCCCCACACACTGAAACACTTTCCGCACTCACTGAAACACATTCCCCACACACTGAAACCCCTTCCCCACACAGTGAAACCCATCCCCACACACTGAAACCCCTTCCCCACACACTGAAACACCTTCCCCACACATTGAAACACCTTCCCCACACACTGAAAAACCTTCCCCACACACTGAAACCCCTTCCTCACACACTGAAACCCCTTCCACACACACTGAAACACCTTCCCCACACACTGAAATCCCTTCCCCACACACTGAAACCCCTTCCCCACGCACTGAAACCCTTCCGCACACACACTGAAAACCTTCACCACACTCTGAAACACCTTCCTCACATCGTGACTCCCTTCCCCACACACTGAAACCCCTTCCCCACACACTGAAACCCATCCCCACACTCAGAAACCCCTTCCCCACACACTGAAACCCCTTCTGCACACACTGAAACACCTTCACCATACACTGTAACACCTTCCCCACACACTTAAACCCCTTCCGCACACACTGAAACCCCTTCCGCACACACTGAAACACCTTCCCCACACACTGAAACACCTTCCCCACACTCTAAAACCCCTTCCCCACACACTGAAACGCCTACCGCACACAGAGAAATACCTTCCCCACACACTGAAACAACTTCCCCACACACTGAAATCCCTTCCCCACACACTGAAACCCTTCCCCACACACTGAAACACATCCCCACACACTGACACCCTTCACCTCACACTGAAACACTTCCCCAGACACTGAAACCCTTCCCCACACACTGAAACCCCTTCCCCACACTCAGAAACAGCTTCCCCATACACTGAAATCCCTTCCCCACACACTGAAATACCTTCCCCACACAATGAAACACCTTCCCCACACACTGAAACACTTTCCGCACTCACTGAAACACATTCCCCACACACTGAAACCCTTCCCCGCACACTGAAACCCCTTCCCCACACACTGAAACCCATCCCCACACACTGAAACCCCTTCCGCACACACTGAAACCCCTTCCGCACACACTGAAACACCTTCCCCACACACTGAAACACCTTCCCCATCCTCTAATACCCCTTCCCCTCACACTGAAACCCCTACCGCACACAGAGAAATACCTTCCCCAAACACTGAAACACTTCCCCAGACACTGAAACCCTTCCCCATACACTGAAACCCCTTCCCCACACTCAGAAACACCTTCCCCATACACTGAAATCCCTTCCCCACACACTGAAACAACTTCCCCACACACTGAATCCCCTTCCCCACACACTGAAACCCTTCCCCACACACTGAAACACATCCCCACTCACTGAAACCCTTCCCCTCACACTGAAACACTTCCCCAGACACTGAAACCCTTCCCCACACACTGAAATACATTCCCCACACACTGAAACACCTTCCCCACACACTGAAATCCCTTCCCCACACTTTGAAACCCTTCCCCACACACTGAAACACCTTCCCCACACACTGAAACATCTTCCCCACACACTGAAACCCCTTCCCCACACATTGAAACCCTTCCCCACATACTGTAAACCTTCCCCACACACTGAAACACCTTTCCCACACACTGAAACCCCTTCCACACACACTGAAGCACATTCTCCACCCACTGAACCACCTTCCCCACACAGTGAAACACTTCCCCGCACACTGACACCCCTTCCCCACTCACTGAAACCCATCCCCACACACTGAAACCCCTTCCCCACACACTGAAATCCCTTCCCCACACTTTGAAACCCTTCCCCACACACTGAAACACCTTCCCCACACACTGAAACATCTTCTCCACACACTGAAACCCCTTCCCCACACATTGAAACCCTTCCCCACACACTGTAAACCTTCCCCACACACTGAAACACCTTTCCCACACACTGAAACCCCTTCCACACACACTGAAGCACATTCTCCACCCACTGAACCACCTTCCACACACAGTGAAACCCTTCCCCGCACACTGACACCCCTTCCCCACTCACTGAAACCCATCCCCACACACTGAAACCCCTTCCACACACACTGAAACACCTTTCCCACACACTGAAAAACCTTCCCCACACACTGAAACCCCTTCCTCACACACTGAAACCCCTTCCCCACACACTGAAACACCTACCCCACACACTGAAACACCTTCCCCACACACTGAAACACCTTCCGCACACACTGAAATCCCTTCCCCACACACTGAAAACCCTTCCCCACACACTGCAACCCTTCCGCACACACTGAAAACCTTCACCACACACTGAAACACCTTGCGCACACCGTGAATCCCTTCCCCACACACTGAAACCCCTTCCCCACACACTGAAAACCCTTCCGCACACACTGAAAACCCATCAACATACTCTGAAACCCCTTCCCCACACACTGAAACCCCTTCCGCACACACTGAAACCCCTTCCGCACACACTGAAATACCTTCCCCACACACTGAAACACCTTCCCCACACTCTGAAACCCCTTCCTCACACACTGAAACCCCTACTGCACACAGAGACATACCTTCCCCACACACTGAAACAACATCGCCACACACTGAAACCCCTTCCCCACACACTGAAAGCCTTCCCCACACACTGAAACACATCCCCACACACTGAAACCCTTCCCCTCACACTGAAACACTTCCCCAGACACTGAAACCCTTCCCCACACACTGAAACCCCTTGCCACACACAGAAACACATTCCCCATACACTGAAATCCCTTCCCCACACACTGAAATACCTTCCCCACACACTGAAACAACTTCCCCACACACTGAAACATCTTCCCCACACACTGAAACCCCTTCCCCACACACTGAAACACATTCCCCACTCACTGAAACACCTTCCCCACCAACTGAAACACCTTCCCCACACACTGAAACCCTTTCCGCACAAACTGAAACACATTCCCCACACACTGAAACCCTTCCCCACACACTGAAACAATTCCCCTCACACGGAAACCATTCCCCACACACTGAAACGGCTTCCCCATACACTGAAATCCCTTCCCCACACACTGAAACACATCCCCACACTCTGAAACACCTTCCCCACACACTGAAAATCCTTCCGCACAAACTGAAACCCATCCCCACACACTGAAACCCATCCCCACGCACTGAAACACATCCCCACACACTGAAACCCCTTCCCACACACTGAAACACATCTACACACAATGAAAACCTTCACCACACACTGAAACACCTTCCGCACACCGTGAATCCCTTCCCCACACACTGAAACCCCTTCCCCACACACTGAAACACCTTCCCCACACACTGAAACACCTTTCCCACACTCTGAAACACTTTCCCCACACACGGAAACCCCTACCGCACACAGAGAGATACCTTCCCCACACACTGAAACAACTTTCCCACACACTGAAACCCCTTCCCCAAACACTGAAACCCTTCCCCACACACTGAAACACATCCCCACACACAGAAACCCTTCCCCTCACACTGAAACACTTCCCCAGACACTGAAACCCTTCCCCACACACTGCGACCCCTTCGCCACACACAGAAACACTTTCCCCATACACTGAAACCCTTCCCCACACACGGAAACACATCCCCACACACTGAAACACTTCCCCTCACACTGAAACAATTCCCCACACACTGAAACAGCTTCCCCATACACTGAAATCCCTTCCCCACACACTGAAATACCTTCCCCACACACTGAAATCCCTTCCCCACACACTGAAATACCTTCCCCACACACTGAAACAACTTCCCCACACACTGAAACAACTTTCCCACACACTGAAACCCCTTCCACACACACTGAAACACCTTCTCCACCCACTGAACCACCTTCCCCACACAATGAAACACCTTCCCCACACACTGAAACACTTTCCGCACTCACTGAAAAACATTCCCCACGCACTGAAACCCCTTCCCCACACACTGAAACCCATCCCCACACACTGAAACCCCTTCCCCACACACTGAAACACCTTCCCCACACATTGAAACACCTTCCCCACACACTGAAAAACCTTCCCCACACACTGAAACCCCTTCCTCACACACTGAAACCCCTTCCGCACACACTGAAACACCTTTCCCACACACTGAAATCCCTTCCCCACACACTGAAACCCCTTCCCCAGACACTGAAACCCTTCCGCACACACACTGAAAACCTTCACCACACACTGAAACACCTTCCGCACATCGTGAATCCCTTCCCCACACACTGAAACCCCTTCCCCACACACTGAAACACATCCCCACACTCAGAAACCCCTTCGACACACACTGAAACCCCTTCTGCACACACTGAAACACCTTCACCATACACTGTAACACCTTCCCCACACACTTAAACCCCTTCCGCACACACTGAAACCCCTTCCGCACACACTGAAACACCTTCCCCACACACTGAAACACCTTCCCCACACTCAAAAACCCCTTCCCCACACACTGAAACCCCTACCGCACACAGAGAAATACCTTCCCCACACACTGAAACAACTTCCCCACACACTGAAATCCCTTCCCCACACACTGAAACCCTTCCCCACACACTGAAACACATCCCCACACACTGAAACCCTTCCCCTCACACTGAAACACTTCCCCAGACACTGAAACCCTTCCCCACACACTGAAACCCCTTCCCCACACTCAGAAACACCTTCCCCATACACTGAAATCTCTTCCCCACACACTGAAATAACTTCCCCACACACTGAAACACCTTCCCCACACACTGAAGCACTTTCCGCACTCACTGAAAAACATTCCCCACACACTGAAACCTTTCCCCGCACACTGAAACCCCTTCCCCACACACTGAAACCCATCCACACACACTGAAACCCCTTCCGCACACACTGAAACCCCTTCCGCACACACTGAAACACCTTCCCCATCCTCTAATACCCCTTCCCCTCACACTGAAACCCCTACCGCACACAGAGAAATACCTTCCCCACACACTGAAACAACTTCCCCACACACTGAAATCCCTTCCCCACACACTCAAACCCTTCCCCACACACTGAAACCCCTTCCGCCCACACTGAAGCCCGTTCGGCACACACTGAAACACCTTCCCCACACTCTGAAACCCCTTCCCCACACACTGAAACCCCTACCGCACAAAGAGAAATAACTTCCCCACACACTGAAACAACTTCCCCACACACTGAATCCCCTTCCCCACACACTGAAACCCTTCCCCACACACTGAAACACATCCCCACACACTGATAACCTTCCCCACACACTGAAAAACCTTCCCCACACACTGAAACACTTTCCGCACTCACTGAAACACGTTCCCCACACATTGAAACCCTTCCCCACACACTGAAAACCTTCCCCACACACTGAAACAACTTCCCCACACACTGAAACCCCTTCCACACACACTGAAGCACATTCTCCACCCACTGAACCACCTTCCCCACACACTGAAACCCTTCCCCGCACACTGACACCCCTTCCCCACACACTGAAACCCATCCCCACACACTGAAACCCCTTCCCCACACACTGAAACACCTTTCCCACACACTGAAAAACCTTCCCCACACACTGAAACACCTACCCCACACACTGAAACACCTTCCCCACACACTGAAACACCTTCCGCACACACTGAAATCCCTTCCCCACACACTGAAACCCCTTCCCCACACACTGAAACCCCTTCCCCACACTCAGAAACCCCTTCCCCACACACTGAAACCCCTTCCGCACACACTGAAACCCCTTCAACATACACTGAAACCCCTTCCCCACACACTGAAACCCCTTCCGCACACACTGAAACCCCTTCCGCACACACTGAAACACCTTCCCCACACACTGAAACACCTTCCCCACACTCTGAAACCCCTTCCTCACACACTGAAACCCCTACCGCACACAGAGACATACCTTCCCCACACACTGAAACAACTTCCCCACTCACTGAAACCCCTTCCCCACACACTGCAAGACTTCCCCACACACTGAAACACATCCCCACACACTGAAATACTTCCCCAGACACTGAAACCCTTCCCCACACACTGAAACCCCTTGCCACACACAGAAACACCTTCCCCATACACTGAAATCCCTTCCCCACACACTGAAATACCTTCCCCACACACTGAAACACCTTCCCCACACACTGAAACATCTTCCCCACACACTGAAACCCCTTCCCCACACACTGAAACACATTCCCCACTCACTGAAACACCTTCCCCACCAACTGAAACACATTCCCCACACACTGAAACACTTTCCGCACAAACTGAAACACATTCCCCACACACTGAAACCCTTCCCCACACACTGAAACAATTCCCCACACACTGAAACCCTTCCCCACACACTGAAACGGCTTCCCCATACACTGAAATCCCTTCGCCACACACTGAAACACATCCCCACTCTCTGAAACACCTTCCCCACACACTGAAAATCCTTCCGCACACACTGAAACCCATCCCCACACACTGAAACCCATCCCCACACACTGAAACACATCCCCACACACTGAAACCCCTTCCCCACACACTGAAACACATACCCACACACTGAAACCCCTTCCCACACACTGAAACACATCCACACACAATGAAAACCTTCCCCACACACTGAAACACCTTACGCTCACCGTGAATCCCTTCCCCACACACTGAAACCCCTTCCCCACACACTGAAACACATCCCCACACTCAGAAACCCCTTCGCACACACTGAAACACCTTCACCATACACTGAAACCCCTTCTGCTCATACTGAAACCCCTTCTGCTCATACTGAAACCCCTTCTGCACACACTGAAACACCCACCCCACACATTGAAACACCTTTCCCACACTCTGAAACCCCTTCCCCACACACGGAAACCACTACCGCACACAGAGAGATACCTTCCCCACACACTGAAACCCTTCCCCACACACTGAAACACATCCCCACACACTGAAACCCTTTCCCTCACACTGAAACACTTCCCCAGACACTGAAACCCTTCCACACACACTGAGACCCCTTCGCCATACACAGAAACACCTTCCCCATACACTGAAACCCTTCCCCACACACTGAAGCACATCCCAACACACTGAAACACTTCCCCTCACACTGAAACAATTCCCCACACACTGAAACAGCTTCTCCATGCACTGAAATCCCTTCCCCACACACTGAAATACCTTCCCCACACACTGAAACAACTTCCCCACACACTGAAACACCTTCCCCACACATTGAAACCCTTCCCCACACAATGAAAACCTTCCCCACACACTGAAACAACTTCCCCACACCCTGAAACCCTTCCACACACACTGAAACACCTTCTCCACCCACTGAACCACCTTCCCCACACAATGAAACACCTTCCCCACACACTGAAACACTTTCCGCACTCACTGAAACACATTCCCCACACACTGAAACCCCTTCCCCACACACTGAAACCCATCCCCACACACTGAAACCCCTTCCCCACACACTGAAACACCTTCCCCACACATTGAAACACCTTCCCCACACACTGAAAAAACTTCCCCACACACTGAAACCCCTTCCTCACACACTGAAACCCCTTCCGCACACACTGAAACACCTTCCCCACACACTGAAATCCCTTCCCCACACACTGAAACCCCTTCCCCACACACTGAAACCCTTCCGCACACACACTGAAAACCTTCACCACACACTGAAACACCTTCCGCACACACTGAAACACCTTCCCCACACACTGAAATCCCTTCCCCACACACTGAAACCCCTTCCCCACACACTGAAACCCTTCCGCACACACACTGAACCCCTTCCCCACACACTGAAACACATCCCCACACTCAGAAACCCCTTCCCCACACACTGAAACCCCTTCTGCACACACTGAAACCCCTTCAACATACACTGAAACCCCTTCCCCACACACTGAAACCCCTTCCGCACACACTGAAACCCCTTCCGCACACACTGAAACACCTTCCCCACACACTGAAACACCTTCCCCACACTCTGAAACCCCTTCCTCACACACTGAAACCCCTACCGCACACAGAGACATACCTTCCCCACACACTGAAACAACTTCCCCACACACTGAAACCCCTTCCCCACACACTGAAAGACTTCCCCACACACTGAAACACATCCCCACACACTGAAATACTTCCCCAGACACTGAAACCCTTCCCCACACACTGAAACCCCTTGCCACACACAGAAACACCTTCCCCATACACTGAAATCCCTTCCCCACACACTGAAATACCTTCCCCACACACTGAAACACCTTCCCCACACACTGAAACATCTTCCCCACACACTGAAACCCCTTCCCCACACACTGAAACACATTCCCCACTCACTGAAACACCTTCCCCACCAACTGAAACACATTCCCCACACACTGAAACACTTTCCGCACAAACTGAATCACATTCCCCACACACTGAAACCCTTCCCCACACACTGAAACAATTCCCCAGACACTGAAACCCTTCACCACACACTGAAACGGCTTCCCCATACACTGAAATCCCTTCCCCACACACTGAAACACATCCCCACTCTCTGAAACACCTTCCCCACACACTGAAAATCCTTCCGCACACACTGAAACCCATCCCCACACACTGAAACCCATCCCCACACACTGAAACACATCCCCACACACAGAAACCCCTTCCCCACACACTGAAACACATACCCACACACTGAAACCCCTTCCCACACACTGAAACACATCCACGCACAATGAAAACCTTCACCACACACTGAAACACCTTACGCACACCGTGAATCCCTTCCCCACACACTGAAACCCCTTCCCCACACACTGAAACACATCCCCACACTCAGAAACCCCTTCCCCACACACTGAAACCCCTTCGCACACACTGAAACACCTTCACCATACACTGAAACCACTTCCCCACACACTGAAACCCCTTCTGCTCATACTGAAACCCCTTCTGCACACACTGAAACACCCTCCCCACACACTGAAACACCTTTCCCACACTCTGAAACCCCTTCCCCACACACGGAAACCCCTACCGCACACAGAGAGATACCTTCCCCACACACTGAAACCCTTCCCCACACACTGAAACACATCCCCACACACTGAAACAATTTCCCTCACACTGAAACACTTCCCCAGACACTGAAACCCTTCCACACACACTGAGACCCCTTCGCCATACACAGAAACACCTTCCCCACACTCTGAAACCCCTTCCCCACACACTGAAACCCCTACCGCACAAAGAGAAATAACTTCCCCACACACTGAAACAACTTCCCCACACACTGAATCCCCTTCCCCACACACTGAAACCCTTCCCCACACACTGAAACACATCCCCACGCACTGATAACCTTCCCCACACACTGAAAAACCTTCCCCACACACTGAAACACTTTCCGCACTCACTGAAACACGTTCCCCACACATTGAAACCCTTCCCCACACACTGAAAACCTTCCCCACACACTGAAACAACTTCCCCACACACTGAAACCCCTTCCACACACACTGAAGCACATTCTCCACCCACTGAACCACCTTCCCCACACACTGAAACCCTTCCCCGCACACTGACACCCCTTCCCCACACACTGAAACCCATCCCCACACACTGAAACCCCTTCCCCACACACTGAAACACCTTTCCCACACACTGAAAAACCTTCCCCACACACTGAAACACCTACCCCACACACTGAAACACCTTCCCCACACACTGAAACACCTTCCGCACACACTGAAATCCCTTCCCCACACACTGAAACCCCTTCCCCACACACTGAAACCCCTTCCCCACACTCAGAAACCCCTTCCCCACACACTGAAACCCCTTCCGCACACACTGAAACCCCTTCAACATACACTGAAACCCCTTCCCCACACACTGAAACCCCTTCCGCACACACTGAAACCCCTTCCGCACACACTGAAACACCTTCCCCACACACTGAAACACCTTCCCCACACTCTGAAACCCCTTCCTCACACACTGAAACCCCTACCGCACACAGAGACATACCTTCCCCACACACTGAAACAACTTCCCCACTCACTGAAACCCCTTCCCCACACACTGCAAGACTTCCCCACACACTGAAACACATCCCCACACACTGAAATACTTCCCCAGACACTGAAACCCTTCCCCACACACTGAAACCCCTTGCCACACACAGAAACACCTTCCCCATACACTGAAATCCCTTCCCCACACACTGAAATACCTTCCCCACACACTGAAACACCTTCCCCACACACTGAAACATCTTCCCCACACACTGAAACCCCTTCCCCACACACTGAAACACATTCCCCACTCACTGAAACACCTTCCCCACCAACTGAAACACATTCCCCACACACTGAAACACTTTCCGCACAAACTGAAACACATTCCCCACACACTGAAACCCTTCCCCACACACTGAAACAATTCCCCACACACTGAAACCCTTCCCCACACACTGAAACGGCTTCCCCATACACTGAAATCCCTTCCCCACACACTGAAACACATCCCCACTCTCTGAAACACCTTCCCCACACACTGAAAATCCTTCCGCACACACTGAAACCCATCCCCACACACTGAAACCCATCCCCACACACTGAAACACATCCCCACACACTGAAACCCCTTCCCCACACACTGAAACACATACCCACACACTGAAACCCCTTCCCACACACTGAAACACATCCACACACAATGAAAACCTTCCCCACACACTGAAACACCTTACGCTCACCGTGAATCCCTTCCCCACACACTGAAACCCCTTCCCCACACACTGAAACACATCCCCACACTCAGAAACCCCTTCGCACACACTGAAACACCTTCACCATACACTGAAACCCCTTCTGCTCATACTGAAACCCCTTCTGCTCATACTGAAACCCCTTCTGCACACACTGAAACACCCACCCCACACATTGAAACACCTTTCCCACACTCTGAAACCCCTTCCCCACACACGGAAACCACTACCGCACACAGAGAGATACCTTCCCCACACACTGAAACCCTTCCCCACACACTGAAACACATCCCCACACACTGAAACCCTTTCCCTCACACTGAAACACTTCCCCAGACACTGAAACCCTTCCACACACACTGAGACCCCTTCGCCATACACAGAAACACCTTCCCCATACACTGAAACCCTTCCCCACACACTGAAGCACATCCCAACACACTGAAACACTTCCCCTCACACTGAAACAATTCCCCACACACTGAAACAGCTTCTCCATGCACTGAAATCCCTTCCCCACACACTGAAATACCTTCCCCACACACTGAAACAACTTCCCCACACACTGAAACACCTTCCCCACACATTGAAACCCTTCCCCACACAATGAAAACCTTCCCCACACACTGAAACAACTTCCCCACACCCTGAAACCCTTCCACACACACTGAAACACCTTCTCCACCCACTGAACCACCTTCCCCACACAATGAAACACCTTCCCCACACACTGAAACACTTTCCGCACTCACTGAAACACATTCCCCACACACTGAAACCCCTTCCCCACACACTGAAACCCATCCCCACACACTGAAACCCCTTCCCCACACACTGAAACACCTTCCCCACACATTGAAACACCTTCCCCACACACTGAAAAAACTTCCCCACACACTGAAACCCCTTCCTCACACACTGAAACCCCTTCCGCACACACTGAAACACCTTCCCCACACACTGAAATCCCTTCCCCACACACTGAAACCCCTTCCCCACACACTGAAACCCTTCCGCACACACACTGAAAACCTTCACCACACACTGAAACACCTTCCGCACACACTGAAACACCTTCCCCACACACTGAAATCCCTTCCCCACACACTGAAACCCCTTCCCCACACACTGAAACCCTTCCGCACACACACTGAACCCCTTCCCCACACACTGAAACACATCCCCACACTCAGAAACCCCTTCCCCACACACTGAAACCCCTTCTGCACACACTGAAACCCCTTCAACATACACTGAAACCCCTTCCCCACACACTGAAACCCCTTCCGCACACACTGAAACCCCTTCCGCACACACTGAAACACCTTCCCCACACACTGAAACACCTTCCCCACACTCTGAAACCCCTTCCTCACACACTGAAACCCCTACCGCACACAGAGACATACCTTCCCCACACACTGAAACAACTTCCCCACACACTGAAACCCCTTCCCCACACACTGAAAGACTTCCCCACACACTGAAACACATCCCCACACACTGAAATACTTCCCCAGACACTGAAACCCTTCCCCACACACTGAAACCCCTTGCCACACACAGAAACACCTTCCCCATACACTGAAATCCCTTCCCCACACACTGAAATACCTTCCCCACACACTGAAACACCTTCCCCACACACTGAAACATCTTCCCCACACACTGAAACCCCTTCCCCACACACAGAAACACATTCCCCACTCACTGAAACACCTTCCCCACCAACTGAAACACATTCCCCACACACTGAAACACTTTCCGCACAAACTGAATCACATTCCCCACACACTGAAACCCTTCCCCACACACTGAAACAATTCCCCAGACACTGAAACCCTTCACCACACACTGAAACGGCTTCCCCATACACTGAAATCCCTTCCCCACACACTGAAACACATCCCCACTCTCTGAAACACCTTCCCCACACACTGAAAATCCTTCCGCACACACTGAAACCCATCCCCACACACTGAAACCCATCCCCACACACTGAAACACATCCCCACACACAGAAACCCCTTCCCCACACACTGAAACACATACCCACACACTGAAACCCCTTCCCACACACTGAAACACATCCACGCACAATGAAAACCTTCACCACACACTGAAACACGTTACGCACACCGTGAATCCCTTCCCCACACACTGAAACCCCTTCCCCACACACTGAAACACATCCCCACACTCAGAAACCCCTTCCCCACACACTGAAACCCCTTCGCACACACTGAAACACCTTCACCATACACTGAAACCACTTCCCCACACACTGAAACCCCTTCTGCTCATACTGAAACCCCTTCTGCACACACTGAAACACCCTCCCCACACACTGAAACACCTTTCCCACACTCTGAAACCCCTTCCCCACACACGGAAACCCCTACCGCACACAGAGAGATACCTTCCCCACACACTGAAACCCTTCCCCACACACTGAAACACATCCCCACACACTGAAACCCTTTCCCTCACACTGAAACACTTCCCCAGACACTGAAACCCTTCCACACACACTGAGACCCCTTCGCCATACACAGAAACACCTTCCCCATACACTGAAACCCTTCCCCACACACTGAAGCACATCCCAACACACTGAAACACTTCCCCTCACACTGAAACAATTCCCCACACACTGAAACAGCTTCTCCATGCACTGAAATCCCTTCCCCACACACTGAAATACCTTCCCCACACACTGAAACAACTTCCCCACACACTGAAACACCTTCCCCACACATTGAAACCCTTCCCCACACAATGAAAACCTTCCCCACACACTGAAACAACTTCCCCACACCCTGAAACCCTTCCACACACACTGAAACACCTTCTCCACCCACTGAACCACCTTCCCCACACAATGAAACACCTTCCCCACACACTGAAACACTTTCCGCACTCACTGAAACACATTCCCCACACACTGAAACCCCTTCCCCACACACTGAAACCCATCCCCACACACTGAAACCCCTTCCCCACACACTGAAGCACCTTCCCCACACATTGAAACACCTTCCCCACACACTGAAAAAACTTCCCCACACACTGAAACCCCTTCCTCACACACTGAAACCCCTTCCGCACACACTGAAACACCTTCCCCACACACTGAAATCCCTTCCCCACACACTGAAACCCCTTCCCCACACACTGAAACCCTTCCGCACACACATTGAAACACCTTCACCACACACTGAAACACCTTCCGCACACACTGAAACACCTTCCCCACACACTGAAATCCCTTCCCCACACACTGAAACCCCTTCCCCACACACTGAAAACCTTCTGCACACACACTGAACCCCTTCCCCACACACTGAAACACATCCCCACACTCAGAAACCCCTTCCCCACACACTGAAACCCCTCCGCACACACTGAAACCCCTTCAACATACACTGAAACCCTTCCGCACACACACTGAAAACATTCACCACACACTGAAACACCTTCCGCACACACTGAAACACCTTCCCCACACACTGAAACCCATCCCCACACACTGAAACCCATCCCCACACACTGAAACACATCCCCACACACTGAAACCCCTTCCCACACACTGAAACCCATCTACACACTGTGAAAACCTTCACCACACACTGAAACACCTTCTGCACATGTGAATCCCTTCCCCACACACTGAAACTCCTTCCCCACACACTGAAACACATCCCCACACTCAGAAACCCCTTCCCCACACACTGAAACCCCTTCTGCACACACTGAAACACCTTCACCATACACTGTAATACCTTCCCCACACACTTAAACCCCTTCCGCACACACTGAAACCCCTTCCGCACACACTGAAACACCTTCCCCACACACTGAAACACCTTCCCCACACTCAAAAACCCCTTCCCCACACACTGAAACCCCTACCGCACACAGAGAAATACCTTCCCCACACACTGAAACAACTTCCCCACACACTGAAATCCCTTCCCCACACACTGAAACCCTTCCCCACTCACTGAAACACATCCCCACACACTGAAACCCTTCCCCTCACACTGAAACACTTCCCCAGACACTGAAACCCTTCCCCACACACAGAAACCCCTTCCCCACACTCAGAAACACCTTCCCCATACACTGAAATCCCTTCCCCACACACTGAAATACCTTCCCCACACACTGAAACACCTTCCCCACACACTGAAACACTTTCCGCACTCACTGAAACACATTCCCCACACACTGAAACCATTCCCCGCACACTGAAACCCCTTTCCCACACTCTGAAACCCATCCCCACACACTGAAACCCCTTCCCCACACACTGAAACACCTTCCCCACACATTGAGACACCTTCCCCACACACTGAAAAACCTTCCCCAAACACTGAAACCCCTTCCTCACACACTGAAACCCCTACCCCACACACTGAAACACCTACCCCACACACTGAGACACCTTCCCCACACACTGAAACACCTTCCCCACACACTGAAATACCTTCCCCACACACTGAAACCCCTTCCCCAAACACTGAAACCCTTCCGCACGCACTGAAATCCTTCGCCACACACTGAAACACCTTCCGCACACTGTGAATCACTTCCCCCACACTGAAACCCCTTCCCCACACACTGAAACACATCCCCACACTCAGAAACCCCTTCCCCACACACTGAAACCCCTTCTGCACACACTGAAACACCTTCACCATACACTGAAACCACTTCCCTACACACTGAAACCCCTTCCCCACACACTGAAACACCTTCCCCACACATTGAAACACCTTCCCCACACACTGAAAAACCTTCCCCACACACTGAAACCCCTTCCTCACACACTGAAACCCCTTCCGCACACACTGAAACACCTTCCCCACACACTGAAATCCCTTCCCCACACACTGAAACCCCTTCCCCACACACTGAAACCCTTCCGCACACACACTGAAAACCTTCACCACACACTGAAACACCTTCCTCACATCGTGAATCCCTTCCCCACACACTGAAACCCTTCCCCACTCACTGAAACACATCCCCACACACTGAAACCCTTCCCCTCACACTGAAACTCTTCCCCAGACACTGAAACCCTTCCCCACACACAGCAACCCCTTCCCCACACTCAGAAACACCTTCCCCATACACTGAAATCCCTTCCCCACACACTGAATTACCTTCCCCACACACTGAAACACCTTCCCCACACACTGAAACACTTTCCGCACTCACTGAAACACATTCCCCACACACTGAAACCATTCCCCGCACACTGAAACCCCTTCCCCACACACTGAAACCCATCCCCACACACTGAAACCCCTTCCCCACACACTGAAACACCTTCCCCACACATTGAGACACCTTCCCCACACACTGAAAAACCTTCCCCAAACACTGAAACCCCTTCCTCACACACTGAAACCCCTACCCCACACACTGAAACACCTACCCCACACACTGAAACACCTTCCCCAAACACTGAAACACCTTCCCCACACACTGAAATACCTTCCCCAAACACTGAAACCCATCCCCACACACTGAAACACATCCCCACACACTGAAACCCCTTCCCACACACTGAAACCCATCTACACACTGTGAAAACCTTCACCACACACTGAAACACCTTCCGCACACCGTGAATCCCTTCCCCACACACTGAAACTCCTTCCCCACACACTGAAACACATCCGCACACTCAGAAACCCCTT
Source organism: Heterodontus francisci (assembly GCF_036365525.1). NCBI lineage: Eukaryota > Metazoa > Chordata > Chondrichthyes > Heterodontiformes > Heterodontidae > Heterodontus > Heterodontus francisci. The sequence goes on from NC_090398.1 coordinate 59,773,641, forward strand.
CCCCACACACTGAAACCCCTTCTGCAAACACTGAAACACCTTCACCATACACTGTAACACCTTCCCCACACACTTAAACCCCTTCCGCACACACTGAAACCCCTTCCACACACACTGAAACACCTTCCCCACACACTGAAACACCTTCCCCACACTCAAAAACCCCTTCCCCACACACTGAAACCCCTACCGCACACAGAGAAATACCTTCCCCACACACTGAAACAACTTCCCCACACACTGAAATCCCTTCCCCACACACTGAAACACTTCCCCACACACTGAAACACATCCCCACACACTGAAACCCTTCCACTCACACTGAAACACTTCCCCAGACACTGAAACCATTCCCCACACACAGAAACCCCTTCCCCACACTCAGAAACACCTTTCCCATACACTGAAATCCCTTCCCCACACACTGAAATACCTTCCCCACACACTGAAACACCTTCCCCACACACTGAAACACTTTCCGCACTCACTGAAACACATTCCCCACACACTGAAACCATTTCCCGCACACTGAAACCCCTTCCCCACACACTGAAACCCATCCCCACACACTGAAACCCCTTCCCCACACACTGAAACACCTTCCCCACATATTGAGACACCTTCCCCACACACTGAAAAACCTTTCCCACACACTGAAACAACTTCCTCACACACTGAAACCCCTACCCCACACACTGAAACACCTACCCCACACACTGAAACACATTCCCCACACACTGAAACACCTTCCCCACACACTGAAATACCTTCCCCACACACTGAAACCCCTTCCCCACACACTGAAACCCTTCCGCACACACTGAAATCCTTCGCCACACACTGAAACACCTTCCGCACACTGTGAATCCCTTCCCCCACACTGAAACCCGTTCCCCACACACTGAAACACATCCCCACACTCAGAAACCCCTTCCCCACACACTGAAACCCCTTCCGCACACACTGAAACACCTTCACCATACACTGAAACCCCTTCCCTACACTCTGAAACCCCTTCCGCACACACTGAAACCCCTTCCGCACACACTGAAACATTTCCCCACACACTGAAACACCTTCCCCACACTCTAAAACCACTTCCCCACACACTGAAACCCCTACCGCACACAGAGAAATACCTTCCCACACACTGAAACAACTTCCCCACACACTGAAACCCCTTCCCCACACACTGAAAGCCTTCCCCACACACTGAAACACATCCCCACACACTGAAACCCTTCCCCTCACACTGAAACACTTCCCCAGACACTGAAAACCTTCCCCACACACTGAAACCCCTTCCCCACACACAGAAACACCTTCCCCATAAACTGAAATCCCTTCCCCACACACTGAAATTCCTTCCCCACACACTGAAACACCTTCCCCACACACTGAAACCCCTTCCCCACACTTTGAAACCCTTCCCCACACACTGAAACACCTTCCCCACACACTGAAACCCCTTCCCCACCAACTGAAACACCTTCCCCACTCACTGAAACACCTTCCCCACACACTGAAACACCTTCCCCACACACTGAAACACCTTCCCCACACTCTAAAACCCCTTCCCCACACACTGAAACCACTACCGCACACAGAGAAATACCTACCCCACACACTGAAACAACTTCTCCACGCACTGAAATCCCTTCCCCACACACTGAAACCCATCCCCACACACTGAAACACATCCCCACACACTGAAACCCTTCCCCTCACACTGAAACACTTCCCCAGACACTGAAACCCTTCCCCACACACTGAAACCCCTTCCCCACACACAGAAACACCTTCCCCATGCACTGAAATCCCTTCCCCTCACACTGAAACACTTCCCCAGAAACTGAAACCCTTCCCCACACACTGAAACCCCTTCCCCACACACAGAAACACCTTCCCCATGCACTGAAATCCCTTCCCCACACACTGAAATACCTTCCCCACACACTGAAACACCTTCCCCACACACTGAAACACTTTCGCACTCACTGAAACACATTCACCACACACTGAAACCCTTCCCCGCACACTGAAACCCCTTTCCCACACACTAAAACCCATCCCCACACACTGAAACCCCTTCCCCACACACTGAAACACCTTCCTCACACACTGAAACCCCTTCCCCACACACTGAAACACCTAGCCCACACACTGAAACACCTTCCCCACACACTGAAACACCTTCCCCACACACTGAAATCCCTTCCCCAAACACTGAAAACCTTCACCACACACTGAAACACCTTCCGCTCACTGTGAGTCCCTTCCCCACACACTGAAACCCCTTCCCCACACACTGAAACACATCCCCACATCAGAAACCCCTTCCCCACACACTGAAACCCCTTCCGCACACACTGAAACATCTTCACCACACACTGAAACCCCTTCCCCACACACTGAAACCCTTTCCGCACACACTGAAACCCCTTCCGCACACACTGAAACACCTTCCCCACACACTGAAACACCTTCCCCACACTCTAAAACCCCTTCTGCACACACTGAAACAACTTCCCCACACACTGAAACCCCTTCCCCACACACTGAAAGCCTTCCCCACACACTGAAACCCTTTCCGCACAAACTGAAACACATTCCCCACACACTGAAACCCTTCCCCACACACTGAAACAATTCCCCACACACTGAAGCCCTTCCCCACACACTGAAACAGCTTCCCCATACACTGAAATCCCTTCCCCACACACTGAAATACCTTCCTCACACACTGAAACAACTTCCCCACACACTGAAACACCTTCCACACACACTAAAACACCTTCTCCACCCACTGAACCACCTTCCCCACACACTGAAACCCTTCCCCACACACTGAAACCCCTTCCCCACACACTGAAACCCCTTCCCCACGTACTGAAACCCCTTCCCCCCACACTGAAAACCTTGCATAAACTCTGAAACACATCCCCACACACTGAAACATCCCCACACACTCAAACCCATCCCCACACACTGAAACCCATCCCCACACAATGAAAACCTTCCCCACAAACTGAAACACATCCCCACACACTGAAACACATCCCCACACACTGAAACACCTTCCCCACACACTGAAACCCTTTCCCCACACACTAAACACCTTCCCCACACACTGAAATCCCATCCCCACACATTGAAATAACTTCCCCACACGCTGCAACATCTTCCCCACACACTGATACCCCGCCCCACACACTGAAACCCTTCCCCACACACAGAAACATCTTCCCCACACACTGAAAACCGTTCCCCACACACTGAAACCCCTTCCCCGCACACTGAAATACCTACCCCACAAACTGAAACACCTTCCCCACTCATTGAAATCCATTCCCCACACACAGAAACATCTTCCCCACACACTGAAACCCGTTCCCCACACACTGAAACCCCTTCCCCACACACTGAAACACCTTCCCCACACACTGAAACACCTTCCCCACACACTGAAACCCATTCCGCACACACTGAAACACCTACCCAAACACTCAAACCCTCCCCACACACTGAAACCCCTTCCCCACACACTGAAACCCTTCCCCACACAATGAAACCCCTTACCCACACACTGAAACCCCTTCCCCACACTCAGAAACACCTTCCCCATACACTGAAATCCCTTCCCCACACACTGAAATACCTTCCCCACACACTGAAACAACTTCCCCACACACTGAAACACCTTCCACACACACTAAAACACCTTCTCCACCCACTGAACCACCTTCCCCACACACTGAAACCCTTCCCCACACACTGAAACCCCTTCCCCACACACTGAAACCCCTTCCCCACGTACTGAAACCCCTTCCCCCCACACTGAAAACCTTGCATAAACTCTGAAACACATCCCCACACACTGAAACACTTCCCCGCACACTGAAACCCCTTCCCCACACACTGAAACCCATCCACACACACTGAAACCCCTTCCGCACACACTGAAACCCCTTCCGCACACACTGAAACACCTTCCCCATCCTCTAATACCCCTCCCCCCACACTGAAACCCCTACCGCACACAGAGAAATACCTTCCCCACACACTGAAACAACTTCCCCACACACTGAAATCCCTTCCCCACACACTCAAACCCTTCCCCACACACTGAAACCCCTTCCGCCCACACTGAAACCCGTTCCGCACACACTGAAACACCTTCCCCACACTCTGAAACCCCTTCCCCACACACTGAAACCGCCAACACACACAGAGAAATAACTTCCCCACACACTGAAACAACTTCCCCACACACTGAATCCCCTTCCCCACACACTGAAACCCTTCCCCACACACTGAAACACATCCCCACACACTGATAACCTTCCCCACACACTGAAAAACCTTCCCCACACACTGAAACACTTTCCGCACTCACTGAAACACGTTCCCCACACATTGATCCCTTCCCCACACACTGAAAACCTTCCCCACACACTGAAACAAATTCCCCACACACTGAAACCCCTTCCACACACACTGAAGCACATTCTCCACCCACTGAAGCACCTTCCCCACACACTGAAACCCTTCCCCGCACACTGACACCCCTTTCCCACACACTGAAACCCATCCCCACACACTGAAACCGCTTCCCCACACACTGAAACACCTTTCCCACACACTGAAAAACCTTCCCCACACACTGAAACCCCTTCTTCACACACTGAAACCCCTTCCCCACACACTGAAACACCTACCCCACACACTGAGACCCCTTCTGCACACACTGAAACACCTTCACCATACACTGAAACCCCTTCCCCACACACTGAAACCCCTTCCCCACACGCTGAAACACATTCCCACACTCAGAAACCCCTTCCCCACACACTGAAACCCCTTCCGCACACACTGAAACCCCTTCAAAATACACTGAAACCCCTTCCCCACACACTGAAACCCCTTCCGCACACACTGAAACCCCTTCCGCAAACACTGAAACACCTTCCCCACACACTGAAACACCTTCCCCACACTCTGAAACCCCTTCCTCACACACTGAAACCCCTACCGCACACAGAGACATACCTTCCCCACACACTGAAACCACTTCCCCACACACTGAAACCCCTTCCCCACACACTGAAAGACTTCCCCACACACTGAAACACATCCCCACACACTGAAATACTTCCCCAGACACTGAAACCCTTCCCCACACACTGAAACCCCTTGCCACACACAGAAACACCTTCCCCATACACTGAAATCCCTTCCCCACACACTGAAATACCTTCCCCACACACTGAAACACCTTCCCCACACACTGAAACATCTTCCCCACACACTGAAACCCCTTCCCCACACACTGAAACACATTCCCCACTCACTGAAACACCTTCCCCACCAACTGAAACACATTCCCCACACACTGAAACACTTTCCGCACAAACTGAAACACATTCCCCACACACTGAAACCCTTCCCCACACACTGAAACAATTCCCCACACACTGAAACCCTTCCCCACACACTGGAACGGCTTCCCCATACACTGAAATCCCTTCCCCACACACTGAAACACATCCCCACTCTCTGAAACACCTTCCCCACACACTGAAAATCCTTCCGCACACACTGAAACCCATCCCCACACACTGAAACCCATCCCCACACACTGAAACACATCCCCACACACTGAAACCCCTTCCCCACACACTGAAACACATATCCACACACTGAAACCCCTTCCCACACACTGAAACCCCTTCCCACACACAATGAAAACCTTCACCACACACTGAAACACCGTACGCACACCGTGAATCCCTTCCCCACACACTGAAACCCCTTCCCCACACACTGAAACACATCCCCACACTCAGAAACCCCTTCCCCACACACTGAAACCCCTTCGCACACACTGAAACACCTTCACCATACACTGAAACCCCTTCCCCACACACTGAAACCCCTTCCGCTCATACTGAAACCCCTTCTGCACACACTGAAACACCCTCCCCACACACTGAAACACCTTTCCCACACTCTGAAACCCCTTCCCCACACACGGAAACCCCTACCGCACACAGAGAGATACCTTCCCCACACACTGAAACCCTTCCCCACACACTGAAACACATCCCCACACACTGAAACTCTTTCCCTCACACTGAAACACTTCCCCAGACACTGAAACCCTTCCACACACACTGAGACCCCTTCCCCACACACTGAAAAACCTACCCCACACACAGAAACACCTTCCCCACACACTGAAACACCTTCCCCACACACTGAAATCCCTTCCCCACACACTGAAAAACTTCACCACACACTGAAACACCTTCCACACACTGTGAGTCCCTTCCCCACACACTGAAACCCCTTCCCCACACACTGAAACACATCCCCACATCAGAAACCCCTTCCCCACACACTGAAACCCCTTCCGCACACACTGAAACATCTTCACCACACACTGAAACCCCTTCCCCACACACTGAAACCCTTTCCGCACACACTGAAACCTCTTCCGCACACACTGAAACACCTTCCCCACACTCTGAAACACCTTCCCCACACTCTAAAACCCCTTCCGCACACACTGAAACAACTTCCCCACACACTGAAACCCCTTCCCCACACACTGAAAGCCTTCCCCACACACTGAAACCCTTTCCGCACAAACTGAAACACATTCCCCACACACTGAAACCCTTCCCCACACACTGAAACAATTCCCCACACACTGAAGCCCTTCCCCACACACTGAAACAGCTTCCCCATACACTGAAATCCCTTCCCCACACACTGAAATACCTTCCCCACACACTGAAACAACTTCCCCACACACTGAAACACCTTCCACACACACTAAAACACCTTCTCCACCCACTGAACCAACTTCCCCACACACTGAAACCCTTCCCCACACACTGAAACCCCTTCCCCACACACTGAAACCCCTTCCCCACGTACTGAAACCCCTTCCCCCCACACTGAAAACCTTGCATAAACTCTGAAACACATCCCCACACACTGAAACATCCCCACACACTGAAACCCATCCCCACACACTGAAACCCATCCCCACACAATGAAAACCTTCCCCACAAACTGAAACACATCCCCACACACTGAAACACATCCCCACACACTGAAACACCTTCCCCACACACTGAAACCCTTTCCCCACACACTAAACACCTTCCCCACACACTGAAATCCCATCCCCACACATTGAAATAACTTCCCCACACGCTGCAACATCTTCCCCACACACTGATACCCCGCCCCACACACTGAAACCCTTCCCCACACACAGAAACATCTTCCCCACACACTTAAAACCGTTCCCCACACACTGAAACCCCTTCCCCGCACACTGAAATACCTACCCCACAAACTGAAACACCTTCCCCACTCATTGAAATCCATTCCCCACACACAGAAACATCTTCCCCACACACTGAAACCCGTTCCCCACACACTGAAACCCCTTCCCCACACACTGAAACACCTTCCCCACACACTGAAACACCTTCCCCACACACTGAAACCCATTCCGCACACACTGAAACACCTACCCAAACACTGAAACCCTCCCCACACACTGAAACCCCTTCCCCACACACTGAAACCCTTCCCCACACAATGAAACCCCTTACCCACACACTGAAACCCCTTCCCCACACTCAGAAACACCTTCCCCATACACTGAAATCCCTTCCCCACACACTGAAATACCTTCCCCACACACTGAAACACCTTCCCCACACACTGAAACACTTCCCCGCACACTGAAACCCCTTCCCCACACACTGAAACCCATCCACACACACTGAAACCCCTTCCGCACACACTGAAACCCCTTCCGCACACACTGAAACACCTTCCCCCTCCTCTAATACCCCTCCCCCCACACTGAAACCCCTACCGCACACAGAGAAATACCTTCCCCACACACTGAAACAACTTCCCCACACACTGAAATCCCTTCCCCACACACTCAAACCATTCCCCACACACTGAAACCCCTTCCGCCCACACTGAAACCCGTTCCGCACACACTGAAACACCTTCCCCACACTCTGAAACCCCTTCCCCACACACTGAAACCGCCAACACACACAGAGAAATAACTTCCCCACACACTGAAACAACTTCCCCACACACTGAATCCCCTTCCCCACACACTGAAACCCTTCCCCACACACTGAAACACATCCCCACACACTGATAACCTTCCCCACACACTGAAAAACCTTCCCCACACACTGAAGCACTTTCCGCACTCACTGAAACACGTTCCCCACACATTGAAACCCTTCCCCACACACTGAAAACCTTCCCCACACACTGAAACAAATTCCCCACACACTGAAACCCCTTCCACACACACTGAAGCACATTATCCACCCACTGAAGCACCTTCCCCACACACTGAAACCCTTCCCCGCACACTGACACCCCTTCCCCACACACTGAAACCCATCCCCACACACTGAAACCACTTCCCCACACACTGAAACACCTTTCCCACACACTGAAAAACCTTCCCCACACACTGAAACCCCTTCTTCACACACTGAAACCCCTTCCCCACACACTGAAACACCTACCCCACACACTGAAACACCTTCCCCACACACTGAAACACCTTCCGCACACACTGAAATCCCTTCCCCACACACTGAAACCCCTTCCCCACACGCTGAAACACATCCCCACACTCAGAAACCCCTTCCCCACACACTGAAACCCCTTCCGCACACACTGAAACCCCTTCAACATACACTGAAACCCCTTCCCCACACACTGAAACCCCTTCCGCACACACTGAAACCCCTTCCGCACACACTGAAACACCTTGCCCACACACTGAAACACCTTCCCCACACTCTGAAACCCCTTCCTCACACACTGAAACCCCTACCGCACACAGAGACATACCTTCCCCACACACTGAAACAACTTCCCCACACACTGAAACCCCTTCCCCACACACTGAAAGACTTCCCCACACACTGAAACCCATTCCGCACACACTGAAACACCTACCCAAACACTGAAACCCTCCCCACACACTGAAACCCCTTCCCCACACACTGAAACCCTTCCCCACACAATGAAACCCCTTACCCACACACTGAAAACCCCTTCCCCACACTCAGAAACACCTTCCCCATACACTGAAATCCCTTCCCCACACACTGAAATACCTTCCCCACACACTGAAACACCTTCCCCACACACTGAAACACTTCCCCGCACACTGAAACCCCTTCCCCACACACTGAAACCCATCCACACACACTGAAACCCCTTCCGCACACACTGAAACCCCTTCCGCACACACTGAAACACCTTCCCCATCCTCTAATACCCCTCCCCCCACACTGAAACCCCTACCGCACACAGAGAAATACCTTCCCCACACACTGAAACAACTTCCCCACACACTGAAATCCCTTCCCCACACACTCAAACCATTCCCCACACACTGAAACCCCTTCGGCCCACACTGAAACCCGTTCCGCACACACTGAAACACCTTCCCCACACTCTGAAACCCCTTCCCCACACACTGAAACCGCCAACACACACAGAGAAATAACTTCCCCACACACTGAAACAACTTCCCCACACACTGAATCCCCTTCCCCACACACTGAAACCCTTCCCCACACACTGAAACACATCCCCACACACTGATAACCTTCCCCACACACTGAAAAACCTTCCCCACACACTGAAGCACTTTCCGCACTCACTGAAACACGTTCCCCACACATTGAAACCCTTCCCCACACACTGAAAACCTTCCCCACACACTGAAACAAATTCCCCACACACTGAAACCCCTTCCACACACACTGAAGCACATTCTCCACCCACTGAAGCACCTTCCCCACACACTGAAACCCTTCCCCGCACACTGACACCCCTTCCCCACACACTGAAACCCATCCCCACACACTGAAACCACTTCCCCACACACTGAAACACCTTTCCCACACACTGAAAAACCTTCCCCACACACTGAAACCCCTTCTTCACACACTGAAACCCCTTCCCCACACACTGAAACACCTACCCCACACACTGAAACACCTTCCCCACACACTGAAACACCTTCCGCACACACTGAAATCCCTTCCCCACACACTGAAACCCCTTCCCCACACGCTGAAACACATCCCCACACTCAGAAACCCCTTCCCCACACACTGAAACCCCTTCCGCACACACTGAAACCCCTTCAACATACACTGAAACCCCTTCCCCACACACTGAAACCCCTTCCGCACACACTGAAACCCCTTCCGCACACACTGAAACACCTTGCCCACACACTGAAACACCTTCCCCACACTCTGAAACCCCTTCCTCACACACTGAAACCCCTACCGCACACAGAGACATACCTTCCCCACACACTGAAACAACTTCCCCACACACTGAAACCCCTTCCCCACACACTGAAAGACTTCCCCACACACTGAAACACATCCCCACACACTGAAATACTTCCCCAGACACTGAAACCCTTCCCCACACACTGAAACCCCTTGCCACACACAGAAACACCTTCCCCATACACTGAAATCCCTTCCCCACACACTGAAATACCTTCCCCACACACTGAAACACCTTCCCCACACACTGAAACATCTTCCCCACACACTGAAACCCCTTCCCCACACACTGAAACACATTCCCCAGTCACTGAAACACCTTCCCCACCAACTGAAACACATTCCCCACACACTGAAACACTTTCCGCACAAACTGAAACACATTCCCCACACACTGAAACCCTTCCCCACACACTGAAACAATTCCCCACACACTGAAACCCTTCCCCACACACTGAAACGGCTTCCCCATACACTGAAATCCCTTCCCCACACACTGAAACACATCCCCACTCTCTGAAACACCTTCCCCACACACTGAAAATCCTTCCGCACACACTGAAACCCATCCCCACACACTGAAACCCATCCCCACACACTGAAACACATCCCCACACACTGAAACCCCTTCCCCACACACTGAAACACATATCCACACACTGAAACCCCTTCCCACACACTGAAACACATCCACACACAATGAAAACCTTCACCACACACTGAAACACCTTACGCACACCGTGAATCCCTTCCCCACACACTGAAACCCCTTCCCCACACACTGAAACACATCCCCACACTCAGAAACCCCTTCCCCACACACTGAAACCCCTTCGCACACACTGAAACACCTTCACCATACACTGAAACCCCTTCCCCACACACTGAAACCCCTTCCCCACACACTGAAACCCCTTCTGCACACACTGAAACACCCTCCCCACACACTGAAACACCTTTCCCACACTCTGAAACCCCTTCCCCACACTCGGAAACCCCTACCGCACACAGAGAGATACCTTCCCCACACACTGAAACCCTTCCCCACACACTGAAACACATCCCCACACACTGAAACTCTTTCCCTCACACTGAAACACTTCCCCAGACACTGAAACCCTTCCACACACACTGAGACCCCTTCGCCACCCACTGAACCTCCTTCCCCACACAATGAAACACCTTCCCCACACACTGAAACACTTTCCGCACTCACTGAAACACATTCCCCACACACTGAAACCCCTTCCCCACACACTGAAACCCATCCCCACACACTGAAACACCTTCCCCACACGTTGAAACACCTTCCCCACACACTGAAAAACCTTCCCCACACACTGAAACCCCTTCCTCACACACTGAAACCCCTTCCGCACACACTGAAACACCTTCCCCACACACTGCTATCCCTTCCCCACACACTGAAACCCCTTCCCCACACACTGAAACCCTTCCGCACACACACTGAAAACCTTCACCACACACTGAAACACCTTCCGCACATCGTGAATCCCTTCCCCACACACTGAAACCCCTTCCCCACACACTGAAACACATTCCCACACTCAGAAACCCCTTCCCCACACACTGAAACACCTTCTGCACACACTGAAACACCTTCACCATACACTGTAACACCTTCCCCACTCACTTAAACCCCTACCGCACACACTGAAACAACTTCCCCACACACTGAAACACCTTCCCCACACATTGAAACCCTTCCCCACACACTGAAAACCTTCCCCACACACTGAAACAACTTCCCCACACATTGAAACCCCTTCCACACACACTGAAACACCTTCTCCACCCACTGAACCACCTTCCCCACACACTGAAACACCTTCCCCACACACTGAAACACTTTCCGCACTCACTGAAACACATTGCCCACACACTGAAATCCCTTCCCCACACACTGAAACACATCCCCACTCTCTGAAACACCTTCCCCACACACTGAAAATCCTTCCGCACACACTGAAACCCATCCCCACACACTGAAACCCATCCCCACACACTGAAACACATCCCCACACACTGAAACCCCTTCCCACACACTGAAACCCATCTACACACTGTGAAAACCTTCACCACACACTGAAACACCTTCCGCACACCGTGAATCCAATCCCCACACACTGAAACTCCTTCCCCACACACTGAAACACATCCCCACACTCAGAAACCCCTTCCCCACACACTGAAACCCCTTCTGCACACACTGAAACACCTTCACCATACACTGTAACACCTTCCCCACACACTTAAACCCCTTCCACACACATTGAAACCCCTTCCGCACACACTGAAACACCTTCCCCACACACTGAAAAACCTTCCCCACACTCAAAAACCCCTTCCCCACACACTGAAACCCCTACCGCACACAGAGAAATAACTTCCCCACACACTGAAACAACTTCCCCACACACTGAAATCCCTTCCCCACACACTGAAACCCTTCCCCACACACTGAAACACATCTCCACACACTGAAACCCTTCCCCTCACACTGAAACACTTCCCCAGACACTGAAACCCTTCCCCACACACAGAAACCCCTTCCCCACACTCAGAAACACCTTACCCATACACTGAAATCCCTTCCCCACACACTGAAATACCTTCCCCACACACTGAAACACCTTCCCCACACACTGAAACACTTTCCGCACTCACTGAAACACATTCCCCACACACTGAAACCATTCCCCGCACACTGAAACCCCTTCCCCACACACTGAAACCCATCCCCACACACTGAAACCCCTTCCCCACACACTGAAACACCTTCCCCACACATTGAGACACATTCCCCACACACTGAAAAACCTTTCCCACACACTGAAACTCCTTCCTCACACACTGAAACCCCAACCCCACACACTGAAACACCTACCCCACACACTGAAACACCTTCCCCACACACTGAAACACCTTCCCCACACACTGAAATACCTTCCCCACACTCTGAAACCCCTTCCCCACACACTGAAACCCTTCCGCACACACTGAAATCCTTCGCCATACACTGAAACACCTTCCACACACTGTGAATCCCTTCCCCCACACTGAAACCCCTTCCCCACACACTGAAACATATCCCCACACTCAGAAACCCCTTCCCCACACACTGAAACCCCTTCCGCACACACTGAAAAACCTTCACCATACACTGAAACCCCTTCCCTACACACTGAAACCCCTTCCGCACACACTGAAACCCATTCCGCACACACTGAAACATTTCCCCACACACTGAAACACCTTCCCCACACACAGAAACATCTTCCCCACACACTGAAACCCGTTCCCCACACACTGAAACCCCTTCACCACACACTGAAACACCTTCCCCACACACTGAAACACCTTCCCCACACACTGAAACCCATTCCGCACACACTGAAACACCTACCCAAACACTCAAACCCTCCCCACACACTGAAACCCCTTCCCCACACACTGAAACCCTTCCCCACACAATGAAACCCCTTACCCACACACTGAAACCCCTTCCCCACACTCAGAAACACCTTCCCCATACACTGAAATCCCTTCCCCACACACTGAAATACCTTCCCCACACACTGAAACAACTTCCCCACACAGTGAAACACCTTCCACACACACTAAAACACCTTCTCCACCCACTGAACCACCTTCCCCACACACTGAAACCCTTCCCCACACACTGAAACCCCTTCCCCACACACTGAAAACCCTTCCCCACGTACTGAAACCCCTTCCCCCCACACTGAAAACCTTGCAAAAACTCTGAAACACATCCCCACACACTGAAACACTTCCCCGCACACTGAAACCCCTTCCCCACACACTGAAACCCATCCACACACACTGAAACCCCTTCCGCACACACTGAAACCCCTTCCGCACACACTGAAACACCTTCCCCATCCTCTAATACCCCTCCCCCCACACTGAAACCCCTACCGCACACAGAGAAATACCTTCCCCACACACTGAAACAACTTCCCCACACACTGAAATCCCTTCCCCACACACTCAAACCCTTCCCCACACACTGAAACCCCTTCCGCCCACACTGAAACCCGTTCCGCACACACTGAAACACCTTCCCCACACTCTGAAACCCCTTCCCCACACACTGAAACCGCCACCACAAACAGAGAAATAACTTCCCCACACACTGAAACAACTTCCCCCACACACTGAATCCCCTTCCCCACACACTGAAACCCTTCCCCACACACTGAAACACATCCCCACACACTGATAACCTTCCCCACACACTGAAAAACCTTCCCCACACACTGAAACACTTTCCGCACTCACTGAAACACGTTCCCCACACATTGAAACCCTTCCCCACACACTGAAAACCTTCCCCACACACTGAAACAAATTCCCCACACACTGAAACGCCTTCCACACACACTGAAGCACATTCTCCACCCACTGAAGCACCTTCCCCACACACTGAAACCCTTCCCCGCACACTGACACCCCTTCCCCACACACTGAAACCCATCCCCACACACTGAAACCCCTTCCCCACACACTGAAACACCTTTCCCACACACTGAAAAACCTTCCCCACACACTGAAACCCCTTCTTCACACACTGAAACCCCTTCCCCACACACTGAAACACCTACCCCACACACTGAGACCCCTTCTGCACACACTGAAACACCTTCACCATACACTGAAACCCCTTCCCCACACACTGAAACCCCTTCCCCCACACGCTGAAACACATCCCCACACTCAGAAACCCCTTCCCCACACACTGAAACCCCTTCCGCACACACTGAAACCCCTTCAACATACACTGAAACCCCTTCCCCACACACTGAAACCCCTTCCGCACACACTGAAACCCCTTCCGCAAACACTGAAACACCTTCCCCACACACTGAAACACCTTCCCCACACTCTGAAACCCCTTCCTCACACACTGAAACCCCTACCGCACACAGAGACATACCTTCCCCACACACTGAAACAACTTCCCCACACACTGAAACCCCTTCCCCACACACTGAAAGACTTCCCCACACACTGAAACACATCCCACACACTGAAATACTTCCCCAGACACTGAAACCCTTCCCCACACACTGAAACCCCTTGCCACACACAGAAACACCTTCCCCATACACTGAAATCCCTTCCCCACACACTGAAATACCTTCCCCACACACTGAAACACCTTCCCCACACACTGAAACATCTTCCCCACACACTGAAACCCCTTCCCCACACACTGAAACACATTCCCCACTCACTGAAACACCTTCCCCACCAACTGAAACACATTCCCCACACACTGAAACACTTTCCGCACAAACTGAAGCACATTCCCCACACACTGAAACCCTTCCCCACACACTGAAACAATTCCCCACACACTGAAACCCTTCCCCACACACTGAAACGGCTTCCCCATACACTGAAATCCCTTCCCCACACACTGAAACACATCCCCACTCTCTGAAACACCTTCCCCACACACTGAAAATCCTTCCGCACACACTGAAACCCATCCCCACACACTGAAACCCATCCCCACACACTGAAACACATCCCCACACACTGAAACCCCTTCCCCACACACTGAAACACATATCCACACACTGAAACCCCTTCCCACACACTGAAACCCCTTCCCACACACAATGAAAACCTTCACCACACACTGAAACACCTTACGCACACCGTGAATCCCTTCCCCACACACTGAAACCCCTTCCCCACACACTGAAACACATCCCCACACTCAGAAACCCCTTCCCCACACACTGAAACCCCTTCGCACACACTGAAACACCTTCACCATACACTGAAACCCCTTCCCCACACACTGAAACCCCTTCCGCTCATACTGAAACCCCTTCTGCACACACTGAAACACCCTCCCCACACACTGAAACACCTTTCCCACACTCTGAAACCCCTTCCCCACACACGGAAACCCCTACCGCACACAGAGAGATACCTTCCCCACACACTGAAACCCTTCCCCACACACTGAAACACATCCCCACACACTGAAACTCTTTCCCTCACACTGAAACACTTCCCCAGACACTGAAACCCTTCCACACACACTGAGACCCCTTCCCCACACACTGAAAAACCAACCCCACACACTGAAACACCTTCCCCCACACACTGAAACACCTTCCCCACACACTGAAATCCCTTCCCCACACACTGAAAACCTTCACCACACACTGAAACACCTTCCACACACTGTGAGTCCCTTCCCCACACACTGAAACCCCTTCCCCACACACTGAAACACATCCCCACATCAGAAACCCCTTCCCCACACACTGAAACCCCTTCCGCACACACTGAAACATCTTCACCACACACTGAAATCCCTTCCCCACACACTGAAACCCTTTCCGCACACACTGAAACCTCTTCCGCACACACTGAAACACCTTCCCCACACTCTGAAACACCTTCCCCACACTCTAAAACCCCTTCCGCACACACTGAAACAACTTCCCCACACACTGAAACCCCTTCCCCACACACTGAAAGCCTTCCCCACACACTGAAACCCTTTCCGCACAAACTGAAACACATTCCCCACACACTGAAACCCTTCCCCACACACTGAAACAATTCCCCACACACTGAAGCCCTTCCCCACACACTGAAACAGCTTCCCCATACACTGAAATCCCTTCCCCACACACTGAAATACCTTCCCCACACACTGAAACAACTTCCCCACACACTGAAACACCTTCCACACACACTAAAACACCTTCTCCACCCACTGAACCACCTTCCCCACACACTGAAACCCTTCCCCACAAACTGAAACCCCTTCCCCACACACTGAAACCCCTTCCCCACGTACTGAAACCACTTCCCCCCACACTGAAAACCTTGCATAAACTCTGAAACACATCCCCACACACTGAAACATCCCCACACACTGAAACCCATCCCCACACACTGAAACCCATCCCCACACAATGAAAACCTTCCCCACAAACTGAAACACATCCCCACACACTGAAACACATCCCCACACACTGAAACACCTTCCCCACACACTGAAACCCTTCCCCACACACAGAAACATCTTCCCCACACACTGAAAACCGTTCCCCACACACTGAAACCCCTTCCCCGCACACTGAAATACCTACCCCACAAACTGAAACACCTTCCCCACTCATTGAAATCCATTCCCCACACACAGAAACATCTTCCCCACACACTGAAACCCGTTCCCCACACACTGAAACCCCTTCCCCACACACTGAAACACCTTCCCCACACACTGAAACACCTTCCCCACACACTGAAACCCATTCCGCACACACTGAAACACCTACCCAAACACTGAAACCCTCCCCACACACTGAAACCCCTTCCCCACACACTGAAACCCTTCCCCACACAATGAAACCCCTTACCCACACACTGTAACCCCTTCCCCACACTCAGAAACACCTTCCCCATACACTGAAATCCCTTCCCCACACACTGAAACCCATCCACACACACTGAAACCCCTTCCGCACACACTGAAACCCCTTCCGCACACACTGAAACACCTTCCCCATCCTCTAATACCCCTCCCCCCACACTGAAACCCCTACCGCACACAGAGAAATAACTACCCCACACACTGAAACAACTTCCCCACACACTGAAATCCCTTCCCCACACACTCAAACCATTCCCCACACACTGAAACCCCTTCCGCCCACACTGAAACCCGTTCCGCACACACTGAAACACCTACCCCACACTCTGAAACCCCTTCCCCACACACTGAAACCGCCACCACACACACAGAAATAACTTCCCCACACACTGAAACAACTTCCCCACACACTGAATCCCCTTCCCCACACACTGAAACCCTTCCCCACACACTGAAACACATCCCCACACACTGATAACCTTCCCCACACACTGAAAAACCTTCCCCACACACTGAAGCACTTTCCGCACTCACTGAAACACGTTCCCCACACATTGAAACCCTTCCCCACACACTGAAAACCTTCCCCACACACTGAAACAAATTCCCCACACACTGAAACCCCTTCCACACACACTGAAGCACATTCTCCACCCACTGAAGCACCTTCCCCACACACTGAAACCCTTCCCCGCACACTGACACCCTTCCCCACACACTGAAACCCATCCCCACACACTGAAACCACTTCCCCACACACTGAAACACCTTTCCCACACACTGAAAAACCTTCCCCAACACTGAAACCCCTTCTTCACACACTGAAACCCCTTCCCCACACACTGAAACACCTACCCCACACACTGAAACACCTTCCCCACACACTGAAACACCTTCCGCACACACTGAAATCCCTTCCCCACACACTGAAACCCCTTCCCCACACGCTGAAACACATCCCCACACTCAGAATCCCCTTCCCCACACACTGAAACCCCTTCCGCACACACTGAAACCCCTTCAACATACACTGAAACCCCTTCCCCACACACTGAAACCCCTTCCGCACACACTGAAACCCCTTCCGCACACACTGAAACACCTTGCCCACACACTGAAACACCTTCCCCACACTCTGAAACCCCTTCCTCACACACTGAAACCCCTACCGCACACAGAGACATACCTTCCCCACACACTGAAACAACTTCCCCACACACTGAAACCCCTTCCCCACACACTGAAAGACTTCCCCACACACTGAAACACATCCCCACACACTGAAATACTTCCCCAGACACTGAAACCCTTCCCCACACACTGAAACCCCTTGCCACACACAGAAACACCTTCCCCATACACTGAAATCCCTTCCCCACACACTGAAGTACCTTCCCCACACACTGAAACACCTTCCCCACACACTGAAACATCTTCCCCACACACTGAAACCCCTTCCCCACACACTGAAACACATTCCCCAGTCACTGAAACACCTTCCCCACCAACTGAAACACATTCCCCACACACTGAAACAACTTTCCGCACAAACTGAAACACATTCCCCACACACTGAAACCCTTCCCCACACACTGAAACAATTCCCTACACACTGAAACCCTTCCCCACACACTGAAACGGCTTCCCCATACACTGAAATCCCTTCCCCACACACTGAAACACATCCCCACTCTCTGAAACACCTTCCCCACACACTGAAAATCCTTCCGCAGACACTGAAACCCATCCCCACACACTGAAACCCATCCCCACACACTGAAACACATCCCCACACACTGAAACCCCTTCCCCACACACTGAAACACATATCCACACACTGAAACCCCTTCCCACACACTGAAACACATCCACACACAATGAAAACCTTCACCACACACTGAAACACCTTACGCACACCGTGAATCCCTTCCCCACACACTGAAACCCCTTCCCCACACACTGAAACACATCCCCACACTCAGAAACCCCTTCCCCACACACTGAAACCCCTTCGCACACACTGAAACACCTTCACCATACACTGAAACCCCTTCCCCACACACTTAAACCCCTTCCGCTCATACTGAAACCCCTTCTGCACACACTGAAACACCCTCCCCACACACTGAAACACCTTTCCCACACTCTGAAACCCCTTCCCCACACACGGAAACCCCTACCGCACACAGAGAGATACCTTCCCCACACACTGAAACCCTTCCCCACACACTGAAACACATCCGCACACACTGAAACTCTTTCCCTCACACTGAAACACTTCCCCAGACACTGAAACCCTTCCACACACACTGAGACCCCTTCGCCATACACAGAAACTCCTTCCCCATACACTGAAACCCTTCCCCACACACTGAAGCACATCCCAACACACTGAAACACTTCCCCTCACACTGAAACAATTCCCCACACACTGAAACACCTTCCCCATACACTGAAATCCCTTCCCCACACACTGAAATACCTTCCCCACACACTGAAACAACTTCCCCACACACTGAAACACCTTCCCCACACATTGAAACCCTTCCCCACACACTGAAAACCTTCCCCACACACTGAAACAACGTCCCCACACACTGAAACCCCTTCCACACACACTGAAACACCTTCTCCACCCACTGAACCTCCTTCCCCACACAATGAAACACCTTCCCCACACACTGAAACACTTTCCGCACTCACTGAAACACATTCCCCACACACTGAAACCCCTTCCCCACACACTGAAACCCATCCCCACACACTGAAACACCTTCCCCACACATTGAAACACCTTCCCCACACACTGAAAAACCTTCCCCACACACTGAAACCCCTTCCTCACACACTGAAACCCCTTCCGCACACACTGAAACACCTTCCCCACACACTGCAATCCCTTCCCCACACACTGAAACCCCTTCCCCACACACTGAAACCCTTCCGCACACACACTGAAAACCTTCACCACACACTGAAACACCTTCCGCACATCGTGAATCCCTTCCCCACACACTGAAACACATCCCCACACTCAGAAACCCCTTCCCCACACACTGAAACACCTTCTGCACACACTGAAACACCTTCACCATACACTGTAACACCTTCCCCACACACTTAAACCCCTACCGCACACACTGAAACAACTTCCCCACACACTGAAACACCTTCCCCACACATTGAAACCCTTCCCCACACACTGAAAACCTTCCCCACACACTGAAACAACTTCCCCACACATTGAAACCCCTTCCACACACACTGAAACACCTTCTCCACCCACTGAACCACCTTCCCCACACACTGAAACACCTTCCCCACACACTGAAACACTTTCCGCACTCACTGAAACACATTCCCCACACACTGAAATCCCTTCCCCACACACTGAAACACATCCCCACTCTCTGAAACACCTTCCCCACACACTGAAAATCCTTCCGCACACACTGAAACCCATCCCCACACACTGAAACCCATCCGCACACACTGAAACACATCCCCACACACTGAAACCCCTTCCCACACACTGAAACCCATCTACACACTGTGAAAACCTTCACCACACACTGAAACACCTTCCGCACACCGTGAATCCAATCCCCACACACTGAAACTCCTTCCCCACACACTGAAACACATCCCCACACTCAGAAACCCCTTCCCCACACACTGAAACCCCTTCTGCACACACTGAAACACCTTCACCATACACTGTAACACCTTCCCCACACACTTAAACCCCTTCCACACACATTGAAACCCCTTCCGCACACACTGAAACACCTTCCCCACACACTGAAAAACCTTCCCCACACTCAAAAACCCCTTCCCCACACACTGAAACCCCTACCGCACACAGAGAAATAACTTCCCCACACACTGAAACAACTTCCCCACACACTGAAATCCCTTCCCCACACACTGAAACCCTTCCCCACACACTGAAACACATCTCCACACACTGAAACCCTTCCCCTCACACTGAAACACTTCCCCAGACACTGAAACCCTTCCCCACACACAGAAACCCCTTCCCCACACTCAGAAACACCTTACCCATACACTGAAATCCCTTCCCCACACACTGAAATACCTTCCCCACACACTGAAACACCTTCCCCACACACTGAAACACTTTCCGCACTCACTGAAACACATTCCCCACACACTGAAACCATTCCCCGCACACTGAAACCCCTTCCCCACACACTGAAACCCATCCCCACACACTGAAACCCCTTCCCCACACACTGAAACACCTTCCCCACACATTGAGACACATTCCCCACACACTGAAAAACCTTTCCCACACACTGAAACCCCTTCCTCACACACTGAAACCCCAACCCCACACACTGAAACACCTACCCCACACACTGAAACACCTTCCCCACACACTGAAACACCTTCCCCACACACTGAAATACCTTCTCCACACACTGAAACCCCTTCCCCACACACTGAAACCCTTCCGCACACACTGAAATCCTTCGCCATACACTGAAACACCTTCCACACACTGTGAATCCCTTCCCCCACAGTGAAACCCCTTCCCCACACACTGAAACACATCCCCACACTCAGAAACCGCTTCCCCACACACTGAAACCCCTTCCGCACACACTGAAACACCTTCGCCATACACTGAAACCCCTTCCCTACACACTGAAACCCCTTCCGCACACACTGAAACCCATTCCGCACACACTGAAACATTTCCCCACACACTGAAACACCTTCCGCACACCGTGAATCCAATCCCCACACACTGAAACTCCTTCCCCACACACTGAAACACATCCCCACACTCAGAAACCCCTTCCCCACACACTGAAACCCCTTCTGCACACACTGAAACACCTTCACCATACACTGTAACACCTTCCCCACACACTTAAACCCCTTCCACACACATTGAAACCCCTTCCGCACACACTGAAACACCTTCCCCACACGCTGAAAAACCTTCCCCACACTCAAAAACCCCTTCCCCACACACTGAAACCCCTACCGCACACAGAGAAATAACTTCCCCACACACTGAAACAACTTCCCCACACACTGAAATCCCTTCCCCACACACTGAAACCCTTTCCCACACACTGAAACACATCTCCACACACTGAAACCCTTCCCCTCACACTGAAACACTTCCCCAGACACTGAAACCCTTCCCCACACACAGAAACCCCTTCCCCACACTCAGAAACACCTTACCCATACACTGAAATACCTTCCCCACACACTGAAACACCTTCCCCAATCACTGAAACACTTTCCGCACTCACTGAAACACATTCCCCACACACTGAAACCATTCCCCGCACACTGAAACCCCTTCCCCACACACTGAAACCCATCCCCACACACTGAAACCCCTTCCCCACACACTGAAACACCTTCCCCACTTTCTGAAACCCCTTCCCCACACACTGAAACCCATCCCCACACACTGAAACCAATCCCCAGACACTGAAACCCATCCCCACACACTGAAAGACCTTCTCCACACACTGAAACACTTCCCCACACACTGAAACACATCCCCAAACACTGAAAAACCTTCCCCACACACTGAAACCCCTTCCTCACACACTGAAACCCCTTCCGCACACACTGAAACACCTACCCCACAAACTGAAACACCTTCCCCACACACTGAAACACCTTCCCCACACACTGAAATCCCTTCCCCACACACTGAAACCCCTTCCTCACACACTGAAACCCTTCCGCACACACTGAAAACCTTCACCACACACTGAAACACCTTCCGCACACCGTGAATCCCTTCCCCACACACTGAAACCCCTTCCCCGCACACTAAAACAAATCCCCACACTCAGAAATCCCTTCCCCACACACTGAAACCCCTTCTGCACTCACTGAAACACATTCCCCACACACTGAAACCATTCCCCGCACACTGAAACCCCTTCCCCACACACTGAAACCCATCCCCACACACTGAAACCCCTTCCCCACACACAGAAACACCTTCCCCACACATTGAGACACATTCCCCACACACTGAAAAACCTTTCCCACACACTGAAACCCCTTCCTCACACACTGAAACCCCAACCCCACACACTGAAACACCTACCCCACACACTGAAACACCTTCCCCACACACTGAAACACCTTCCCCACACACTGAAATACCTTCCCCACACACTGAAACCCCTTCCCCACACACTGAAACCCTTCCGCACACACTGAAATCCTTCGCCATACACTGAAACACCTTCCACACACTGTGAATCCCTTCCCCCACACTGAAACCCCTTCCCCACACACTGAAACACATCCCCACACTCAGAAACCCCTTCCCCACACACTGAAACCCCTTCCGCACACACTGAAACACCTTCAACATACACTGAAACCCCTTCCCTACACACTGAAACCCCTTCCGCACACACTGAAACCCATTCCGCACACACTGAAACATTTCCCCACACACTGAAACACCTTCCCCACACTCTAAAACCACTTCCCCACACACTGAAACCCCTACCGCACACAGAGAAATACCTTCCCCACACACTGAAACAACTTCCCCACACACTGAAACCCCTACCGCACAAAGAGAAATACCTACCCCACACACTGAAACAAATTCCCCACACACTGAAACCCCTTCCCCACACACTGAAACACTTCCCCAGACACTGAAAACCTTCCCCACGCACTGAAACCCCTTCCCCACACACAGAAACACCTTCCCCATAAACTGAAATCCCTTCCCCACACACTGAAATACCTTCCCCACACACTGAAACACCTTCCGCACACACTGAAACCCCTTCCCCACACTTTGAAACCATTCGCCACACACTGAAACCCCTTCCCCACACACTGAAACCCCTTCCCCACACACTGAAACACCTTCCCCACTCACTGAAACACCTCCCCACAAACTGAAACACCTTCCCCACACACTGAAACACCTTCCCCACACAATGAAACCCCTACCGCACACAGAGAAATACCTTCCCCACACACTGAAACAACTTCCCCACACACTGAAATCCCTTCCCCACACACTGAAACCCTTCCCCACACACTGAAACACATCCCCACACAATGAAACCCTTCCCCTCACACTGAAACACTTCCCCAGACACTGAAAACTTTCCCCACACACTGAAACCCCTTCCCCACACACAGAAACACCATCCCCACACACTGAAACCCCTTCCCCACACTTTGAAACACTTCCCCACACACTGAAACACCTTCCCCACACACTGAAACCCTTCCCCACACAATGAAACCCCTTCCCCACACACTGAAACACCTTCCCCACACACTGAAACACCTTCCCCACACACAGAATCACGTTCACAGCACACAGTGAAACACCTTCCCCACACACTGCAACACGTTCCCCACACTCTGAAATCCCTTTACCACACACTGAAAAACATCCCCACACACTTACACCCCTTCCCCACACGCTGAAATCCATTCCCACACTCTTAAACCCATCCCCACACACAGAAACACCTACCCCACACACGGATACCCTTCCCCACACAGTGCAACACATCCCCACACACTGAAACACATCCCCACACACTGAAACACCTTCCCCACACACTGAAACCCTTTCCCCACACACTGAAACAAGTTCGCGGCACACTGAAACACATACCCCACACACTGAAATCCCTTCCCCACACATTGAAACACCTTCCCCACACACTGAAATACCTACCCCACAAACTGAAACACCTTCCCCACTCACTGAAATCCATTCCCCACCCACAGAAACATCTTCCCCACACTCTGAAAACCGTTCCCCACACACTGAAACCCCTTCCCCACACACTGAAACACCTTCCCCACACACTGAAACACCTTCCCCACACACTGAAGCCCATTCCGCACACGCTGAAACACCTACCCAAACACTGAAACCCTCCCCACACACTGAAACCCCTTCCCCACACACTGAAACCCTTCCCCACACAATGAAACCCCTTCCCCACACACTGAAACACCTTCACAGCACACAGTGAAACACCTTCCCCACACACTGCAACACGTTCCCCACACTCTGAAACACCTTCCCCACACACTGAAAAACATCCATACACACTTACACCCCTTCCCCACTCGCTGAAATCCATCCCCACACTATTAAACGCATCCCCACACACAGAAACACCTTCCCCACACACGGATACCTTTCCCCACACAGTGGAACACATCCCGACACACTGAAACACATCCCGACACACTGAAAGACATCCCCACACAATGAAACATCCTTCCCCACACACTGAAACCCTTTCCCCACACGCTGAAACAAGTTCGCGACGGACTGAAACACATACCCCACACACTGAAATCCCTTCCCCACACATTGAAACACCTTCCCCACACACTGAAATACCTACCCCACAAACTGAAACACCTTCCCCACTCACTGAAATCCATTCCCCACACACTGAAACACCTCACAGCACACAGTGAAACACCTTCCCCCCACACAGAAACCCGTTCCCCACACAATGAAAACCCTTCCCCACACACTGAAACACATCCCCACACACTGAAACCCCTTCCCCACACACTGAAACCCCTTGCCCCCTCACTGAAACCCTTCCCCACTTTCTGAAACCCCTTCCCCACACACTGAAACCCATCCCCACACACTGAAACCAATCCCCAGACACTGAAACCCATCCCCACACACTGAAAGACCTTCTCCCCACACTGAAACACTTCCCCACACACTGAAACACATCCCCAAACACTGAAAAACCTTCCCCACACACTGAAACCCCTTCCTCACACACTGAAACCCCTTCCGCACACACTGAAACACCTACCCCACACACTGAAACACCTTCCCCACACACTGAAACACCTTCCCCACACACTGAAATCCCTTCCCCACACACTGAAACCCCTTCCTCACACACTGAAACCCTTCCGCACACACTGAAAACCTTCACCACACACTGAAACACCTTCCGCACACCGTGAATCCCTTCCCCACACACTGAAACCCCTTCCCCGCACACTGAAACAAATCCCCACACTCAGAAATCCCTTCCCCACACACTGAAACCCCTTCTGCACACACTGAAACACCTTCACCATACACTGAAACACCTTCCCCACACACTTAAACCCCTTCCGCACGCACTGAAACCCCTTCCGCACACACTGAAACACCTTCACCATACACTGAAACCCCTTCCCCACACACTGAAACCCCTTCCGCACACACTGAAACCCCTTCCGCACTCACTGAAACATTTCCCCACACACTGAAACACCTTCCCCACACTTTAAAACCCCTTCCCCACACACTGAAACCCCTACCGCACAAAGAGAAATACCTTCCCCACACACTGAAACAACTTCCCCACACACTGAAACCCCTTCCCAACACACTGAAAGCCTTCCCCACACACTGAAACACATCCCCACACACTGAAACCCTTCCCCTCACACTGAAACACTTCCCCAGTCACTGAAAAACCTCCCCACTCACTGAAACCCCTTCCCCTCACACAGAAACACCTTCCCCATAAACTGAAATACCTTCCCCACACACTGAAACACCTTCCCCACACACTGAAACCCCTTCCCCATACTTTGAAACCCTTCCCCACACACTGAAACACCTTCCCCACACACTGAAACCCCATCCCCACACACTGAAACACCTTCCCCACTCACTGAAACACCTTCCCCACACACTGAAACACCTTCCCCACACACTGAAACACCATCCCCACACTCTAAAACCCCTTCCCCACACACTGAAAACCCTACCGCACACAGAGAAATACCTTCCCCACACACTGAAACAACTTCCCCACACACTGAAATCCCTTCCCCACACACTGAAACACCTTCCCCACACACTGAAACCCTTTCCCCAAACACTGAAACAAGTTCGCGGCACACTGAAACACATACCCCACACACTGAAATCCCTTCCCCACACTTTGAAACACCTTCCCCACACACTGAAATACCTACCCCACAAACTGAAACACCTTCCCCACTCACTGAAATCCATTCCCCACCCACAGAAACATCTTCCCCACACACTGAAAACCGTTCCCCACACACTGAAACCCCTTCCCCACACACTGAAACACCTTCCCCACACACTGAAACACCTTCCCCACACACTGAAACCCATTCCGCACACGCTGAAACACCTACCCAAACACTGAAACCCTCCCCACACACTGAAACCCCTTCCCCACACACTGAAACCCTTCCCCACACAATGAAACCCCTTCCCCACACACTGAAACACCTTCACAGCACACAGTGAAACACCTTCCCCACACACTGCAACACGTTCCCCACACTCTGAAACACCTTCCCCACACACTGAAAAACATCCATACACACTTACACCCCTTCCCCACTCGCTGAAATCCATCCCCACACTATTAAACGCATCCCCACACACAGAAACACCTTCCCCACACACGGATACCCTTCCCCACACAGTGAAACACATCCCGACACGCTGAAACACATCCCGACACACTGAAAGACATCCCCACACAATGAAACATCCTTCCCCACACACTGAAACCCTTTCCCCACACGCTGAAACAAGTTCGCGACGGACTGAAACACATACCCCACACACTGAAATCCCTTCCCCACACATTGAAACACCTTCCCCACACACTGAAATACCTACCCCACAAACTGAAACACCTTCCCCACTCACTGAAATCCATTCCCCACACACTGAAACACCTCACAGCACACAGTGAAACACCTTCCCCCCACACAGAAACCCGTTCCCCACACAATGAAAACCCTTCCCCACACACTGAAACACATCCCCACACACTGAAACCCCTTCCCCACACACTGAAACCCCTTGCCCCCTCACTGAAACCCTTCCCCACTTTCTGAAACCCCTTCCCCACACACTGAAACCCATCCCCTCACACTGAAACCAATCCCCAGACACTGAAATCCATCCTCACACACTGAAAGACCTTCTCCACATACTGAAACACTTCCCCACACACTGAAACACATCCCCAAACACTGAAAAACCTTCCCCACACACTGAAACCCCTTCCTCACACACTGAAACCCCTTCCGCACACACTGAAACACCTACCCCACACACTGAAACACCTTCCCCACACACTGAAACACCTTCCCCACACACTGAAATCCCTTCCCCACACACTGAAACCCCTTCCTCACACACTGAAACCCTTCCGCACACACTGAAAACCTTCACCACACACTGAAACACCTTCCGCACACCGTGAATCCCTTCCCCACACACTGAAACCCCTTCCCCGCACACTGAAACCAATCCCCACACTCAGAAATCCCTTCCCCACACACTGAAACCCCTTCTGCACACACTGAAACACCTTCACCATACACTGAAACACCTTCCCCACACACTTAAACCCCTTCCGCACGCACTGAAACCCCTTCCGCACACACTGAAACACCGTCACCATACACTGAAACCCCTTCCCCACACACTGAAACCCCTTCCGCACACACTGAAACCCCTTCCGCACTCACTGAAACATTTCCCCACACACTGAAACACCTACCCCACACTTTAAAACCCCTTCCCCACACACTGAAACCCCTACCGCACAAAGAGAAATACCTTCCCCACACACTGAAACAACTTCCCCACACACTGAAACCCCTTCCCAACACACTGAAAGCCTTCCCCACACACTGAAACACATCCCCACACACTGAAACCCTTCCCCTCACACTGAAACACTTCCCCAGACACTGAAAAACCTCCCCACACACTGAGACCCCTTCCCCTCACACAGAAACACCTTCCCCATAAACTGAAATCCCTTCCCCACACACTGAAATACCTTCCCCACACACTGAAACACCTTCCCCACACACTGAAACCCCTTCCCCACACTTTGAAACCCTTCCCCACACACTGAAACACCTTCCCCACACACTGAAACCCCATCCCCACACACTGAAACACCTACCCCACTCACTGAAACACCTTCCCCACACACTGAAACCCCTTCCCCACACACTGAAACACCATCCCCACACTCTAAAACCCCTTCCCCACACACTGAAAACCCTACCGCACACAGAGAAATACCTTCCCCACACACTGAAACAACTTCCCCACACACTGAAATCCCTTCCCCACACACTGAAACCCATCCCCACACACTGAAACACATCCCCACACACTGAAACCCTTCCCCTCACACTGAAACACTTCCCCAGACACTGAAACCCTTCCCCACACACTGAAACCCCTTCCCCACACACAGAAACACCTTCCCCATACACTGAAATCCCTTCCCCACACACTGCAATACCTTCCCCACACACTGAAACACCTTCCCCACTCACTGAAACACATTCCCCACACACTGAAACCCTTCCCCGCACACTGCAACCCCTTCCCCACACACTGAAACCCATCCCCACACACTGAAAAACCTTCCCCACACACTGAAACCCCTTCCTCACAAAC
Organism: Heterodontus francisci; assembly: GCF_036365525.1. Lineage (NCBI taxonomy): Eukaryota > Metazoa > Chordata > Chondrichthyes > Heterodontiformes > Heterodontidae > Heterodontus > Heterodontus francisci. The sequence goes on from NC_090398.1 coordinate 59,803,987, forward strand.
TGAAACCCCTTCCCCACACACTGAAACACCTACCCCACACACTGAAACACCTTCCCCACACACTGAAACACCTTCCCCACACACTGAAATCCCTTCCCCACACACTGAAACCCCTTCCCCACACACTGAAACCCTCCCGCACACACTGAAAACCTTCACCACACACTGAAACACCTTCCGCACACTGTGAGTCCCTTCCCCACACACTGTAACCCCTTCCCCGCACACTGAAACACATCCCCACAATCAGAAACCCCTTCCCCACACACTGAAACCCCTTCCGCACACACTGAAACACCTTCACCATGCACTGAAACCCCTTCCCCACACACTGAAACCCTTTCCGCACACACTGAATTCCCTTCCGCACACACTGAAACACCTTCCCCACACACTGAAACACCTTCCCCACACTCTAAAACCCCTTCCACACACACTGAAACCCCTACCGCACACAGCGAAATACCTTCCCCGCACACTGAAACCCCTTCCCCACACACAGAAACAACTTCCCCACACACTGAAAAACCTTCCCCACGCACTGAAACCCCTTCCCCACACACTGAAACACCTTCCCCACTAACAGAAACACCTTCCCCACACACTGAAACACCTTTCCCACACACTGAAACACCTTCCCCACACTCTAAAACCCCTTCCCCACACACTGAAACCCCTACCGCACACAGAGAAATACCTTCCCCACACACTGAAACACATCCCCACACACTGAAACCCTTCCCCTCACACTGAAACACTTCCCCAGACACTGAAACCCTTCCCCACACACTGAAACCCCTTCCCCACACACAGAAACACCTTCCCCATACACTGAAATCCCTTCCCCACACACTGAAATACCTTCCCCACACACTGAAACACCTTCCCCACACACTGAAACACTTTCCGCACTCACTGAAACACATTCCCCACACACTGAAACCCTTCCCCGCACACTGAAACCCCTTCCCCACACACGGAAACACCTTCCCCACACATTGAAACACCTTCCCCACACACTGAAAAACCTTCCCCACACACTGAAACCCCTTCCTCACACACTGAAACCCCTTCCCCACACACTGAAACACCTACCCCACACACTGAAATCCCTTCCCCACACACTGAAACCCCTTCCCCACACACTGAAACCCTTCCGCACACACTGAAAACCTTCACCACACACTGAAACACCTTCTGCACACTGTGAGTCCCTTCCCCACACACTGTAACCCCTTCCCCACACACTGAAACGCATCCCCACAATCAGAAACCCCTTCCCCACACACTGAAACCCCTTCCGCACAAACTGAAACACCTTCACCATGCACTGAAACCCCTTCCCCACACACTGAAACACCTTCCCCACACACTGAAACACCTTCCCCACACACTGAAACCCATTCCGCACACGCTGAAACACCTACCCAAACACTGAAACCCTCCCCACACACTGAAACCCTTCCCCACACAATGAAACCCCTTCCCCACACACTGAAACACCTTCACAGCACACAGTGAAACACCTTCCCCACACACTGCAACACGTTCCCCACACTCTGAAACACCTTCCCCACACACTGAAAAACATCCATACACACTTACACCCCTTCCCCACTCGCTGAAATCCATCCCCACACTATTAAACGCATCCCCACACACAGAAACACATTCCCCACACACGGATACCCTTCCCCACACAGTGAAACACATCCCGACACACTGAAACACATCCCGACACACTGAAAGACATCCCCACACAATGAAACATCCTTCCCCACACACTGAAACCCTTTCCCCACACGCTGAAACAAGTTCGCGACGGACTGAAACACATACCCCACACACTGAAATCCCTTCCCCACACATTGAAACACCTTCCCCACACACTGAAATACCTACCCCACAAACTGAAACACCTTCCCCACTCACTGAAATCCATTCCCCACACACTGAAACACCTCACAGCACACAGTGAAACACCTTCCCCCCACACAGAAACCCGTTCCCCACACAATGAAAACCCTTCCCCACACACTGAAACACATCCCCACACACTGAAACCCCTTCCCCACACACTGAAACCCCTTGCCCACTCACTGAAACCCTTCCCCACTTTCTGAAACCCCTTCCCCACACACTGAAACCCATCCCCACACACTGAAACCAATCCCCAGACACTGAAACCCATCCCCACACACTGAAAGACCTTCTTCACACACTGAAACACTTCCCCACACACTGAAACACATCCCCAAACACTGAAAAACCTTCCCCACACACTGAAACCCCTTCCTCACACACTGAAACCCCTTCCGCACACACTGAAACACCTACCCCACACACTGAAACACCTTCCCCACACACTGAAACACCTTCCCCACACACTGAAATCCCTTCCCCACACACTGAAACCCCTTCCTCACACACTGAAACCCTTCCGCACACACTGAAAACCTTCACCACACACTGAAACACCTTCCGCACACCGTGAATCCCTTCCCCACACACTGAAACCCCTTCCCCGCACACTGAAACAAATCCCCACACTCAGAAATCCCTTCCCCACACACTGAAACCCCTTCTGCACACACTGAAACACCTTCACCATACACTGAAACACCTTCCCCACACACTTAAACCCCTTCCGCACGCACTGAAACCCCTTCCGCACACACTGAAACACCTTCACCATACACTGAAACCCCTTCCCCACACACTGAAACCCCTTCCGCACACACTGAAACCCCTTCCGCACTCACTGAAACATTTCCCCACACACTGAAACACCTTCCCCACACTTTAAAACCCCTTCCCCACACACTGAAACCCCTACCGCACAAAGAGAAATACCTTCCCCACACACTGAAACAACTTCCCCACACACTGAAACCCCTTCCCAACACACTGAAAGCCTTCCCCACACACTGAAACACATCCCCACACACTGAAACCCTTCCCCTCACACTGAAACACTTCCCCAGACACTGAAAAACCTCCCCACACACTGAAACCCCTTCCCCTCACACAGAAACACCTTCCCCATAAACTGAAATCCCTTCCCCACACACTGAAACCCCTTCCTCACACACTGAAACCCTTCCGCACACACTGAAAACCTTCGCCACACACTGAAACACCTTCCGCACACCGTGAATCCCTTCCCCACACACTGAAACCCCTTCCCCGCACACTGAAACAAATCCCCACACTCAGAAATCCCTTCCCCACACACTGAAACCCCTTCTGCACACACTGAAACACCTTCACCATACACTGAAACACCTTCCCCACACACTTAATCCCCTTCCGCACGCACTGAAACCCCTTCCGCACACACTGAAACACCTTCACCATACACTGAAACCCCTTCCCCACACACTGAAACCCCTTCCGCACACACTGAAACCCCTTCCGCACTCACTGAAACATTTCCCCACACACTGAAACACCTTCCCCACACTTTAAAACCCCTTCCCCACACACTGAAACCCCTACCGCACAAAGAGAAATACCTTCCCCACACACTGAAACAACTTCCCCACACACTGAAACCCCTTCCCAACACACTGAAAGCCTTCCCCACACACTGAAACACATCCCCACACACTGAAACCCTTCCCCTCACACTGAAACACTTCCCCAGACACTGAAAAACCTCCCCACACACTGAAACCCCTTCCCCTCACACAGAAACACCTTCCCCATAAACTGAAATCCCTTCCCCACACACTGAAATACCTTCCCCACACACTGAAACACCTTCCCCACACACTGAAACCCCTTCCCCACACTTTGAAACCCTTCCCCACACACTGAAACACCTTCCCCACACACTGAAACCCCATCCCCACACACTGAAACACCTTCCCCACTCACTGAAACACCTTCCCCACACACTGAAACACCTTCCCCACACATTGAAACACCATCCCCACACTCTAAAACCCCTTCCCCACACACTGAAAACCCTACCGCACACAGAGAAATACCTTCCCCACACACTGAAACAACATCCCCACACACTGAAATCCCTTCCCCACACACTGAAACACCTTCCCCACACACTGAAACCCTTTCCCCACACACTGAAACAAGTTCGCGGCACACTGAAACACATACCCCACACACTGAAATCCCTTCCCCACACATTGAAACACCTTCCCCACACACTGAAATACCTACCCCACAAACTGAAACACCTTCCCCACTCACTGAAATCCATTCCCCACCCACAGAAACATCTTCACCACACACTGAAAACCGTTCCCCACACACTGAAACCCCTTCCCCACACACTGAAACACCTTCCCCACACACTGAAACACCTTCCCCACACACTGAAACCCATTCCGCACACGCTGAAACACCTACCCAAACACTGAAACCCTCCCCACACACTGAAACCCCTTCCCCACACACTGAAACCCTTCCCCACACAATGAAACCCCTTCCCCACACACTGAAACACCTTCACAGCACACAGTGAAACACCTTCCCCACACACTGCAACACGTTCCCCACACTCTGAAACACCTTCCCCACACACTGAAAAACATCCATACACACTTACACCCCTTCCCCACTCGCCGAAATCCATCCCCACACTATTAAACGCATCCCCACACACAGAAACACCTTCCCCACACACGGATACCCTTCCCCACACAGTGAAACACATCCCGACACACTGAAACACATCCCGACACACTGAAAGACATCCCCACACAATGAAACATCCTTCCCCACACACTGAAACCCTTTCCCCACACGCTGAAACAAGTTCGCGACGGACTGAAACACATACCCCACACACTGAAATCCCTTCCCCACACATTGAAACACCTTCCCCACACACTGAAATACCTACCCCACAAACTGAAACACCTTCCCCACTCACTGAAATCCATTCCCCACACACTGAAACACCTCACAGCACACAGTGAAACACCTTCCCCCCACACAGAAACCCGTTCCCCACACAATGAAAACCCTTCCCCACACACTGAAACACATCCCCACACACTGAAACCCCTCCCCCACACACTGAAACCCCTTGCCCCCTCACTGAAACCCTTCCCCACTGTCTGAAACCCCTTCCCCACACACTGAAACCCATCCCCACACACTGAAACCAATCCCCAGACACTGAAACCCATCCCCACACACTGAAAGACCTTCTCCACACACTGAAACACTTCCCCACACACTGAAACACATCCCCAAACACTGAAAAACCTTCCCCACACACTGAAACCCCTTCCTCACACACTGAAACCCCTTCCGCACACACTGAAACACCTACCCCACACACTGAAACACCTTCCCCACACACTGAAACAACTTCCCCACACACTGAAATCCCTTCCCCACACACTGAAACCCCTTCCTCACACACTGAAACCCTTCCGCACACACTGAAAACCTTCACCACACACTGAAACACCTTCCGCACACCGTGAATCCCTTCCCCACACACTGAAACCCCTTCCCCGCACACTGAAACAAATCCCCACACTCAGAAATCCCTTCCCCACACACTGAAACCCCTTCTGCACACACTGAAACACCTTCACCATACACTGAAACACCTTCCCCACACACTTAAACCCCTTCCGCACGCACTGAAACCCCTTCCGCACACACTGAAACACCTTCACCATACACTGAAACCCCTTCCCCACACACTGAAACCCCTTCCGCACACACTGAAACCCCTTCCGCACTCACTGAAACATTTCCCCACACACTGAAACACCTTCCCCACACTTTAAAACCCCTTCCCCACACACTGAAACCCCTACCGCACAAAGAGAAATACCTTCCCCACACACTGAAACAACTTCCCCACACACTGAAACCCCTTCCCAACACACTGAAAGCCTTCCCCACACACTGAAACACATCCCCACACACTGAAACCCTTCCCCTCACACTGAAACACTTCCCCAGACACTGAAAAACCTCCCCACACACTGAAACCCCTTCCCCTCACACAGAAACACCTTCCCCATAAACTGAAATCCCTTCCCCACACACTGAAATACCTTCCCCACACACTGAAACACCTTCCCCACACACTGAAACCCCTTCCCCACACTTTGAAACCCTTCCCCACACACTGAAACACCTTCCCCACACACTGAAACCCCATCCCCACACACTGAAACACCTTCCCCACTCACTGAAACACCTTCCCCACACACTGAAACACCTTCCCCACACACTGAAACACCATCCCCACACTCTAAAACCCCTTCCCCACACACTGAAAACCCTACCGCACACAGAGAAATACCTTCCCCACACACTGAAACAACTTCCCCACACACTGAAATCCCTTCCCCACACACTGAAACCCATCCCCACACACTGAAACACATCCCCACACACTGAAACCCTTCCCCTCACACTGAAACACTTCCCCAGACACTGAAACCCTTCCCCACACACTGAAACCCCTTCCCCACACACAGAAACACCTTCCCCATACACTGAAATCCCTTCCCCACACACTGAAATACCTTCCCCACACACTGAAACACCTTCCCCACTCACTGAAACACATTCCCCACACACTGAAACCATTCCCCGCAAACTGCAACCCCTTCCCCACACACTGAAACCCATCCCCACACACTGAAACCCCTTCCACACACACTGAAACTCCTTCCACACACATTGAAACACCTCCCCACACACTGAAAAACCTTCCCCACACACTGAAACCCCTTCCTCACACACTGAAACCCCTTCCCCACACACTGAAACACCTACCCCACACACTGAAACACCTTCCCCACACACTGAAACACCTTCCCCAAACACTGAAATCCCTTCCCCACACACTGAAACCCCTTCCCCACACACTGAAACCCTTCCGCACACACTGAAAACCTTCACCACACACTGAAACACCTTCCGCACACTGTGAGTCCCTTCCCCACACACTGTAACCCCTTCCCCGCACACTGAAACACATCCCCACAATCAGAAACCCCTTCCCCACACACTGAAACCCCTTCCGCACACACTGAAACACCTTCACCATGCACTGAAACCCCTTCCCCACACACTGAAACCCTTTCCGCACACACTGAATTCCCTTCCGCACACACTGAAACACCTTCCCCACACACTGAAACACCTTCCCCACACTCTAAAACCCCTTCCCCACACACTGAAACCCCTACCGCACACAGCGAAATACCTTCCCCGCGCACTGAAACCCCTTCCCCACACACAGAAACAACTTCCCCACACACTGAAAAACCTTCCCCACACACTGAAACCCCTTCCCCACACACTGAAACACCTTCCCCACTAACAGAAACACCTTCCCCACACACTGAAACACCTTTCCCACACACTGAAACACCTTCCCCACACTCTAAAACCCCTTCCCCACACACTGAAACCCCTACCGCACACAGAGAAATACCTTCCCCACACACTGAAACACATCCCCACACACTGAAACCCTTCCCCTCACACTGAAACACTTCCCCAGACACTGAAACCCTTCCCCACACACTGAAACCCCTTCCCCACACACAGAAACACCTTCCCCATACACTGAAATCCCTTCCCCACACACTGAAATACCTTCCCCACACACTGAAACACCTTCCCCACACACTGAAACACTTTCCGCACTCACTGAAACACATTCCCCACACACTGAAACCCTTCCCCGCACACTGAAACCCCTTCCCCACACACGGAAACACCTTCCCCACACATTGAAACACCTTCCCCACACACTGAAAAACCTTCCCCACACACTGAAACCCCTTCCTCACACACTGAAACCCCTTCCCCACACACTGAAACACCTACCCCACACACTGAAATCCCTTCCCCACACACTGAAACCCCTTCCCCACACACTGAAACCCTTCCGCACACACTGAAAACCTTCACCACACACTGAAACACCTTCTGCACACTGTGAGTCCCTTCCCCACACACTGTAACCCCTTCCCCACACACTGAAACGCATCCCCACAATCAGAAACCCCTTCCCCACACACTGAAACCCCTTCCGCACAAACTGAAACACCTTCACCATGCACTGAAATCCCTTCCCCACACACTGAAACCCTTTCCGCACACACTGAAACCCCTTCTGCACACACTGAAACACCTTCACCACACACTGAAACACCTACCCCACACTGTAAAACCCCTTCCCCACGCACTGAAACCCCTAACGCACACAGAGAAATACCTTCCCCACACACTGAAACAACTTCCCCACACTGAAACGCCTTCCCCACACACTGAAAGCCTTCCCCACACACTGAAAGACATCCCCAAACACTGAAACCCTTCCCCTCACACTGAAACACTTCCCCAGACACTGAAAACCTTCCCCACACACTGAAACCCATTCCCCACACACAGAAACACCTTCCCCATAAACTGAAATCCCTTCCCCACACACTGAAATACCTTCCCCACACACTGAAACACCTTCCCCACACACTGAAACCCCTTCCCCACACTTTGAAACCCTTCCCCACACACTGAAACACCTTCCCCACACACTGAAACCCCTTCCCCACGCACAGAAACACCTTCCCCACTCACTGAAACAACTTCCCCACACACTGAAACACCTTCCCCACACACTGAAACACTTTCCGCACCAACTGAAACACATTCTCCACACACTGAAACCCTTCCCCACACACTGAAACAATTCTCCACACACTGAAACCCTTCCCCACACACTGAAACAGCTTCCCCATACACTGAAATCCCTTCCACACACACTGAAATACCTTCCCCACACACTGAAACAACTTCCCCACACACTGAAACCCCTTCCACACACACTAAAACACCTTCTCCACCCACTGAACCACCTTCCCCACACACTGAAACCCTTCCCCACACACTGAAACCCTTCCCCACACACTGAAACCCCTTCCCCACGTACTGAAACCCCTTCCCCCCACACTGAAACCCTTCCATAAACTCTGAAACACATCCCCACACACTGAAACATCCCCACACACTGAAACCCCTTCCCAACACACTGAAAGCCTTCCCCACACACTGAAACACATCCCCACACACTGAAACCCTTCCCCTCACACTGAAACACTTCCCCAGACACTGAAAAACCTCCCCACACACTGAAACCCCTTCCCCTCACACAGAAACACCTACCCCATAAACTGAAATCCCTTCCCCACAAACTGAAATACATTCCCCACACACTGAAACACCTTCCCCACACACTGAAACCCCTTCCCCACTCTTTGAAACCCTTCCCCACACACTGAAACACCTTCCCCACACACTGAAACCCCATCCCCACACACTGAAACACCTTCCCCACTCACTGAAACACCTTCCCCACACACTGAAACACCTTCCCCACACATTGAAACACCATCCCCACACTCTAAAACCCCTTCCCCACACACTGAAAACCCTACCGCACACAGAGAAATACCTTCCCCACACACTGAAACAACATCCCCACACACTGAAATCCCTTCCCCACACACTGAAACACCTTCCCCACACACTGAAACCCTTTCCCCACACACTGAAACAAGTTCGCGGCACACTGAAACACATACCCCACACACTGAAATCCCTTCCCCACACATTGAAACACCTTCCCCACACACTGAAATACCTACCCCACAAACTGAAACACCTTCCCCACTCACTGAAATCCATTCCCCACCCACAGAAACATCTTCCCCACACACTGAAAACCGTTCCCCACACACTGAAACCCCTTCCCCACACACTGAAACACCTTCCCCACACACTGAAACACCTTCCCCACACACTGAAACCCATTCCGCACACGCTGAAACACCTACCCAAACACTGAAACCCTCCCCACACACTGAAACCCCTTCCCCACACACTGAAACCCTTCCCCACACAATGAAACCCCTTCCCCACACACTGAAACACCTTCACAGCACACAGTGAAACACCTTCCCCACACACTGCAACACGTTCCCCACACTCTGAAACACCTTCCCCACACACTGAAAAACATCCATACACACTTACACCCCTTCCCCACTCGCTGAAATCCATCCCCACACTATTAAACGCATCCCCACACACAGAAACACCTTCCCCACACACGGATACCCTTCCCCACACAGTGAAACACATCCCGACACACTGAAACACATCCCGACACACTGAAAGACATCCCCACACAATGAAACATCCTTCCCCACACACTGAAACCCTTTCCCCACACGCTGAAACAAGTTCGCGACGGACTGAAACACATACCCCACACACTGAAATCCCTTCCCCACACATTGAAACACCTTCCCCACACACTGAAATACCTACCCCACAAACTGAAACACCTTCCCCACTCACTGAAATCCATTCCCCACACACTGAAACACCTCACAGCACACAGTGAAACACCTTCCCCCCACACAGAAACCCGTTCCCCACACAATGAAAACCCTTCCCCACACACTGAAACACATCCCCACACACTGAAACCCCTCCCCCACACACTGAAACCCCTTGCCCCCTCACTGAAACCCTTCCCCACTTTCTGAAACCCCTTCCCCACACACTGAAACCCATCCCCACACACTGAAACCAATCCCCAGACACTGAAACCCATCCCCACACACTGAAAGACCTTCTCCACACACTGAAACACTTCCCCACACACTGAAACACATCCCCAAACTCTGAAAAACCTTCCCCACACACTGAAACCCCTTCCTCACACACTGAAACCCCTTCCGCACACACTGAAACGCCTACCCCACACACTGAAACACCTTCCCCACACACTGAAACAACTTCCCCACACACTGAAATCCCTTCCCCACACACTGAAACCCCTTCCTCACACACTGAAACCCTTCCGCACACACTGAAAACCTTCACCACACACTGAAACACCTTCCGCACACCGTGAATCCCTTCCCCACACACTGAAACCCCTTCCCCGCACACTGAAACAAATCCCCACACTCAGAAATCCCTTCCCCACACACTGAAACCCCTTCTGCACACACTGAAACACCTTCACCATACACTGAAACACCTTCCCCACACACTTAAACCCCTTCCGCACGCACTGAAACCCCTTCCCCACACACTGAAACCCCTTCCGCACACACTGAAACCCCTTCCGCACTCACTGAAACATTTCCCCACACACTGAAACACCTTCCCCACACTTTAAAACCCCTTCCCCACACACTGAAACCCCTACCGCACAAAGAGAAATACCTTCCCCACACACTGAAACAACTTCCCCACACACTGAAACCCCTTCCCAACACACTGAAAGCCTTCCCCACACACTGAAACACATCCCCACACACTGAAACCCTTCCCCTCACACTGAAACACTTCCCCAGACACTGAAAAACCTCCCCACACACTGAAACCCCTTCCCCTCACACAGAAACACCTTCCCCATAAACTGAAATCCCTTCCCCACACACTGAAATACCTTCCCCACACACTGAAACACCTTCCCCACACACTGAAACCCCTTCCCCACACTTTGAAACCCTTCCCCACACACTGAAACACCTTCCCCACACACTGAAACCCCATCCCCACACACTGAAACACCTTCCCCACTCACTGAAACACCTTCCCCACACACTGAAATACCTACCCCACAAACTGAGACACCTTCCCCACTCACTGAAATCCATTCCCCACCCACAGAAACATCTTCCCCACACACTGAAAACCGTTCCCCACACACTGAAACCCCTTCCCCACACACTGAAACACCTTCCCCACACACTGAAACACCTTCCCCACACACTGAAACCCATTCCGCACACGCTGAAACACCTACCCAAACACTGAAACCCTCCCCACACACTGAAACCCCTTCCCCACACACTGAAACCCTTCCCCACACAATGAAACCCCTTCCCCACACACTGAAACACCTTCACAGCACACAGTGAAACACCTTCCCCACACACTGCAACACGTTCCCCACACTCTGAAACACCTTCCCCACACACTGAAAAACATCCATACACACTTACACCCCTTCCCCACTCGCTGAAATCCATCCCCACACTATTAAACGCATCCCCACACACAGAAACACCTTCCCCACACACGGATACCCTTCCCCACACAGTGAAACACATCCCGACACACTGAAACACATCCCGACACACTGAAAGACATCCCCACACAATGAAACATCCTTCCCCACACACTGAAACCCTTTCCCCACACGCTGAAACAAGTTCGCGACGGACTGAAACACATACCCCACACACTGAAATCCCTTCCCCACACATTGAAACACCTTCCCCACACACTGAAATACCTACCCCACAAACTGAAACACCTTCCCCACTCACTGAAATCCATTCCCCACACACTGAAACACCTCACAGCACACAGTGAAACACCTTCCCCCCACACAGAAACCCGTTCCCCACACAATGAAAACCCTTCCCCACACACTGAAACACATCCCCACACACTGAAACCCCTCCCCCACACACTGAAACCCCTTGCCCCCTCACTGAAACCCTTCCCCACTTTCTGAAACCCCTTCCCCACACACTGAAACCCATCCCCACACACTGAAACCAATCCCCAGACACTGAAACCCATCCCCACACACTGAAAGACCTTCTCCACACACTGAAACACTTCCCCACACACTGAAACACATCCCCAAACTCTGAAAAACCTTCCCCACACACTGAAACCCCTTCCTCACACACTGAAACCCCTTCCGCACACACTGAAACGCCTACCCCACACACTGAAACACCTTCCCCACACACTGAAACAACTTCCCCACACACTGAAATCCCTTCCCCACACACTGAAACCCCTTCCTCACACACTGAAACCCTTCCGCACACACTGAAAACCTTCACCACACACTGAAACACCTTCCGCACACCGTGAATCCCTTCCCCACACACTGAAACCCCTTCCCCGCACACTGAAACAAATCCCCACACTCAGAAATCCCTTCCCCACACACTGAAACCCCTTCTGCACACACTGAAACACCTTCACCATACACTGAAACACCTTCCCCACACACTTAAACCCCTTCCGCACGCACTGAAACCCCTTCCCCACACACTGAAACCCCTTCCGCACACACTGAAACCCCTTCCGCACTCACTGAAACATTTCCCCACACACTGAAACACCTTCCCCACACTTTAAAACCCCTTCCCCACACACTGAAACCCCTACCGCACAAAGAGAAATACCTTCCCCACACACTGAAACAACTTCCCCACACACTGAAACCCCTTCCCAACACACTGAAAGCCTTCCCCACACACTGAAACACATCCCCACACACTGAAACCCTTCCCCTCACACTGAAACACTTCCCCAGACACTGAAAAACCTCCCCACACACTGAAACCCCTTCCCCTCACACAGAAACACCTTCCCCATAAACTGAAATCCCTTCCCCACACACTGAAATACCTTCCCCACACACTGAAACACCTTCCCCACACACTGAAACCCCTTCCCCACACTTTGAAACCCTTCCCCACACACTGAAACACCTTCCCCACACACTGAAACCCCATCCCCACACACTGAAACACCTTCCCCACTCACTGAAACACCTTCCCCACACACTGAAACACCTTCCCCACACACTGAAACACCATCCCCACACTCTAAAACCCCTTCCCCACACACTGAAAACCCTACCGCACACAGAGAAATACCTTCCCCACACACTGAAACAACTTCCCCACACACTGAAATCCCTTCCCCACACACTGAAACCCATCCCCACACACTGAAACACATCCCCACACACTGAAACCCTTCCCCTCACACTGAAACACTTCCCCAGACACTGAAACCCTTCCCCACACACTGAAACCCCTTCCCCACACACAGAAACACCTTCCCCATACACTGAAATCCCTTCCCCACACACTGAAATACCTTCCCCACACACTGAAACACCTTCCCCACTCACTGAAACACATTCCCCACACACTGAAACCCTTCCCCGCACACTGCAACCCCTTCCCCACACACTGAAACCCATCCCCACACACTGAAACCCCTTCCACACACACTGAAACACCTTCCACACACATTGAAACACCTCCCCACACACTGAAAAACCTTCCCCACACACTGAAACCCCTTCCTCACACACTGAAACCCCTTCCCCACACACTGAAACACCTACCCCACACACTGAAACACCTTCCCCACACACTGAAACACCTTCCCCACACACTGAAATCCCTTCCCCACACACTGAAACCCCTTCCCCACACACTGAAACCCTTCCGCACACACTGAAAACCTTCACCACACACTGAAACACCTTCCGCACACTGTGAGTCCCTTCCCCACACACTGTAACCCCTTCCCCGCACACTGAAACACATCCCCACAATCAGAAACCCCTTCCCCACACACTGAAACCCCTTCCGCACACACTGAAACACCTTCACCATGCACTGAAACCCCTTCCCCACACACTGAAACCCTTTCCGCACACACTGAATTCCCTTCCGCACACACTGAAACACCTTCCCCACACACTGAAACACCTTCCCCACACTCTAAAACCCCTTCCCCACACACTGAAACCCCTACCGCACACAGCGAAATACCTTCCCCGCGCACTGAAACCCCTTCCCCACACACAGAAACAACTTCCCCACACACTGAAAAACCTTCCCCACACACTGAAACCCCTTCCCCACACACTGAAACACCTTCCCCACTAACAGAAACACCTTCCCCACACACTGAAACACCTTTCCCACACACTGAAACACCTTCCCCACACTCTAAAACCCCTTCCCCACACACTGAAACCCCTACCGCACACAGAGAAATACCTTCCCCACACACTGAAACACATCCCCACACACTGAAACCCTTCCCCTCACACTGAAACACTTCCCCAGACACTGAAACCCTTCCCCACACACTGAAACCCCTTCCCCACACACAGAAACACCTTCCCCATACACTGAAATCCCTTCCCCACACACTGAAATACCTTCCCCACACACTGAAACACCTTCCCCACACACTGAAACACTTTCCGCACTCACTGAAACACATTCCCCACACACTGAAACCCTTCACCGCACACTGAAACCCCTTCCCCACACACGGAAACACCTTCCCCACACATTGAAACACCTTCCCCACACACTGAAAAACCTTCCCCACACACTGAAACCCCTTCCTCACACACTGAAACCCCTTCCCCACACACTGAAACACCTACCCCACACACTGAAATCCCTTCCCCACACACTGAAACCCCTTCCCCACACACTGAAACCCTTCCGCACACACTGAAAACCTTCACCACACACTGAAACACCTTCTGCACACTGTGAGTCCCTTCCCCACACACTGTAACCCCTTCCCCACACACTGAAACGCATCCCCACAATCAGAAACCCCTTCCCCACACACTGAAACCCCTTCCGCACAAACTGAAACACCTTCACCATGCACTGAAATCCCTTCCCCACACACTGAAACCCTTTCCGCACACACTGAAACCCCTTCTGCACACACTGAAACACCTTCACCACACACTGAAACACCTACCCCACACTGTAAAACCCCTTCCCCACGCACTGAAACCCCTAACGCACACAGAGAAATACCTTCCCCACACACTGAAACAACTTCCCCACACTGAAACGCCTTCCCCACACACTGAAAGCCTTCCCCACACACTGAAAGACATCCCCAAACACTGAAACCCTTCCCCTCACTCTGAAACACTTCCCCAGACACTGAAAACCTTCCCCACACACTGAAACCCATTCCCCACACACAGAAACACCTTCCCCATAAACTGAAATCCCTTCCCCACACACTGAAATACCTTCCCCACACACTGAAACACCTTCCCCACACACTGAAACCCCTTCCCCACACTTTGAAACCCTTCCCCACACACTGAAACACCTTCCCCACACACTGAAACCCCTTCCCCACGCACAGAAACACCTTCCCCACTCACTGAAACAACTTCCCCACACACTGAAACACCTTCCCCACACACTGAAACACTTTCCGCACCAACTGAAACACATTCTCCACACACTGAAACCCTTCCCCACACACTGAAACAATTCTCCACACACTGAAACCCTTCCCCACACAATGAAACAGCTTCCCCATACACTGAAATCCCTTCCACACACACTGAAATACCTTCCCCACACACTGAAACAACTTCCCCACACACTGAAACCCCTTCCACACACACTAAAACACATTCTCCACCCACTGAACCACCTTCCCCACACACTGAAACCCTTCCCCACACACTGAAACCCTTCCCCACACACTGAAACCCCTTCCCCACGTACTGAAACCCCTTCCCCCCACACTGAAACCCTTCCATAAACTCTGAAACACATCCCCACACACTGAAACATCCCCACACACTGAAACCCATCCCCACACACTGAAACCCATCCCCACACACTGAAACCCTTTCCACACACACTAAACACCTTCCCCAAACACTGAAATCCCATCCCCACACATTGAAATAACTTCCCCACACAATGAAACCCCTTCCCCACACACTAAAACACCTTCCGCACACACTGAAACACCTTCCCCACACACAGAAACACCTTCACAGCACACAGTGAAACACCTTCCCCACACACTGCAACACGTTCCCCACACACTGAAACCCCTTCCCCACACACTGAAAATCATCCCCACACACTTACACCCCTTCCCCAGACGCTGAAATCCATCCCCACACTCTTAAACCCATCCCCACACACAGAAACACCTTTCCCACACACGGATACCCTACCCCACACAGTGAAACACATCCCCACACACTGAAACACATACCCCACACACTGAAATCCCTTCCCCACACATTGAAACACCTTCCCCACACACTGAAATACCTACCCCACAAACTGAAACACCTTCCCCACTCACTGAAATCCATTCCCCACACACTGAAACACCTTCACAGCACACAGTGAAACACCTTCCCCCCACACAGAAACCCGTTCCCCACACACTGAAACCCCTTCCCCACACACTGAAACACATCCCCACACACTGAAACCCCTTCCCCACACACTGAAACCCCTTCCCCCCTCACTGAAACCCTTCCCCACATTCTGAAACCCCTTCCCCACACACTGAAACCCATCCCCATACACTGAAACCAATCCCCAAACACTGAAACCCATCCCCACACACTGAAAGATTTTCTTCACACACTGAAACACTTCCCCACACACTGAAACACATCCCCACACACTGAAACACCTTCCCCACACACTGAAACCCTTTCCCCACACAGTGAAACACCTTCCCCGCACACTGAAACACCTTCCCCACACATTGCAATCCCTACCCCACACATTGAAACACCTTCCCCACACACTGAAATCACTTCCCCACACACTGAAATACCTTCCCCACACACTTAAACCCCTTCCCCACACACTGAAACCCCTTCCCCACACATTGAATCCCTACCCCTCACACTGAAACACCTTCCCCACACACTGAAACCCCTTCCCCGCACACTGAAACCCCTTCCGCACACACTGAAACACCTTCACCATACACCGAAACCCCTTCCCCACACACTGAAACCCTTTCCACACACACTGAAACCCCTTCCGCACACACTGAAACACCTTCCCCACACACTGAAACACCTTCCCCACACTCTAAATCCCCTTCCCCACACTCTGAAACCCCTACCGCACACAGAGAAATACCTTCCCCACACACTGAAACAACTTCCCCACACACTGAAACCCCTTCCCCACACACTGAAAGCCTTCCCCACACACTGAAACACATCCCCACACACTGAAACCCTTCCCCTCACACTGAAACACTTCCCCAGACACTGAAAACCTTCCCCACACACTGAAACCCCTTCCCCACACACAGAAACACCTTCCCCATAAACTGAAATCCCTTCCCCACACACTGAAATACCTTCCGCACACACTGAAACACCTTCCCCACACACTGAAACCCCTTCCCCACACTTTGAAACCCTTCCCCACACACTGAAACACCTTCCCCACACACTGAAACACCTTCCCCACACACTGAAACCATTTCCCCACACAGTGAAACACATTCCCTGCACACTGAAACACCTTCCCCACACACTGCAATCCCTACCCCACACATTGAAACACCTTCCCCACACACTGAAATCACTTCGCCACACACTGAAATACCTTCCCCACACACTGAAACCCCTTCCCCACACACTGAAACCCCTTCCCCACACATTGAAACCCTACCCCTCACACTGAAACACCTTCCCCACACACTGAAACCCCTTCCCCGCACACTGAAACCCCTTCCGCACACACTGAAACACCTTCACCATACACCGAAACCCCTTCCCCACACACTGAATCCCTTTCCACAGACACTGAAACCCCTTCCGCACACACTGAAACACCTTCCCCACACACTGAAACACCTTCCCCACACTCTAAAACCCCTTCCCCACACACTGAAACCCCTACCACACACAGAGAAATACCTTCCCCACACACTGAAAGCCTTCCCCACACACTGAAACACATCCCCACACACTGAAACCCTTCTCCTCACACTGAAACACTTCCCCAGACACTGAAAACCTTCCCCACACACTGAAACCCCTTCCCCACACACAGAAACACCTTCCCCATAAACTGAAATCCCTTCCCCACACACTGAAATACCTTCCCCACACACTGAAACACCTTCCCCACACACTGAAACCCCTTCCCCACACTTTGAAACCCTTCCCCACACACTGAAACACCTTCCCCACACACTGAAACCCCTTCCCCACACACTGAAACACCTTCCCCACTCACTGAAACACCTTCCCTACTCACTGAAACACCTTCCCCACACACTGAAACACCTTCCGCACACACTGAAACCCTTCCCCACACACTGAAACAATTCCCCACACACTGAAACCCTTCCCCACACACTGAAACAGCTTCCCCATAAACTTAAATCCCTTCCCCACACACTGAAATACCTTCCCCACACACTGAAACAACTTCCCCACACACTGAAACCCCTTCCACACACACTAAAACACCTTCTCCACCCACTGAACCACCTTCCCCACTCACTGAAACCCTTCCCCACACACTGAAACCCTTCCCCACACACTGAATCCCCTTCCCCACGTACTGAAACCCCTTCCCCCCTCACTGAAACCCTTCCATAAAATCTGAAACACATCCCCACACACTGAAACCCATCCCCACACACTGAAACCCATCCCCGCACACTGAAAAACTTCCCCACAAACTGAAACACATCCCCACACACTGAAACACATCCCCACACGCTGAAACATCTTCCCCACACACTGAAACCCTTTCCCCACACGCGAAACACCTTCCCCACACACTGAACTCCAATTCCCACACATTGAATTAACTTCCCCACACACTGAAACATCTTCCCCACACACTGATACCCCTCCCCACACACTGAAACCCTGCCCCACACACAGAAACATCTTCCCCACACAATGAAAACCGTTCCCCACACACAGAAACCCCTTCCCCACACACTGAAACACCTTCCCCACACACTGAAACACGTTCCCCACACACTGAAACCCATTCCGCACACACTGAAACACCTACCCAAACACTGAAACCCTCCCCACACACTGACACCCATTCCGCACACACTGAAACCCTTCCCCACACAATGAAACCCCTTCCCCACACACTGAAACACCTTCCCCACACACTGAAACACATCCCCACACACTCAAACACCTTCCCCGCACACTGAAACACATACCCCACACACTGAAATCCCTTCCCCACACATTGAAACACCTTCCCCACACACTGAAATACCTACCCCACAAACTGAAACACCTTCCCCACTCACTGAAATCCATTCCCCACACACTGAAACACCTTCACAGCACACAGTGAAACACCTTCCCCCCACACAGAAACCCGTTCCCCACACACTGAAACACCTTCCCCACACACTGACACAGATCCCCACACACTGAAACCCCTTCCCCACACACTGAAACCCCTTCCCCCCTCACTGAAACCCTTCCGCACATTCTGAAACCCCTTCCCCACACACTGAAACCCATCCCCACACACTGAAACCAATCCCCACACACTGAAAGATTTTCTCCACACACTGAAACACTTCCCCACACACTGAAACACATCCCCACACACTGAAACACCTTCCCCACACACTGAAACCCTTTCCCCACACAGTGAAACACATTCCCCGCACACTGAAACACCTTCCCCACACACTGCAATCCCTACCCCACACATTGAAACACCTTCCCCACACACTGAAATCACTTCCCCACACACTGAAATACCTTCCCCACAAACTGAAACCCCTTCCCCACACACTGAAACCCCTTCCCCACACATTGAATCCCTACCCCTCACACTGAAACACCTTCCCCACACACTGAAACCCCTTCCCCGCACACTGAAACCCCTTCCGCGCACAATGAAACACCTTCACCATACACCGAAACCCCTTCCCCACACACTGAAACCCTTTCCACACACACTGAAACCCCTTCCCCACACACTGAAACACCTTCCCCACACACTGAAACACCTTCCCCACACTCTAAAACCCCTTCCCCACACACTGAAACCCCTATCGCACACAGAGAAATACCTTCCCCACACACTGAAACAACTTCCCCACACACTGAAACCCCTTCCCCACACACTGAAAGCCTTCCCCACACACTGAAACACATCCCCACACACTGAAACCCTTCCCCTCACACTGAAACACTTCCCCAGACACTGAAAACCTTCCCCACACACTGAAACCCCTTCCCCACACACAGAAACACCTTCCCCATAAACTGAAATCCCTTCCCCACACACTGAAATACCTTCCCCACACACTGAAACACCTTCCCCACACACTGAAACCCCTTCCCCACACTTTGAAACCCTTCCCCACACACTGAAACACCTTCCCCACACACTGAAACACCTTCCCCACACACTGAAACCCTTTCCCCACACAGTGAAACACATTCCCCGCACACTGAAACACCTTCCCCACACACTGCAATCCCTACCCCACACATTGAAACCCCTTCCCCACACACTGAAATCACTTCCCCACACACTGAAATACCTTCCCCACACACTGAAACCCCTTCCCCACACACTGAAACCCCTTCCGCACACACTGAAACACCTTCACCATACACTGAAACCCCTTCCCCACACACTGAAACCCTTTCCACACACACTGAAACCCCTTCCGCACACACTGAAACACCTTCCCCACACACTGAAACACCTTCCCCACACTCTAAAACCCCTTCCCCACACACTGAAACCCCTACCACACACAGAGAAATACCTTCCCCACACACTGAAAGCCTTCCCCACACACTGAAACACATCCCCACACACTGAAACGCTTCCCCTCTCACTGAAACACGTCCCCAGACACTGATAACCTTCCCCACACACTGAAACCCCTTCCCCACGCACAGAAACACCTTCCCCATAAACTGAAATCCCTTCCCCCACACACTGAAATACCTTCCCCACACACTGAAACACCTTCCCCACACACTGAAACCCCTTCCCCACACTTTGAAACCCTTCCCCAAACACTGAAACACCTTCCCCACACACTGAAACCCCTTCCCCACACACTGAAACACCTTCCCCACTCACTGAAACAACTTCCCTACTCACTGAAACACCTTCCCCACACACTGAAACACCTTCCCCACACACTGAAACCCTTTCCGCACAAACTGAAACACATTCCGCACACACTGAAACCCTTCCCCACACACTGAAACAATTCCCCACACACTGAAACCCTTCCCCACACACTGAAACAGCTTCCCCATAAACTTAAATCCCTTCCCCACACACTGAAATACCTTCCCCACACACTGAAACAACTTCCCCACACACTGAAACCCCTTCCACACACACTAAAACACCTTTTCCACCCACTGAACCACCTTCCCCACACACTGAAACCCTTCCCCACACACTGAAACCCTTCCCCACACACTGAATCACCTTCCCCACGTATTGAAACCCCTTCCCCCCTCACTGAAACCCTTTCCCCACACACTGAAACAAGTTCGCGACACACTGAAACACATACCCCACACACTGAAATCCCTTCCCCACACATTGAAACACCTTCCCCACACACTGAAATACCTACCCCACAAACTGAAGCACATTCCCCACTCACTGAAATCCATTCCCCACACACTGAAATACCTTCACAGCACACAGTGAAACACCTTCCCCCCACACAGAAACACATCCCCACACACTGAAACCCCTTCCCCACACACTGAAACACATCCCCACACACTGAAACCCCTTCCCCACACACTGAAACCCCTTCCCCCCTCACTGAAACCCTTCCCCACATTCTGAAACCCCTTCCCCACACACTGAAACCCATCCCCACACACTGAAACCAATCCCCACACACTGAAACCCATCCCCACACACTGAAAGACCTTCTCCACACACTGAAACACTTCCCCACACACTGAAACACATCCCCACACCATGAAACACATCCCCACACACTGAAACACCTTCCCCACACACTGAAACCCTTTCCCCACACAGTGAAACACATTCCCCTACACTGAAACACCTTCCCCACACACTGCAATCTCTACCCCAAACATTGAAACACCTTCCCCACACACTGAAATCACTTCCCCACACACTGAAATACCTTCCCCACACACTGAAACTCCTTCCCCACACACTGAAACCCTACCCCTCACACTGAAACACCTTCCCCACACACTGAAACCCCTTCCCCGCACACTGAAACCCCTTCCGCACACACTGAAACACATTCACCATACACTGAAACCCCTTCCCCACACATTGAAACCCTTTCTGCACACACTGAAACCCCTTCCGCACACACTGAAACACCTTCCCCACACACTGAAACACCTTCCCCACACTCTAAAGCCCCTTCCCCACACACTGAAACCCCTTCCCCACACACTGAAACACATCCCCACAAACTGAAACCCTTCCCCTCACACTGAAACACTTCCCCAGACACTGAAAACCTTCCCCACACACTGAAACCCCTTCCCCACACACAAAAACACCTTCCCCATAAACTGAAATCCCCTCCCCACACACTGAAATACCTTCCCCACACACTGAATCACCTTCCCCACACACTGAAACCCGTTCCCCACACTTTGAAACCCTTCCCCACACACTGAAACACCTTCCCCACACACTGAAACACCTTCCCCAAAATCTGAAACACATTCCCCAGTCTCTGAAACACCTTCCCCACACACTGAAACACCTTCCCCACACAGTGTAACCCCTTCCCCACACACTGAAACAATTCCCCACACACTGAAACCCTTCCACACACACTGAAACAGCTTCCCCATACACTGAAATCCCTTCCCACACACTGAAATACCTTCCCCACACACTGAAACAACTTCCCCACACACTGAAACCCCTTCCACACACACTACAACCCCTTCTCCACCCACTGAACCACATTCCCCAAACACTGAAACCCTTCCCCACACACTGAAACCCTTCCCCACACACTGAAACCCCTTCCCCACATACTGAAACCCCTTACCCCCGCAATGCAACCCTTCCATAAACTCTGAAACACATCCCCACACACTGAAAAATCCCCACACACTGGAACACATCCCCAAACACTGAAACCCATCTCCACACACTGAAAACCTTCCCCACAAACTGAAACACATCCCCACACACTGAAACACATCCCCACGCACTGAAACACCTTCCCCACACACTGAAACCCTTTCCCCACACACTAAACACCTTCCCCACATACTGAAATCCCATCCCCACGCATTGAAATAACTTCCCCACACACTGAAACATCTTCCCCACACACTGATACCCCTCCCCACACACTGAAACCCTTCCCCACTCACAGAAACATCTTCCCCACACACTGAAAACCGTTCCCCACACACTGAAACCCCTTCCCCACACACTGAAACCCCTTCCCTACACACTGAAACACCTTCCCCACACACTGAAACACCTTCCCCACACACTGAAACCCATTCCGCACACACTGAAACACCTACCCAAACACTGAAACCCTCCTCACACAATGAAACCCCTTCCCCACACACTGAAACCCTTCCCCACACAATGAAACCCCTTCCCCACACACTGAAACACGTTCCCCACACACTGAAACACCTTCCCCACACACAGAAACACCTTCACAGCACACAGTGAAACACCTTCCCCACACACTGCAACACGTTCCCCACACTCTGAAACCCCTTCACCACACACTGAAAAACATCCCCACTCACTTACACCCCTTCCCCACACGCTGAAACCCTTCCCCACACAACGGAACCCCTTCCCCACACACTGAAACATATTCCCCACACACAGAAACACCTTCACAGCACACAGTGAAACACCTTCCCCACACACTGCAACACGTTCCCCACACACTGCAACACGTTCCCCACACACTGAAAAACATCCCCACACACTTACACCCCTTCCCCACACGCTGAAATCCATCTCCACACTCTTAAACCCATCCCCACACACAGAAACACCTTCCCCACACACGGATACCCTTCCCCACACAGTGAAACACATCCCCACACACTGAAACACATCCCCACACACTGAAACACCTTCCCCGCACACTGAAACCCTTTCCCCACACACTGAAACAAGTTCGCGACACACTGAAACACATACCCCACACACTGAAATCCCTTCCCCACACATTGAAACACCTTCCCCACACACTGAAATACCTACCCCACAAACTGAAACACCTTCCCCACTCACTGAAATCCATTCCCCACAAACTGAAACACCTTCACAGCACACAGTGAAACACCTTCCCCCCACACAGAAAACCGTTCCCCACACACTGAAACCCCTTCCCCACACACTGAAACACATCCCCACACACTGCAACCCTTCCCCAAACACTGAAACCCCTTCCCCCCTCACTGAAACCCTTCCCCACATTCTGAAACCCGTTCCCCACACACTGACACCCATTCCCACACACTGAAACCAATCCCCAAACACTGAAACCCATCCCCACACACTGCAAGACCTTCTCCACACACTGAAACACTTCCCCACACACTGAAACACATCCCCACACACTGAAACACATCCCCACACACTGAAACACCTTCCCCACACACTGAATCCCTTTCCCCACACGGTGAAACACATTCCCCTACACTGAAACACCTTCCCCACACACTGCAATCCCTACCCCACACATTGAAACACCTTCCCCACACACTGAAATCACTTCCCCACACACTGAAATACCTTCCCCACACACTGAAACCCCTTCCCCACACACTGAAACCCCTTCCCCACACATTGAAACCCTACCCCTCACACTGAAACACCTTCCCCACACACTGAATCCCCTTCCCCGCACACTGAAAACCCTTCCGCACACACTGAAACACATTCACCACACACTGAAACCCCTTCCCCACACACTGAACACCTTTCTGCACACTCTGAAACCCCTTCCGCACACACTGAAACCCCTACCGCACACAGAGAAATACCTTCCCCACACACTGAAACAACTTCCCCACACACTGAAACCCGTTCCCCACACACTGAAAGCCTTCCCCACACACTGAAACACATCCCCACACATTGAAACCCTTCCCCTCACACTGAAACACTTCCCCAGACACTGAAAACCTTCCCCACACACTGAAACCCCTTCCCCACACACAGAAACACCTTCCCCATAAACTGAAATCCCTTCCCCACACACTGAAATACCTTCCCCACACACAGAAACACCTTCCCCATAAACTCAAATCCCTTCCCCACACACTGAAATACCTTCCCCACACACTGAAACACCTTCCCCACACACTGAAAACCCTTCCCCACACTTTGAAACCCTTCCCCACACACTGAAACACCTTCCCCACACACTGAAACCATTTCCCCACACACTGAAACACCTTCCCCACTCACTGAAACACCTTCCCCAAACACTGAAACACCTTCCCCACACACTGAAACCCTTCCCCACACACTGAAACAATTCCCCACTCACTGAAACCCTTCCCCACAAACTGAAACAGCTTCCCCATACACTGAAATCCCTTCCCCACACACTGAAATACCTTCCCCACACACTGAAACAACTTCCCCACACACTGAAACACATCCCCACACACTGAAACACCTTCCCCACACACTGAAACCCTTTCCCCACACGGTGAAACACATTCCCCCACAATGAAACACCTTCCCCACACACTGCAATCCCTACCCCACACATTGAAACACCTTCCCCACACACTGAAATCACTTCCCCACACACTGAAATACCTTCCCCACACACTGAAACCCCTTCCCCACACACTGAAACCCCTTCCCCACACATTGAAACCCTACCCCTCACACTGAAACACCTTCCCCACACACTGAATCCCCTTCCCCGCACACTGAAAACCCTTCCGCACACACTGAAACACCTTCACCACACACTGAAACCCCTTCCCCACACACTGAACACCTTTCCGCACACTCTGAAACCCCTTCCGCACACACTGAAACCCCTACCGCACACAGAGAAATACCTTCCCCACACACTGAAACAACTTCCCCACACACTGAAACCCCTTCCCCACACACTGAAAGCCTTCCCCACACACTGAAACACATCCCCACACATTGAAACCCTTCCCCTCACACTGACACACTTCCCCAGACACTGAAAACCTTCCCCACACACTGAAACCCCTTCCCCACACACTGAAACACCTTCCCCATAAACTGAAATCCCTTCCCCACACACTGAAATACCTTCCCCACACACTGAAACACCTTCCCCACACACTGAAAACCCTTCCCCACACTTTGAAACCCTTCCCCACACACTGAAACACCTTCCCCACACACTGAAACCATTTCCCCACACACTGAAACACCTTCCCCACTCACTGAAACACCTTCCCCAAACACTGAAACACCTTCCCCACACACTGAAACCCTTCCCCACACACTGAAACAATTCCCCACTCACTGAAACCCTTCCCCACAAACTGAAACAGCTTCCCCATACACTGAAATCCCTTCCCCACACACTGAAATACCTTCCCCACACACTGAAACAACTTCCCCACACACTGAAACCCCTTCCACACACACTACAACCCCTTGTCCACCCACTGAACCACATTCCCCAAACACTGAAACCCTTCCCCACACACTGAAACCCTTCCCCACACACTGAAGCCCCTTCCCCACGT
This sequence comes from Heterodontus francisci, assembly GCF_036365525.1. Classification (NCBI taxonomy): domain Eukaryota; kingdom Metazoa; phylum Chordata; class Chondrichthyes; order Heterodontiformes; family Heterodontidae; genus Heterodontus; species Heterodontus francisci. The sequence goes on from NC_090398.1 coordinate 59,831,360, forward strand.
ACTGAAACCCCTTCCCCCACACTGAAACCCTTCCATAAACTCTGAAACACATCCCCACACACTGAAACATCCCCACACACTGAAACCCATCCCCACACACTGAAAACCTTCCCCACAAACTGAAACACATCCCCACACACTGAAACACATCCCCACGCACTGAAACACCTTCCCCACACACTGAAACCCTTTCCCCACACACTAAACACCTTCCCCACATACTGAAATCCCATCCCCACGCATTGAAATAACTTCCCCACACACTGAAACATCTTCCACACACACTGATACCCCTCCCCACACACTGAAACCCTTCCCCACTCACAGAAACATCTTCCCCACACACTGAAAACCGTTCCCCACACACTGAAACCCCTTCCCCACACACTGAAACCCCTTCCCTACACACTGAAACGCCTTCCCCACACACTGAAACACCTCCCCCACACACTGAAACCCATTCCGCACACACTGAAACACCTACCCAAACACTGAAACTCTCCCCACACACTGAAACCCCTTCCCCACACACTGAAACCCTTCCCCACACAATGAAACCCCTTCCCCACACACTGAAACACCTTCCCCACACACTGAAATGCCTTCCCCACACACAGAAACACCTTCACAGCACACAGTGAAACACCTTCCCCACACACTGCAACACGTTCCCCACACTCTGAAACCCCTTCCCCACACACTGAAAAACATCCCCACACACTTACACCCCTTCCCCACACGCTGAAACCCTTCCCCACACAATGAAACCCCTTCCCCACACACTGAAACACCTTACCCACACACAGAAACACCTTCACAGCACACAGTGGAACACCTTCCCCACACACTGCAACACGTTCCCCACACTCTGAAACCCCTTCCCCACACACTGAAAAACATCCCCACACACTTACACCCCTTCCCCACACGCTGAAATCCATCCCCACACTCTTAAACCCATCCCCACACACAGAAACACCTTCCCCACACACGGATACCCTTCCCCACACAGTGAAACACCTCCCCACACACTGAAACACATCCCCACACACTGAAACACCTTCCCCGCACACTGAAACCCTTTCCCCACACACTGAAACAAGTTCGCGACACACTGAAACACATACCCCACACACTGAAATCCCTTCCCCACACATTGAAACACCTTCCCCACACACTGAAATACCTACCCCACAAACTGAAACACCTTCCCTCCTCACTCTAATCCATTCCCCACAAACTGAAAAACCTTCACAGCACACAGTGAAACACCTTCCCCCCACACAGAAAACCGTTCCCCACACACTGAAACCCCTTCCCCACACACTGAAACACATCCCCACACACTGCAACCCCTTCCCCACACACTGAAACCCCTTCCCCCCTCACTGAAACCCTTCCCCACATTCTGAAACCCCTTCCCCACACACTGAAACCCATCCCCACACACTGAAACCAATCCCCAAACACTGAAACCCATCCCCACACACTGAAAGAGCTTCTCCACACACTGAAACACTTCCCCACACACTGAAACACATCCCCACACACTGAAACACATCCCCACACACTGAATCACCTTCCCCACACACTGAAACCCATTCCCCATACGGTGAAACAGATGCCCCTACACTGAAACACCTTCCCCACACACTGCAATCCCTACCCCACACATTGAAACACCTTCCCCACACACTGAAATCACTTCCCCACACACTGAAATACCTTCCCCACACACTGAAACCCCTTCCCCACACACTGAAACACCTTCCCCACACATTGAAACCCTACCCCTCACACTGAAACACCTTCCCCACACACTGAAACCCCTTCCCCGCACACTGAAACCCCTTCCCCACACACTGAAACCCTTTCCGCACACACTGAAACCCCTTCTGCACACACTGAAACCCCTACCGCACACAGAGAAATACCTTCCCCACACACTGAAACAACTTCCCCACACACTGAAACCCCTTCCCCACACACTGAAAGCCTTCCCCACACACTGAAACACATCCCCACACATTGAAACCCTTCCCCTCACACTGAAACACTTCCCCAGACACTGAAAACCTTCCACACACACTGAAACCCCAGCCCCACACACAGAAACATCTTCCCCATAAACTGAAATCCCTTCCCCACACACTGAAATACCTACGCCAAACACTGAAACACCTTCCCCACACACTGAAACCCCTTCCCCACACTTTGAATCCCTTCCCCACACACAGAATCACCTTCCCCACACACTGAAACCCCTTCCCCACACCCTGAAACACCTTCCCCACTCACTGAAACACCTTCCCCACACACTGAAACACCTTCCCCACACACTGAAACCCTTCCCCACACACTGCAACAATTCCCCACACACTAAAACCCTTCCCCACACACTGAAACAGCTTCCCCATACACTGAAATCCCTTCCCCACACACTGAAATACCTTCCCCACACACTGAAACAACTTCCCCACACACTGAAACCCCTTCCACACACACTACAACCCCTTGTCCACCCACTGAACCACATTCCCCAAACACTGAAACCCTTCCCCACACACTGAAACCCTTCCCCACACACTGAAGCCCCTTCCCCACGTACTGAAACCCCTTCCCCCACACTGAAACCCTTCCATAAACTCTGAAACACATCCCCACACACTGAAACATCCCCACACACTGAAACCCATCCCCACACACTGAAAACCTTCCCCACAAACTGAAACACATCCCCACACACTGAAACCCTTTCCCCACACACTAAACACCTTCCCCACATACTGAAATCCCATCCCCACGCATTGAAATAACTTCCCCACACACTGAAACATCTTCCACACACACTGATACCCCTCCCCACACACTGAAACCCTTCCCCACTCACAGAAACATCTTCCCCACACACTGAAAACCGTTCCCCACACACTGAAACCCCTTCCCCACACACTGAAACCCCTTCCCTACACACTGAAACACCTTCCCCACACACTGAAACACCTCCCCCACACACTGAAACCCATTCCGCACACACTGAAACACCTACCCAAACACTGAAACTCTCCCCACACACTGAAACCCCTTCCCCACACACTGAAACCCTTCCCCACACAATGAAACCCCTTCCCCACACACTGAAACACCTTCCCCACACACTGAAATGCCTTCCCCACACACAGAAACACCTTCACAGCACACAGTGAAACACCTTCCCCACACACTGCAACACGTTCCCCACACTCTGAAACCCCTTCCCCACACACTGAAAAACATCCCCACACACTTACACCCCTTCCCCACACGCTGAAACCCTTCCCCACACAATGAAACCCCTTCCCCACACACTGAAACACCTTCCCCACACACTGAAACACCTTACCCACACACAGAAACACCTTCACAGCACACAGTGGAACACCTTCCCCACACACTGCAACACGTTCCCCACACTCTGAAACCCCTTCCCCACACACTGAAAAACATCCCCACACACTTACACCCCTTCCCCACACGCTGAAATCCATCCCCACACTCTTAAACCCATCCCCACACACAGAAACACCTTCCCCACACACGGATACCCTTCCCCACACAGTGAAACACCTCCCCACACACTGAAACACATCCCCACACACTGAAACACCTTCCCCGCACACTGAAACCCTTTCCCCACACACTGAAACAAGTTCGCGACACACTGAAACACATACCCCACACACTGAAATCCCTTCCCCACACATTGAAACACCTTCCCCACACACTGAAATACCTACCCCACAAACTGAAACACCTTCCCTCCTCACTCTAATCCATTCCCCACAAACTGAAAAACCTTCACAGCACACAGTGAAACACCTTCCCCCCACACAGAAAACCGTTCCCCACACACTGAAACCCCTTCCCCACACACTGAAACACATCCCCACACACTGCAACCCCTTCCCCACACACTGAAACCCCTTCCCCCCTCACTGAAACCCTTCCCCACATTCTGAAACCCCTTCCCCACACACTGAAACCCATCCCCACACACTGAAACCAATCCCCAAACACTGAAACCCATCCCCACACACTGAAAGAGCTTCTCCACACACTGAAACACTTCCCCACACACTGAAACACATCCCCACACACTGAAACACATCCCCACACACTGAATCACCTTCCCCACACACTGAAACCCATTCCCCATACGGTGAAACAGATGCCCCTACACTGAAACACCTTCCCCACACACTGCAATCCCTACCCCACACATTGAAACACCTTCCCCACACACTGAAATCACTTCCCCACACACTGAAATACCTTCCCCACACACTGAAACCCCTTCCCCACACACTGAAACACCTTCCCCACACATTGAAACCCTACCCCTCACACTGAAACACCTTCCCCACACACTGAAACCCCTTCCCCGCACACTGAAAACCCTTCCGCACACACTGAAACACCTTCACCACACACTGAAACCCCTTCCCCACACACTGAAACCCTTTCCGCACACACTGAAACCCCTTCTGCACACACTGAAACCCCTACCGCACACAGAGAAATACCTTCCCCACACACTGAAACAACTTCCCCACACACTGAAACCCCTTCCCCACACACTGAAAGCCTTCCCCACACACTGAAACACATCCCCACACATTGAAACCCCTCCCCTCACACTGAAACACTTCCCCAGACACTGAAAACCTTCCACACACACTGAAACCCCAGCCCCACACACAGAAACATCTTCCCCATAAACTGAAATCCCTTCCCCACACACTGAAATACCTACCCCAAACACTGAAACACCTTCCCCACACACTGAAACCCCTTCCCCACACTTTGAATCCCTTCCCCACACACAGAATCACCTTCCCCACACACTGAAACCCCTTCCCCACACCCTGAAACACCTTCCCCACTCACTGAAACACCTTCCCCACACACTGAAACACCTTCCCCACACACTGAAACCCTTCCCCACACACTGAAACAATTCCCCACACACTGAAACCCTTCCCCACACACTGAAACAGCTTCCCCATACACTGAAATCCCTTCCCCACACACTGAAATACCTTCCCCACACACTGAAACAACTTCCCCACACACTGAAACCCCTTCCACACACACTACAGCACCTTCTCCACCCACTGAACCACATTCCCCAAACACTGAAACCCTTCCCCACACACTGAAACCCTTCCCCACACACTGAAACCCCTTCCCCACGTACTGAAACCCCTTCCCCCCACACTGAAACCCTTCCATAAACTCTGAAACACATCCCCACTCACTGAAAACCTTCCCCACAAACTGAAACACATCCCCACACACTGAAACACATCCCCACACACTGAAACATCTTCCCCACACACTGATACCCCTCCCCACACACTGAAACCCTTCCGCACACACTGAAACCCCTTCCCCACACACTGAAACACCTTCCCCGTACACTGAAACACCTTCCCCACACACTGAAACACCTTCCCCACACACTGAAACCCATTCCGCACACACTGAAACACCTACCCAAACACTGAAACCCTCCCCACACACTGAAATCCCTTCCCCACACACTGAAACCCTTGCCCACACAATGAAACCCCTTCCCCACACACTGAAACACCTTCCCCACACACAGAAACACCTTCACAGCACACAGTGAAACACCTTCCCCACACACTGCAACACGTTCCCCACACTCTGAAACCCCTTCCCCACACACTGAAAAACATCCCCACACACTTACACCCCTTCCCCACACGCTGAAATCCATCCCCACACTCTTAAACCCATCCCCACACACAGAAACACCTTCCCCACACACGGATACCCTTCCCCACACAGTGAAACGCATCCCCACACACTTAAACACATCCCCACACACTGAAATCCCTTCCCCACACATTGAAACACCTTCCCCACACACTGCAATACCTACCCCACAAACTGGAACACCTTCCCCACTCACTGAAATCCATTCCTCACACACTGAAACACCTTCACAGCACACAGTGAAACACCTTCCCCACACACTGCAACACGTTCCCCACACTCTGAAACCCCTTCCCCACACACTGAAAAACATCCCCACACACTTACACCCCTTCCCCACACGCTGAAATCCATCCCCACACTCTTAAACCCATCCCCCCACACAGAAACCCGTTCCCCACACACTGAAACCCCTTCCCCACATACTGAAACACATCCCGACACACTGAAACCCCTTCCCCACACACTGAAACCCCTTCCCCCCTCACTGCAACCCTTCCCCACATTCTGAAACCCCTTCCCCACACACTGAAACCCATCCCCACAAACTGAAACCAATGCCCAAACACTGAAACCCATCCCCACACACTGAAAGACCTTCTCCAGTCACTGAAACACTTCCCCACACACTGAAACACATCCCCACACACTGAAACACATCCCCACACACTGAAACACCTTCCCCACACACTGAAACCCTTTCCCCACACAGTGAAACACATTCCCCACAGACTGAAACACCTTCCCCACACACTGCAATCCCTACCCCACACATTGAAACACCTTCTGCACACACTGAAATCACTTCCCCACACACTGAAATACCTTCCCCACACACTGAAACCCCTTCCCCACACACTGAAACCCATTCCCCACACACTGAAACCCCTTCCCGACACATTGAAACCCTACCCCTCACACTGAAATACCTACCCCACAAACTGAAACACCTTCCCCACTGACTGAAATCCATTCCCCACAAACTGAAACACCTTCACAGCACACAGTGAAACACCTTCCCCCCACACAGAAAACCGTTCCCCACACACTGAAACCCCTTCCCCACACACTGAAACACATCCCCACACACTGCAACCCCTTCCCCACACACTGAAACCCCTTCCCCCCTCACTGAAACCCTTCCCCACATTCTGAAACCCGTTCCCCACACACTGACACCCATTCCCACACACTGAAACCAATCCCCAAACACTGAAACCCATCCCCACACACTGAAAGACCTTCTCCACACACTGAAACACTTCCCCACACACTGAAACACATCCCCACACACTGAAACACATCCCCACACACTGAAACACCTTCCCCACACACTGAAACCCTTTCCCCACACGGTGAAACTCATTCCCCTACACTGAAACACCTTCCCCACACACTGCAATCCCTACCCCACACATTGAAACACCTTCCCCACACACTGAAATCACTTCCCCACACACTGAAATATCTTCCCCACACACTGAAACCCCTTCCCCACACACTGAAACCCCTTCCCCACACATTGAAACCCTACCCCTCACACTGAAACACCTTCCCCACACACTGAAACCCCTTCCCCGCACACTGAAACCCCTTCCCCACACACTGAACACCTTTCCGCACACACTGAAACCCCTTCCGCACACACTGAAACCCCTACCGCACACAGAGAAATACCTTCCCCACACACTGAAACAACTTCCCCACACACTGAAACCCCTTCCCCACACGCTGAAAGCCTTCCCCACACACTGAAACACATCCCCACACATTGAAACCCTTCCCCTCACACTGAAACACTTCCCCTGACACTGAAAACCTTCCCCACACACTGAAACCCCTTCCCCACACACAGAAACACCTTCCCCATAAACTGAAATCTCTTCCCCACACACTGAAATACCTTCCCCACACTCTGAAACACCTTCCCCACACACTGAAACCCCTTCCCCACACTTTGAAACCCTTCCCCACACACTGAAACACCTTCCCCACACACTGAAACCCCTTCCCCACACACTGAAACACCTTCCCCACTCACTGAAACACCTTCCCCAAACACTGAAACACCTTCCCCACACACTGAAACCCTTCCCCACACACTGAAACCATTCCCCACTCACTGAAACCCTTCCCCACACACTGAAACAGCTTCCCCATACACTGAAATCCCTTCCCCACACACTGAAATACCTTCCCCACACACTGAAACAACTTCCCCACACACTGAAACCCCTTCCACACACACTACAACCCCTTGTCCACCCACTGAACCACATTCCCCAAACACTGAAACCCTTCCCCACACACTGAAACCCTTCCCCACACACTGAAACCCCTTCCCCACGTACTGAAACCCCTTCCCCCACACTGAAACCCTTCCATAAACTCTGAAACACATCCCCACACACTGAAACATCCCCACACACTGAAACCCATCCCCACACACTGAAACACATCCCCACGCACTGAAACACCTTCCCCACACACTGAAAACCTTTCCCCACACACTAAACACCTTCCCCACATACTGAAATCCCATCCCCACGCATTGAAATAACTTCCCCACACACTGAAACATCTTCCCCACACACTGATACCCCTCCCCACACACTGAAACCCTTTCCCCACGTACTGAAACCCCTTCCCCCACACTGAAACCCTTCCATAAACTCTGAAACACATCCCCACACACTGAAACATCCCCACACACTGAAACACATCCCCACACACTGAAACACATCCCCACGCACTGAAACACCTTCCTCACACACTGAAACCCTTTCCCCACACACTAAACACCTTCCCCACATACTGAAATCCCATCCCCACGCATTGAAGTAACTTCCCCACACACTGAAACATCTTCCCCACACACTGATACCCCTCCCCACACACTGAAACCCTTCCCCACTCACAGAAACATCTTCCCCACACACTGAAAACCGTTTCCCACACACTGAAACCCCTTCCCCACACACTGAAACCCCTTCCCTACATACTGAAACACATTCCCCACACACTGAAACACCTTCCCCGCACACTGAAACCCATTCCGCACACACTGAAACACCTACCCAAACACTGAAACCATCCCCACACACTGAAACCCCTTCCCCACACACTGAAACCCTTCCCCACACAATGAAACCCCTTCCCCACACACTGAAACACCTTCCCCACACACTGAAATGCCTTCCCCATACACAGAAACACCTTCACAGCACACAGTGAAACACCTTCCCCAAACACTGCAACACGTTCCCCACACTCTGAAACCCCTTCCCCACACACTGAAAAACATCCCCACACACTTACACCCCTTCCCCACACGCTGAAACCCTTCCCCACACAATGAAACCCCTTCCCCACACACTGAAACACCTTCCCCACACACTGAAACACCTTCCCCACAGACAGAAACACCTTCACAGCACACAGTGAAACACCTTCCCAACACACTGCAACACGTTCCCCACACTCTGAAACCCCTTCCCCACACACTGAAAAACATCCCCACACACTTACACCCCTTCCCCACACGCTGAACTCCATCCCCACACTCTTAAACCCATCCCCACACACAGAAACACCTTCCCCACACACGGATACCCTTCCCCACACAGTGAAACACATCCCCACACACTGAAACACATCCCCACACACTGAAACACCTTCCCCGCACACTGAAACCCTTTCCCCACACACTGAAACAAGTTCGCGACACACTGAAACATATACCCCACACACTGAAATCCCTTCCCCACACATTGAAACACCTTCCCCACACACTGAAATACCTACCCCACAAACTGAAACACCTTCCCCACTCACTGAAATCCATTCCCCACAAACTGAAACACCTTCACAGCACACAGTGAAACACCTTCCCCCCACACAGAAAACCGTTCCCCACACACTGAAACCCCTTCCCCACACACTGAAACACATCCCCACACACTGAAACCCCTTCCCCACACACTGAAACCCCTTCCCCCCTCACTGAAACAATTCCCCACATTCTGAAACCCCTTCCCCATACACTGAAACCCATCCCCACACACTGAAACCAATCCCCAAACACTGAAACCCATCCCCACACACTGAAAGACCTTCTCCACACACTGAAACACTTCCCCACACACTGAAATACATCCCCACACACTGAAACACATCCCCACACACTGAAACACCTTCCCCACACACTGAACCCCATTCCCCACACGGTGAAACACATTCCCCTACACTGAAACACCTTCCCCACACACTGCAATCCCTACCCCACACATTGAAACACCTTCCCCACACACTGAAATCACTTCCCCACACACTGAAATACCTTCCCCACACACTGAAACCCCTTCCCCACACACTGAAACACCTTCCCCACACATTGAAACCCTACCCCTCACACTGAAACACCTTCCCCACACACTGAAACCCCTTCCCCGCACACTGAAAACCCTTCCGCACACACTGAAACACCTTCACCACACACTGAAACCCCTTCCCCACACACTGAAACCCTTTCTGCACACACTGATACCCCTTCCGCACACACTGAAACCCCTACCGCACACAGAGAAATACCTTCCCCACACACTGAAACAACTTCCCCACACACTGAAACCCCTTCCCCACACACTGAAAGCCTTCCCCACACACTGAAACACATCCCCACACATTGAAACCCTTCCCCTCACACTGAAACACTTCCCCAGACACTGAAAACCTTCCACACACACTGAAACCCCAGCCCCACACACAGAAATACCTTCCCCATAAACTGAAATCCCTTCCCCACACACTGAAATACCTTCCCCAAACACTGAAACACCTTCCCCACACACTGAAACCCCTTCCCCACACTTTGAATCCCTTCCCCACACACAGAATCACCTTCCCCACACACTGTAACCCCTTCCCCACACCCTGAAACACCTTCCCCACTCACTGAAACACCTTCCCCACACACTGAAACACCTTCCCCACAGACTGAAACCCTTCCCCACACACTGAAACAATTCCCCACACACTGAAACCCTTCCCCACACACTGAAACAGCTTCCCCATACACTGAAATCCCTTCCCCACACACTGAAATACCTTCCCCACACACTGAAACAATTCCCCACACACTGAAACCCTTCCCCACACACTGAAACAGCTTCCCCATACACTGAAACCCCTTCCACACACACTACAGCACCTTCTCCACCCACTGAACCACATTCCCCAAACACTGAAACCCTTCCCCACACACTGAAACCCTTCCCCACACACTGAAACCCCTTCCCCACGTACTGAAACCCCTTCCCCCCACACTGAAACCCTTCCATAAACTCTGAAACACATCCCCACTCACTGAAAACCTTCCCCACAAACTGAAACACATCCCCACACACTGAAACACATCCCCACACACTGAAACACCTTCCCCACACACTGAAACCCTTTCCCCACACACTAAACACCTTCCCCACATACTGAAGTCCCATCCCCACACATTGAAATAACTTCCCCACACACTGAAACATCTTCCCCACACACTGATACCCCTCCCCACACACTGAAACCCTTCCCCACACACAGAGACATCTTCCCCACACACTGAAAACCGTTCCCCACACACTGAAACCCCTTCCCCACACACTGAAACACCTTCCCCGTACACTGAAACACCTTCCCCACACACTGAAACACCTTCCCCACACACTGAAACCCATTCCACACACACTGAAACACCTACCCAAACACTGAAACCCTCCCCACACACTGAAATCCCTTCCCCACACACTGAAACCCTTGCCCACACAATGAAACCCCTTCCCCACACACTGAAACACCTTCCCCACACACTGAAACACCTTCCCCACACACAGAAACACCTTCACAGCACACAGTGAAACACCTTCCCCACACACTGCAACACGTTCCCCACACTCTGAAACCCCTTCCCCACACACTGAAAAACATCCCCACACACTTACACCCCTTCCCCACACGCTGAAATCCATCCCCACACTCTTAAACCCATCCCCACACACAGAAACTCCTTCCACACACACGGATACCCTTCCCCACACAGTGAAACGCATCCCCACACACTTAAACACATCCCCACACACTGAAACACCTACCCCACACACTGAAACCCTTTCCCCACACACTGAAACAAGTTCGCGACACACTGAAACACATACCCCACACACTGAAATCCCTTCCCCACACATTGAAACACCTTCCCCACACACTGAAATACCTACCCCACAAACTGGAACACCTTCCCCACTCACTGAAATCCATTCCTCACACACTGAAACACCTTCACAGCACACAGTGAAACACCTTCCCCCCACACAGAAACCCGTTCCCCACACACTGAAACCCCTTCCCCACACACTGAAACACATCCCGACACACTGAAACCCCTTCCCCACACACTGAAACCCTTTCCCCCCTCACTGCAACCCTTCCCCACATTCTGAAACCCCTTCCCCACACACTGAAACCCATCCCCACATACTGAAACCAATGCCCAAACACTGAAACCCATCCCCACACACTGAAAGACCTTCTCCAGTCACTGAAACACTTCCCCACACACTGAAACACATCCCCACACACTGAAACACATCCCCACACACTGAAACACCTTCCCCACACACTGAAACCCTTTCCCCACACAGTGAAACACATTCCCCACAGACTGAAACACCTTCCCCACACACTGCAATCCCTACCCCACACATTGAAACACCTTCCCCACACACTGAAATCACTTCCCCACACACTGAAATACCTTCCCCACACACTGAAACCCCTTCCCCACACACTGAAACCCATTCCCCACACACTGAAACCCCTTCCCCACACATTGAAACCCTACCCCTCACACTGAAACCCCTTCCTCACACACTGAAACCCCTTCTCCACACACTGAAACACCTTCCCCACACACCGAAACACCTTCCCCGCACACCTGAACCCCTTCCCCACACGCTGAAACCCCTTCCCCCCTACTCCGAAACCCTTCCCACACTCTGAAACGCCTTCCCCACACACTGAAACCCCTACCCACACACTGAAACCCTTACCCACACTCTGAAACCCCTTCCCCACACACTGAAACACCATCCCCAGAACACTAAAACCCCTTCCCCACACACTGAAACACCATCCCCACACACTGAAACACCTTCCCCACACACTGAAACATCTTCCCCACACACTGAATCCTCATCCCCTCACACTGAAACCCCTTCCTCACACTCTGAAACAACTTCAACAAACACTGATACCCCTTCCCCACACACTGAAGTCCTTCCGCACACACTGAAACCCCTTCCCCACACACTGAAACACATTCCCCACACACTTAAACACTTCCCCACACTCTGAAATACATTCCCCACACACTGCAACACCTTCCCCACACATTTAAACACCTTCCCCACACACTGAAACCCTTCCCCACACACTGAAACACGTTCCCCACACATTGAAAACCCTTCCCCACACACTGTAACACATTCTCCGCACACTGAAACACCTTCCCCACACACTGAAACACCTTCACCACACACTGAAACACATGCACGCTCACTGAAACACCTTCCCCAAAACACTGAAACACCTTCCCCACACACTGAAACACATTCCCCACACACTGAAACCCCTTCCCCACACACTGAAACACATTCCCCACACACTGAAACCATTCCCCACACAGTGAAACACCTTCCCCACACACTGAAACACCTTCCCAACACACTGACACACATCCCCACAAACTGAAACACCTTCCTCATACACTGAAACCCCTTCCCCACTCACTGAAACACCTTCCCCACAAACTGAAACACTTCCCCAAACACTGAAACACCTTCCCCACACACAGAATGCCCTTCCCCACACACTGAAACCCCTTCCCCACACACTGAAACACCTTCCCCACACACTGAAATCCATTACCCACACACTGAAACACCTTCACAGCACACATTGAAACACCTTCCCCCCACACAGAAATCCGTTCCCCACACACTGAAACCCCTTCCCCACACACTGATACACATCCCCACACACTGAAACCCCTTCCCCACACACTGAAACCCCTTCCCCCCTTACTGAAACCCATCCCCACACACTGAAACCAATCCCGAAACACTGAAACCCATCCCCACACACTAAAAGACCCACCCCACACACTGAAACACTTCCCCACACACTGAAACACATCCCCACACACTGAAACACATCCCCACACACTGAAACACCTTCCCAACACACTGAAACCCTTACCCCACACATTGAAACACCTTCCCCACACACTGAAATACCTTCCCCACAAACGGAAACACCTTCCCCACAGACTGAAACCCATTCCCCACACACTGAAACAAGTTCCCCACACACTGAAAACCCTTCCCCACACACTGTAACACATTCCCCGCACACTGAAACACCTTCATCACACACTGAAACACCTTCACCACACACTGAAACACATGCCCGCTCACTAAAACACCTTCCCCAAAACACTGAAACACCTTCCCCACACACTGAAACACATTCCCCACCTTCTAAAACCCCTTCCCCACACACTGAAACACATTCCCCACACACTGAAACCATTCCCCTCACACTGAAACGCCTTCCCCACACACTGAAACACCTTCCCCACACACTGAAACACATCCCCAAAACTGAAACACCTTCCCCACACACTGAAACCTCTTCCCCACACACTGAAACACCTTCCCCACACATTGAAACACATACCCACACACTGAAAGCCCTTCCCCACACACTGAAACCCCTTCCCTTCTCACTGAAACCCTTCCCCACATTCTGAAACCCCTTCCCCACACACTGAAACCCATCCCCACACACTGAAACCAATCCCCAAACACTGAAACCCAACCCCACACACTGAAAGACCTTCCCCACACACTGAAACACTTCGCCACACACTGAAACACATCCCCACACACTGAAACATATCCCCACACACTGAAACACCTTCCCCACACACTGGAACCCTTTCCCCACACAGTGAAACACATTCCCCACACACTGAATCACCTTCCCCACACACTGAAATCCCTAAGCCACACATTGAAACACCTTCCCCACACACTGAAATACCTTCCCCACAAACTGAAACACCTTCCCCACACTCTGAAACCCATTCCCCACACACTGAAACACCTTCCGCACACACTGTAACACCTTCCCCACACACTGAAACCGATCCCCACACACTCTGAAACACCTTCCCCACATACTGAACCACTTTCCCCACAGACTGAAACCCATCCACACTCACACTGAACGAACCTGCCCACACAGTGAAACCCCATCCCCGCACACTGAAACCCCTTCCCAAACACTGAAACACCTTCCCCACAAACTGAAACCCGTTCCCGACACTCTGAAACCCCTTCCACACACACTGAAACACATCCCCACACACTGAAACACCATCCCCACAAACTGAAACCCCTTCCCCACACACTGAAACCCCTTCCCCCCACACTAACACCCTTCCCCACACTCTGAAACCCCTTCCCCACACACTGAAACCAAACACCAAACACTGAAACATCCCCACGCACTGAAACCCATTCCCACACACTGAAACACCTTCCCCACACACTGAAACCCTTCCCCACACACTGAAACATCTTCCCCACACACTGAAGCACCTTCCCCACACACTGAAATACCTTCCCCACGCACTGAAATCCCATCCCCACACATTGAAATACCTTCCCCACACACTGAATCCTTTCCCCACACACGGAAACCCCTTCCCCACACACTGAAACACCTTCCCCACACACTGAAACCCCTTCCCTACACACTGAAAGACCTTCCCCACACACTGTAATACCTTCCCCACATACTGAAACACCTTCCACACACACTGAAACCCATTCACCACACACTGAAACACCTTCCCCATACACTGAAATCACTTCCCCACACACTGAAATACCTTCCCCACACACTGAAACACCTTCCCCACACACTGAAGCCCTTTCACCACACATTGAAATCCTACCCCTCACACTGAAACACCTTCCCCACACACGGAAACCCCTTCCCCACACACTGAAACACCTTCCCCACACACTGAAACACCTTCCCCACACGTTCAAAAACCTTCCGCACACACATAAACCCCTTCCCCACACACATAAACCCCTTCCCCACACGCTGAAACCCCTTCCCCCCCACTCTGAAACACATCCCCACACTCTGAAACCCCTTCCCCACACACTGAAACCCCTTCCCCACACACTGAAACATCTTCCCCTCACAGTGAATCCCCATCCCCTCACACTGAAACCCTTTCCTCACACACAGAAACAACTTCCCCAAACACTGAAAACATTCCGCGCACACTGAAACCCCTTCCCCACACACTGAAACACCTTCCCCAAACATTTAAACACCTTCCCCGCACACTGAAACCCTTCCCCAAACACTGAAACACGTTCGCCACACACTGAAAACCATTCCCCACACACTGTAACACATTCCCCGCACACTGAAACACCTTCCCCACACACTGAAATACCTTCATCACACACTGAAACACATGCCCGCTCACTGAAACACCTTGCCCAAAACACTGAAACACCTTGTCCACACACTGAAACACATTCCCCACACACTGAAACACCTTCCCCACACACTGAAACACATTCCCCACACACTGGAACCCTTCCCCACACACTGAAACACCTTCCCCACACACTGAAACACCTTCCCCACACACTGAAACACATCCCCACAAACTGAAAGACCTTCCCCACACACTGAAACCCCTTCCCCACACACTGAAACACATTCCCCACACACTGAAAGACAGCCCCACAGACTGAAACACCTTCCCCACACACTGAAACACATTCCCCACACACTGAAACCCTTCCCCACACACTGAAACCCTTCCCCACAGAGTGAAACACTTCCCCAAACACTGGAACACTTCCCCAAACACTGAAACCCCTTCCCCACACACTGAATGCCCTTCCCCACACACTGAAACCCCTACCCACACACTGAAACCCTTACCCACACTCTGAAACCCCTTCCCCACACACTGAAACACCATCCCCAGAACACTAAAACCCCTTCCCCACACACTGAAACACCATCCCCACACACTGAAACACCTTCCCCACATACTGAAACATCTTCCCCACACACTGAATCCTCATCCCCTCACACTGAAACCCCTTCCTCACACTCTGAAACAACTTCAACAAACACTGATACCCCTTCCCCACACACTGAAGTCCTTCCGCACACACTGAAACCCCTTCCCCACACACTGAAACACATTCCCCACACACTGAAACACTTCCCCACACTCTGAAATACATTCCCCACACACTGCAACACCTTCCCCACACATTTAAACACCTTCCCCACACACTGAAACCCTTCCCCACACACTGAAACACGTTCCCCACACATTGAAAACCCTTCCCCACACACTGTAACACATTCCCCGCACACTGAAACACCTTCCCCACACACTGAAACACCTTCACCACACACTGAAACACATGCACGCTCACTGAAACACCTTCCCCAAAACACTGAAACACCTTCCCCACACACTGAAACACATTCCCCACACACTGAAACCCCTTCCCCACACACTGAAACACATTCCCCACACACTGAAACCCCTTCCCCACACACTGAAACACCTTCCCCACAAACTGAAACACTTCCCCAAACACTGAAACACCTTCCCCACACACAGAATGCCCTTCCCCACACACTGAAACCCCTTCCCCACACACTGAAACACCTTCCCCACACACTGAAATCCATTACCCACACACTGAAACACCTTCACAGCACACATTGAAACACCTTCCCCCCACACAGAAATCAGTTCCCCACACACTGAAACCCCTTCCCCACACACTGATACACATCCCCACACACTGAAACCCCTTCCCCACATACTGAAACCCCTTCCCCCCTTACTGAAACCCATCCCCACACACTGAAACCAATCCCGAAACACTGAAACCAATCCCCACACACTAAAAGACCCACCCCACACACTGAAACACTTCCCCACACACTGAAACACATCCCCACACACTGAAACACATCCCCACACACTGAAACACCTTCCCAACACACTGAAACCCTTACCCCACACATTGAAACACCTTCCCCACACACTGAAATACCTTCCCCACAAACGGAAACACCTTCCCCACAGACTGAAACCCATTCCCCACACACTGACACAAGTTCCCCACACACTGAAAACCCTTCCCCACACACTGTAACACATTCCCCGCACACTGAAACACCTTCATCACACACTGAAACACCTTCACCACACACTGAAACACATGCCCGCTCACTAAAACACCTTCCCCAAAACACTGAAACACCTTCCCCACACACTGAAACACATTCCCCACCTTCTAAAACCCCTTCCCCACACACTGAAACACATTCCCCACACACTGAAACCATTCCCCTCACACTGAAACGCCTTCCCCACACACTGAAACACCTTCCCCACACACTGAAACACATCCCCACAAACTGAAACACCTTCCCCACACACTGAAACCTCTTCCCCACACACTGAAACACCTTCCCCACACACTGAAACAAATACCCACACACTGAAAGCCCTTCCCCACACACTGAAACCCCTTCCCCCCTCACTGAAACCCTTCCCCACATTCTGAAACCCCTTCCCCACACACTGAAACCCATCCCCACACACTGAAACCAATCCCCAAACACTGAAACCCAACCCCACACACTGAAAGACCTTCCCCACACACTGAAACACTTCGCCACACACTGAAACACATCCCCACACACTGAAACACCTTCCCCACACACTGGAACCCTTTCCCCACACAGTGAAACACATTCCCCGCACACTGAATCACCTTCCCCACACACTGAAATCCCTAAGCCACACATTGAAACACCTTCCCCACACAATGAAATACCTTCCCCACAAACTGAAACACCTTCCCCACACTCTGAAACTCATTCCCCACACACTGAAACACCTTCCGCACACACTGTAACAACTTCCCCACACACTGAAACCGATCCCCACACACTCTGAAACACCTTCCCCACATACTGAACCACCTTCCCCACACACTGAAACCCATCCACACTCACACTGAACGAACCAGCCCACACAGTGAAACCCCATCCCCGCACACTGAAACCCCTTCCCAAACACTGAAACACCTTCCCCACAAACTGAAACCCGTTCCCGACACTCTGAAACCCCTTCCACACACACTGAAACACATCCCCACACACTGAAACACCATCCCCACAAACTGAAACCCCTTCCCCACACACTGAAACCCCTTCCCCCCACACTAACACCCTTCCCCACATTCTGAAACCCCTTCCCCACACACTGAAACCAAACACCAAACACTGAAACATCCACACGCACTGAAACCCATTCCCACACACTGAAACACCTTCCCCACACACTGAAACCCTTCCCCACACACTGAAACATCTTCCCCACACACTGAAGCACCTTCCCCACACACTGAAATATCTTCCCCACGCACTGAAACCCCTTCCCCACACACTGAAACACATTCCCCACACACTGAAACCCCTTCCCCACACACTGAAACACCTTCCCCACAAACTGAAACACTTCCCCAAACACTGAAACACCTTCCCCACACACAGAATGCCCTTCCCCACACACTGAAACCCCTTCCCCACACACTGAAACACCTTCCCCACACACTGAAATCCATTACCCACACACTGAAACACCTTCACAGCACACATTGAAACACCTTCCCCCCACACAGAAATCAGTTCCCCACACACTGAAACCCCTTCCCCACACACTGATACACATCCCCACACACTGAAACCCCTTCCCCACACACTGAAACCCCTTCCCCCCTTACTGAAACCCATCCCCACACACTGAAACCAATCCCGAAACACTGAAACCAATCCCCACACACTAAAAGACCCACCCCACACACTGAAACACTTCCCCACACACTGAAACACATCCCCACACACTGAAACACATCCCCACACACTGAAACACCTTCCCAACACACTGAAACCCTTACCCCACACATTGAAACACCTTCCCCACACACTGAAATACCTTCCCCACAAACGGAAACACCTTCCCCACAGACTGAAACCCATTCCCCACACACTGACACAAGTTCCCCACACACTGAAAACCCTTCCCCACACACTGTAACACATTCCCCGCACACTGAAACACCTTCATCACACACTGAAACACCTTCACCACACACTGAAACACATGCCCGCTCACTAAAACACCTTCCCCAAAACACTGAAACACCTTCCCCACACACTGAAACACATTCCCCACCTTCTAAAACCCCTTCCCCACACACTGAAACACATTCCCCACACACTGAAACCATTCCCCTCACACTGAAACGCCTTCCCCACACACTGAAACACCTTCCCCACACACTGAAACACATCCCCACAAACTGAAACACCTTCCCCACACACTGAAACCTCTTCCCCACACACTGAAACACCTTCCCCACACACTGAAACAAATACCCACACACTGAAAGCCCTTCCCCACACACTGAAACCCCTTCCCCCCTCACTGAAACCCTTCCCCACATTCTGAAACCCCTTCCCCACACACTGAAACCCATCCCCACACACTGAAACCAATCCCCAAACACTGAAACCCAACCCCACACACTGAAAGACCTTCCCCACACACTGAAACACTTCGCCACACACTGAAACACATCCCCACACACTGAAACACCTTCCCCACACACTGGAACCCTTTCCCCACACAGTGAAACACATTCCCCGCACACTGAATCACCTTCCCCACACACTGAAATCCCTAAGCCACACATTGAAACACCTTCCCCACACAATGAAATACCTTCCCCACAAACTGAAACACCTTCCCCACACTCTGAAACTCATTCCCCACACACTGAAACACCTTCCGCACACACTGTAACAACTTCCCCACACACTGAAACCGATCCCCACACACTCTGAAACACCTTCCCCACATACTGAACCACCTTCCCCACACACTGAAACCCATCCACACTCACACTGAACGAACCAGCCCACACAGTGAAACCCCATCCCCGCACACTGAAACCCCTTCCCAAACACTGAAACACCTTCCCCACAAACTGAAACCCGTTCCCGACACTCTGAAACCCCTTCCACACACACTGAAACACATCCCCACACACTGAAACACCATCCCCACAAACTGAAACCCCTTCCCCACACACTGAAACCCCTTCCCCCCACACTAACACCCTTCCCCACATTCTGAAACCCCTTCCCCACACACTGAAACCAAACACCAAACACTGAAACATCCACACGCACTGAAACCCATTCCCACACACTGAAACACCTTCCCCACACACTGAAACCCTTCCCCACACACTGAAACATCTTCCCCACACACTGAAGCACCTTCCCCACACACTGAAATATCTTCCCCACGCACTGAAATCCCATCCCCACACATTGAAATACCTTCCCCACACACTGAAACCTTTCCCCACACACGGAAACCCCTTCCCCACACACTGAAACACCTTCCCCACACACTGAAACCCCTTCCCTACACACTGAAAGACCTTCCCCACACACTGAAACCAAACACCAAACACTGAAACATCCACACGCACTGAAACCCATTCCCACACACTGAAACACCTTCCCCACACACTGAAACCCTTCCCCACACACTGAAACATCTTCCCCACACACTGAAGCACCTTCCCCACACACTGAAATATCTTCCCCACGCACTGAAATCCCATCCCCACACATTGAAATACCTTCCCCACACACTGAAACCTTTCCCCACACACGGAAACCCCTTCCCCACACACTGCAACACCTTCCCCACACACTGAAACCCCTTCCCTACACACTGAAAGACCTTCCCCACACACTGAAACACCTTCCACACACACTGAAACCCATTCACCACACACTGAAACACCTTCCCCATACACTGAAATCACTTCCCCACACACTGAAATACCTTCCCCACACACTGAAACACCTTCCCCACACACTGAAGCCCTTTCACCACACATTGAAATCCTACCCCTCACACTGAAACACCTTCCCCACACACTGAAACCCCTTCCCCACACACTGAAACACCTTCCCCACACACTGAAACACCTTCCCCACACGTTCAAACACCTTCCGCACACACATAAACCCCTTCCCCACACACATAAACCCCTTCCCCACACGCTGAAACCACTTCCCCCCCACTCTGAAACACATCCCCACACTCTGAAACCCCTTCCCCACACACTGAAACCCCTTCCCCACACACTGAAACATCTTCCCCTCACACTGAATCCCCATCCCCTCACACTGAAACCCTTTCCTCACACACAGAAACAACTTCCCCAAACACTGAAAACATTCCGCGCACACTGAAACCCCTTCCCCACAAACTGAAACACCTTCCCCAAACATTTAAACACCTTCCCCGCACACTGAAACCCTTCCCCAAACACTGAAACACGTTCGCCACACACTGAAAACCATTCCCTACACACTGTAACACATTCCCCGCACACTGAAACACCTTCCCCACACACTGAAATACCTTCATCACACACTGAAACACATGCCCGCTCACTGAAACACCTTGCCCAAAACACTGAAACACCTTCCCCACACACTAAAACACATTCACCACACACTGAAACACCTTCCCCACACACTGAAACACATTCCCCACACACTGGAACCCTTCCCCACACACTGAAACAAATTCCCCACACACTGAAACACCTTCCCCACACACTGAAACACATCCCCACAAACTGAAAGACCTTCCCCACACACTGAAACCCCTTCCCCACACACTGAAACACATTCCCCACACACTGAAAGACAGCCCCACAGACTGAAACACCTTCCCCACACACTGAAACACATTCCCCACACACTGAAACCCTTCCCCACACACTGAAACCCTTCCCCACAGAGTGAAACACTTCCCCAAACACTGGAACACTTCCCCAAACACTGAAACCCCTTCCCCACACACTGAATGCCCTTCCCCACACACTGAAACACATCCCCACACTGAAACCTCTTCCCCACACACTGAAACACCTTCCCCACTCACTGAAACACATCCCCACGCACTGAGACACCATCCCCACACTCTTAAACTCCTTTCACACACACTGAAAACCCTTCCCCACACACAGAATCCCATTCCCCACTCACTGAAACCCCTTCCGCACACTCTGAAACACCTTCCCCACACACTGAAACCCATCCCCACACACACTGAAACAACTTCACCACATACTGAAACACCTTCCCCACACACTGAAACCCATCCCCACACACACTGAAAATCCGTCCCCATACACTGAAACCCCATCCGCACACACTGAAAGACCTTCCCCACAAACTGAAACCCATTCCCCACACACTGAAACCCCCTCCCCACACACTGAAACCCATTCTCCACAAACTGAAAACCATACCCACACACTGAAACCAATTCCCCACACACTGAAACCCCTTCCACCCTCACTGAAACCCATCCCCACACACTGAAACCAATCCCGAAACACTGAAACCCATCCCCACACACTGAAAGACCCTCCCCACACACTGAAACACTTCCCCACACACTGAAACACATCGCCACACACTGAAACACCTTCCCAACACACTGAAACCCTTTCCGCACACAGTGAAACACATTCCCCACATACTGAAACACCTTCCCCACACACTGAAATCCCGACCCCACACATTGAAACACCTTCCCCACACCCTGAAATACCTTCCCCACAAACGGAAACACCTTCCCCACACACTGAAACCCATTCCCCACACACTGAAACAAGTTCCCCACACACTGAAAACCCTTCCCCACACAATGTAACACATTCCCCGCACACTGAAACACCTTCATCAAACACTGAAACACCTTCACCACACACTGAAACACATGCCCGCTCACTAAATCACCTTCCCCAAAACACTGAAACACCTTCCCCACACAGTGAAACACATTCCCCACCTTCTGAAACCCCTTCCCCACACACTGAAACACATCCCCAAACACTGAAACATATCCCCACACACTGAAACACCTTCCCCACACACTGGAACCCTTTCCCCACACAGTGAAACACATTCCCCACACACTGAATCACCTTCCCCACACACTGAAATTCCTAAGCCACACATTGAAACACCTTCCCCACACACTGAAATACCTTCCCCACAAACTGAAACACCTTCGCCACACTCTGAAACCCATTCCCCACACACTGAAACACCTTCCGCACACACTGTAACAACTTCCCCACACACTGAAACCGATCCCCACACACTCTGAAACACCTTCCCCACATACTGAACCACCTTCCCCACACACTGAAACCCATCCACACTCACACTGAACGAACCTGCCCACACAGTGAAACCCCATCCCCGCACACTGAAACCCCTTCCCAAACACTGAAACACCTTCCCCACAAACTGAAACCCGTTCCCGACACTCTGAAACCCCTTCCACACACACTGAAACACATCCCCACACACTGAAACACCATCCCCACAAACTGAAACGCCTTCCCCACACACTGAAACCCCTTCCCCCCACAATAACACCCTACCCCACACTCTGAAACCCCTTCCCCACACACTGAAACCAATCCCCAAACACTGAAACATCCCCACACACTGAAACCCATTCCCACACACTGAAACACCTTCCCCACACACTGAAACCCTTCCCCACACACTGAAACACCTTCCCCACACACTGAAGAACCTTCCCCACACACTGAAATACCTTCCCCACGCACTGAAATCCCATCCCCACACATTGAAATACCTTCCCCACACACTGAAACCTTTCCCCACACACGGAAACCCCTTCCCCAGACACTGAAACACATTTCCCACACACTGTATCCCTTCCCCACACACTGAAACACCTTCCCCACACACTGAAACCCCTTCCCTACACACTGAAAAACCTTCCCCACACACTGTAATACCTTCCCCACATACTGAAACACCTTCCACACACACTGAAACCCATTCACCACACACTGAAACACCTTCCCCATACACTGAAATCACTTCCCCACACACTGAAATACCTTCCCCACACACTGAAACACCTTCCCCACACACTGAAGCCCTTTCACCACACATTGAAATCCTACCCCTCACACTGAAACACCTTCCCCACACACTGAAACCCCTTCCCCACACACTGAAACACCTTCCCCACACACTGAAACACCTTCCCCACACGCTCAAACACCTTCCGCACACACATAAACCCCTTCCCCACACACATAAATCCCTTCCCCACACGCTGAAACCCCTTCCCCCCCACTCTGAAACACATCCCCACACTCTGAAACCCCTTCCCCACACACTGAAACCCCTTCCCCACACACTGAAACATCTTCCCCACACACTGAATCCCCATCCCCTCACAGTGAAACCCTTTCCTCACACACAGAAACAACTTCCCCAAACACTGAAAACATTCCGCGCACACTGAAACCCCTTCCCCACACACTGAAACACCGTCCCCAAACATTTAAACACCTTCCCCGCACACTGAAACCCTTCCCCACACACTGAAACACGTTCGCCACACACTGAAAACCATTCCCCACACACTGTAACACATTCCCCGCACACTGAAACACCTTCCCCACACACTGAAACACCTTCATCACACACTGAAACACATGCCCGCTCACTGAAACACCTTGCCCAAAACACTGAAACACCTTCCCCACACACTAAAACACATTCACCACACACTGAAACACCTTCCCCACACACTGAAACACATTCCCCACACACTGGAACCCTTCCCCACACACTGAAACAAATTCCCCACACACTGAAACACCTTCCCCACACACTGAAACACATCCCCACAAACTGAAAGACCTTCCCCACACACTGAAACCCCTTCCCCACACACTGAAACACATTCCCCACACACTGAAAGACAGCCCCACAGACTGAAACACCTTCCCCACACACTGAAACACATTCCCCACACACTGAAACCCTTCCCCACACACTGAAACCCTTCCCCACAGAGTGAAACACTTCCCCAAACACTGGAACACTTCCCCAAACACTGAAACCCCTTCCCCACACACTGAATGCCCTTCCCCACACACTGAAACACATCCCCACACTGAAACCTCTTCCCCACACACTGAAACACCTTCCCCACTCACTGAAACACATCCCCACGCACTGAGACACCATCCCCACACTCTTAAACTCCTTTCACACACACTGAAAACCCTTCCCCACACACAGAATTCCATTCCCCACTCACTGAAACCCCTTCCGCACACTCTGAAACACCTTCCCCACACACTGAAACCCATCCCCACACACACTGAAACAACTTCACCACATACTGAAACACCTTCCCCACACACTGAAACCCATCCCCACACACACTGAAAATCCGTCCCCATACACTGAAACCCCATCCGCACACACTGAAAGACCTTCCCCACAAACTGAAACCCATTCCCCACACACTGAAACCCCCTCCCCACACACTGAAACCCATTCTCCACAAACTGAAAACCATACCCACACACTGAAACCAATTCCCCACACACTGAAACCCCTTCCACCCTCACTGAAACCCATCCCCACACACTGAAACCAATCCCGAAACACTGAAACCCATCCCCACACACTGAAAGACCCTCCCCACACACTGAAACACTTCCCCACACACTGAAACACATCGCCACACACTGAAACACCTTCCCAACACACTGAAACCCTTTCCGCACACAGTGAAACACATTCCCCACATACTGAAACACCTTCCCCACACACTGAAATCCCGACCCCACACATTGAAACACCTTCCCCACACCCTGAAATACCTTCCCCACAAACGGAAACACCTTCCCCACACACTGAAACCCATTCCCCACACACTGAAACAAGTTCCCCACACACTGAAAACCCTTCCCCACACAATGTAACACATTCCCCGCACACTGAAACACCTTCATCAAACACTGAAACACCTTCACCACACACTGAAACACATGCCCGCTCACTAAATCACCTTCCCCAAAACACTGAAACACCTTCCCCACACAGTGAAACACATTCCCCACCTTCTGAAACCCCTTCCCCACACACTGAAACACATCCCCAAACACTGAAACATATCCCCACACACTGAAACACCTTCCCCACACACTGGAACCCTTTCCCCACACAGTGAAACACATTCCCCACACACTGAATCACCTTCCCCACACACTGAAATTCCTAAGCCACACATTGAAACACCTTCCCCACACACTGAAATACCTTCCCCACAAACTGAAACACCTTCGCCACACTCTGAAACCCATTCCCCACACACTGAAACACCTTCCGCACACACTGTAACAACTTCCCCACACACTGAAACCGATCCCCACACACTCTGAAACACCTTCCCCACATACTGAACCACCTTCCCCACACACTGAAACCCATCCACACTCACACTGAACGAACCTGCCCACACAGTGAAACCCCATCCCCGCACACTGAAACCCCTTCCCAAACACTGAAACACCTTCCCCACAAACTGAAACCCGTTCCCGACACTCTGAAACCCCTTCCACACACACTGAAACACATCCCCACACACTGAAACACCATCCCCACAAACTGAAACGCCTTCCCCACACACTGAAACCCCTTCCCCCCACAATAACACCCTACCCCACACTCTGAAACCCCTTCCCCACACACTGAAACCAATCCCCAAACACTGAAACATCCCCACACACTGAAACCCATTCCCACACACTGAAACACCTTCCCCACACACTGAAACCCTTCCCCACACACTGAAACACCTTCCCCACACACTGAAGAACCTTCCCCACACACTGAAATACCTTCCCCACGCACTGAAATCCCATCCCCACACATTGAAATACCTTCCCCACACACTGAAACCTTTCCCCACACACGGAAACCCCTTCCCCAGACACTGAAACACATTTCCCACACACTGTATCCCTTCCCCACACACTGAAACACCTTCCCCACACACTGAAACCCCTTCCCTACACACTGAAAAACCTTCCCCACACACTGTAATACCTTCCCCACATACTGAAACACCTTCCACACACACTGAAACCCATTCACCACACACTGAAACACCTTCCCCATACACTGAAATCACTTCCCCACACACTGAAATACCTTCCCCACACACTGAAACACCTTCCCCACACACTGAAGCCCTTTCACCACACATTGAAATCCTACCCCTCACACTGAAACACCTTCCCCACACACTGAAACCCCTTCCCCACACACTGAAACACCTTCCCCACACACTGAAACACCTTCCCCACACGCTCAAACACCTTCCGCACACACATAAACCCCTTCCCCACACACATAAATCCCTTCCCCACACGCTGAAACCCCTTCCCCCCCACTCTGAAACACATCCCCACACTCTGAAACCCCTTCCCCACACACTGAAACCCCTTCCCCACACACTGAAACATCTTCCCCACACACTGAATCCCCATCCCCTCACAGTGAAACCCTTTCCTCACACACAGAAACAACTTCCCCAAACACTGAAAACATTCCGCGCACACTGAAACCCCTTCCCCACACACTGAAACACCGTCCCCAAACATTTAAACACCTTCCCCGCACACTGAAACCCTTCCCCACACACTGAAACACGTTCGCCACACACTGAAAACCATTCCCCACACACTGTAACACATTCCCCGCACACTGAAACACCTTCCCCACACACTGAAACACCTTCATCACACACTGAAACACATGCCCGCTCACTGAAACACCTTGCCCAAAACACTGAAACACCTTCCCCACACACTGAAACATATTCCCCACACACTGAAACACCTTCCCCACACACTGAAACACATTCCCCACACACTGGAACCCTTCCCCACACACTGAAACACCTTTCCCACACACTGAAACACCTTCCCCACACACTGAAACACATCCCCACAAACTGAAAGACCTTCCCCACACACTGAAACCCCTTCCCCACACACTGAAACACATTCCCCACACACTGAAAGACAGCCCCACAGACTGAAACACCTTCCCCACACACTGAAACACATTCCCCACACACTGAAACCCTTCCCCACACACTGAAACCCTTCCCCACAGAGTGAAACACTTCCCCAAACACTGGAACACTTCCCCAAACACTGAAACCCCTTCCCCACACACTGAAACACATCCCCACACTGAAACCTCTTCCCCACACACTGAAACACCTTCCCCACTCACTGAAACACATCCCCACGCACTGAGACACCATCCCCACACTCTGAAACTCCTTTCACACACACTGAAAACCCTTCCCCACACACAGAATCCCATTACCCACACACTGAAACCCCTTCTGCACACTCTGAAACACCTTCCCCACTCTCTGAAACACATCCCCACACTCTGAAACCCCTTCCCCACACACTGAAACCCCTTCCCCACACACTGAAACATCTACCCCACACACTGAATCCCCATCCCCTCACAGTGAAACCCTTTCCTCACACACAGAAACAACTTCCCCAAACACTGAAAACATTCCGCGCACACTGAAACCCCTTCCCCACACACTGAAACACCTTCCCCAAACATTTAAACACCTTCCCCGCACACTGAAACCCTTCCCCACACACTGAAACACGTTCGCCACACACTGAAAACCATTCCCCACACACTGTAACACATTCCCCGCACACTGAAACACCTTCCCCACACACTGAAACACCTTCATCACACACTGAAACACATGCCCGCTCACTGAAACACCTTGCCCAAAACACTGAAACACCTTCCCCACACACTGAAACATATTCCCCACACACTGAAACACCTTCCCCACACACTGAAACACATTCCCCACACACTGGAACCCTTCCCCACACACTGAAACACCTTCCCCACACACTGAAACACCTTCCCCACACACTGAAACACATCCCCACAAACTGAAAGACCTTCCCCACACACTGAAACCCCTTCCCCACACACTGAAACACATTCCCCACACAATGAAAGACAGCCCCACAGACTGAAACACCTTCCCCACAAACTGAAACACATTCCCCACACACTGAAACCCTTCCCCACACACTGAAACCCTTCCCCACAGAGTGAAACACTTCCCCAAACACTGGAACACTTCCCCAAACACTGAAACCCCTTCCCCACACACTGAAACACATCCCCACACTGAAAACTCTTCCCCACACACTGAAACACCTTCCCCACTCACTGAAACACATCCCCACGCACTGAGACACCATCCCCACACTCTGAAACTCCTTTCACTCACACTGAAAACCCTTCCCCACACACAGAATCCCATTACCCACACACTGAAACCCCTTCTGCACACTCTGAAACACCTTCCCCACACACTGAAACCCATCCCCACACACACTGAAACACCTTCACCACATACTGAAACACCTTCCCCACACACTGAAACCCATCCCCACACACACTGAAACACCGTCCCCATACACTGAAACCCCATCCGCACACACTGAAAGACCTTCCCCACACACTGAAACCCATTCCCCGCACACTGAAACCCCCTCCCCACACACTGAAACCCATTCTCCACAAACTGAAAACCATACCCACACACTGAAACCAATTCCCCACAGACTGAAAACCCTTCCACCCTCACTGAAACCCATCCCCACACACTGAAACCAATCCCGAAACACTGAAACCCATCCCCACACACTGAAAGACCCTCCCCACACACTGAAACACTTCCCCACACACTGAAACACATCCCCACACACTGAAACACCTTCCCAACACACTGAAACCCTTTCCGCACACAGTGAAACACATTCCCCACATACTGAAACACCTTCCCCACACACTGAAATCCCGACCCCACACATTGAAACACCTTCCCCACACACTGAAATACCTTCCCCACAAACGGAAACACCTTCCCCACACACTGAAACCCATTCCCCACACACTGAAACAAGTTCCCCACACACTGAAAACCCTTCCCCACACACTGTAACACATTCCCCGCACACTGAAACACCTTCATCACACACTGAAACACCTTCACCACACACTGAAACACATGCCCGCTCACTAAATCACCTTCCCCAAAACACTGAAACACCTTCCCCACACAGTGAAACACATTCCCCACCTTCTGAAACCCCTTCCCCACACACGGAAACACATTCCCCACACACTGAAACCATTCCCCTCACACTGAAACACCTTCCCCACACACTGAAACACCTTCCCCACACACTAAAACACATCCCCACAAACTGAAAGAACTTCCCCACACACTGAAACCCCTTCCCCACACACTGAAACACCTTCCGCACACACTGAAACACATACCAACACACTGAAACACCTTCACCACACTCTGAAACACATTCCCCACACACTGAAACGCTTCCCCACAAACTGAAACCCTTCCCCAACGAGTGAAACACTTCCCCACACACTGAATGCCCTTCCCCACACACTGAAACCCCTACCCCACACACTGAAACACCTTCCCCACACACTGAAAGCACTTCCCCACACACTGAAACACCTTCCCCACTCACTGAAACACATCCCCACACACTGAGACACCATCCCCACTAACGGCAACCAATTCCCCACACAGTGAAAACCCTTCCCCATACACTAAAACCCATTACCCATACACTGAAACCCCTTCCGCACACTCTGAAACACCTTCACAGCACACAGTGAAACACCTTCCCCACACACTGAAACACATCCCCACACACTGAAAGCCCTTCCCCACACACTGAAACCCCTTCCCCCCTCACTGAAACCCTTCCCCACATTCTGAAACCCCTTCCCCACACACTGAAACCCATCCCCACACACTGAAACCAATCCCCAAACACTGAAACCCAAATCCACACACTGAAAGACCTTCCCCACACACTGAAACACTTCGCCACACACTGAAACACATCCCCACACACTGAAACATATCCCCACACACTGAAACACCTTCCCCACACACTGGAACCCTTTCCCCACACAGTGAAACACATTCCCCACACACTGAAACACCTTCCCCACACACTGAAATCCCTAAGCCACCCATTGAAACACCTTCCCCACACACTGAAATACCTTCCCCACAAACTGAAACACCTTCCCCACACTCTGAAACCCATTCCCCACACACTGAAACACCTTCCGCACACACTGTAACACCTTCCCCACACACTGAAATCGATCCCCACACACACTGAACCACCTTCCCCACACACTGAAACCCATCCCCACTCACACTGAAAGAACGTGCCCACACAGAGAAACCCCATCCCCGCACACTGAAACCCCTTCACAAACACTGAAACCCCTTCCCCACAAACTGAAACCCGTTCCCGACACTGTGAAACCCCTTCCCCACACACTGAAACACATCCCCACACACTGAAACCCCATCCCCACAAACTGAAACCCCTTTCCCACACACTGAAACCCCTTCCCCCCACACTGACACCCTTCCCGACACACTGTAACACATTCCCCGCACACTGAAACACCTTCATCACACACTGAAACACCTTCACCACACACTGAAACACATGCCCACTCACTAAAACACCTTCCCCAAAACACTGAAACACCTTCCCCACACACTGAAACACTTTCCCCACCTTCTGAAACCCCTTCCCCACACACTGAAACACATTCCCCACACACTGAAACCATTCCCCTCACACTGAAACACCTTCCCCACACACTGAAACACATCCCCACAAACTGAAACAACTTCCCCACACACTGAAACCCATCCCCACTCACACTGAACGAACGTGCCCACACAGTGAAACCCCATCCCCGCACACTGAAACTCCTTCCCAAACACTGAAACCCCTTCCCCACAAACTGAATCCCGTTCCCGACACTCTGAAACCCCTTCCCCACACACTGAAACACATCCCCACACACTGAAACCCCATCCCCACAAACTGAAACCACTTTCCCACACACTGAAACCCCTTCCCCCCACACTGACACCCTTCCCCACACTCTGAAACCCCTTCCCCACACACTGAAACCAATCCCCTAAAACTGAAACATCCCCACACACTGAAACATCCCCACACACTGAAACCCATCCCCACACACTGAAACACCTTCCCCACACACTGAAACCCTTCCCCACACACTGAAACACATCCCCACACACTGAAACACATCCCCACACACTGAAACACCTTCCCCACACACTGACACCCTTTCCCACACACTGAAACACCTTCCCCACACACTGAAATACCTTCCCCACGCACTGAAATCCATTCCCCACACATTGAAGTACCTTCCCCACACACTGAAACCTTTCCCCACACACGGAAACCCCTTCCCCAGACACTGAAACACATTTCCCACACACTGAATCCCTTCCCCACACACTGAAACACCTTCCCCGCACACTGAAACACTTTCACCACACATTGAAGTACCTTCCCCACACACTGAAACCTTTCCCCACACACGGAAACCCCTTCCCCAGACACTGAAACACATTTCCCACACACTGAATCCCTTCCCCACACACTGAAACACCTTCCCCGCACACTGAAACCCCTTCCCTACACACTGAAAGACCTTCCCCACCCACTGTAATACCTTCCCCACATACTGAAACACCTTCCACTCACACTGAAACACTTTCACCACACATTGTAATCCTACCCCTCACACTGAAACACCTTCCCCACACACTGAAACCCCTTCCCCACACACTGAAACACCTTCCCCGCACACTGAAACACCTTCCCCAAACGCTGAAACACCTTCCCCCCCTCTCTGAAACACATCCCCACACTCTGAAACCCCTTCCCCACACTCTGAAACCCCTTCCCCACACAGTGAAACATCTTCCCCACACACTGAAACCTCTTCCCCACACACTGAAACATCTTCCCCACACACTGAATCCCCATCCCCTCACACTGAAACCCCTTCCTCACACACTGAAACAACTTCCCCAAAGACTGAAAACATTCCGCGCACACTGAAACCCCTTCCTCACACTCTGAAACACCTTCCCCAAACATTTCAACACCTTCCCCACGCACTGAAACCCTTCCCCACACACTGAAACACGTTCCCCAAACACTGAATACACTTCCCCACAGACTGTAACACATTCCCCGCACACTGAAACACCTTCCCCACACACTGAAACACCTTCACCACACACTGAAACACATCACCACACACTGAAACCCATCCCCACACACTGAAACACCTTCCCCACACACTGAAACCCTTCCCCACACACTGAAACACATCCCCACACACTGAAACCCTTCTCCACACACTGAAACACCTTCCCCACACACTGACACCCTTTCCCACACACTGAAACACCTTCCCCACATACTGAAATACCTTCCCCACGCACTGAAATCCATTCCCCACACATTGAAGTATCTTCCCCACACACTGAAACCTTTCCCCACACACGGAAACCCCTTCCCCAGACACTGATACACATTTCCCACACACTGAATCCCTTCCCCACACACTGAAACACCTTCCCCACACACTGAAACCCCTTCCCTACACACTGAAAGACCTTCCCCACACACTGTAATACCTTCCCCACATACTGAAACACCTTCCACTCACACTGAAACCCATTCACCACACACTGAAACACCTACCCCATCCATGAAATCACTTCCCCACACACTGAAATACCTTCCCCACACACTGAAACACCTTCCCCACACACTGAAACCCTTTCACCACACATTGAAATCCTACCCCTCACACTGAAACACCTTCCCCACACACTGAAACCCCTTCCCCACACACTGAAACACCTTCCCCACACACTGAAACACCTTCCCCAAACGCTGAAACACCTTCCCCACACACTTAAACCCCTTCCCCACATGCTTAAACCCCATCCCCCCCACTCTGAAACACATCCCCACACTCTGAAACCCCTTCCCCACACTCTGAGACCCCTTCCCCACACACTGAAACCCTTACCCACACTCTGAAACCCCTTCCCCTCACAGTGAAACATCTTCCCCACACACTGAAACCCCTTCCCCACACACTGAAACATCTTCCCCACACACTGAATCCCCATCCCCTCACACTGAAACCCCTTCCTCACACACTGAAACAACTTCCCCAAAGACTGAAAACATTCCGCGCACACTGAAACCCCTTCCCCACACACTGAAACACCTTCCCCAAACATTTCAACACCTTCCCCACGCACTGAAACCCTTCCCCACACACTGAAACACGTTCCCCAAACACTGAAAACCCTTCCCCACACACTGTAACACATTCCCCGCACACTGAAACACCTTCCCCACACACTGAAACACCTTCACCACACACTGAAACGCATGCCCGCTCACTGAAACACCTTGCCCAAAACACTGAAACACCTTCCCCACACACTGAAACACATTCCCCACACACTGAAACCCCTTCCCCACACACTGAAACACATTCCCCACACACTGGAACCCTTCCCCACACACTGAAACACCTTCCCCACACACTGAAACACCTTCCCCACACACTGAAACACATCCCCACAAACTGAAAGACCTTCCCCACACACTGAAACCCCTTCCCCACACACTGAAACACATTCCCCACATACTGAAAGACAGCCCCACAGACTGAAACACCTTCCCCACACACTGAAACACATTCCCCACACACTGAAACCCTTCCCCACACACTGAAACCCTTCCCCACAGAGTGAAACACTTCCCCAAACACTGAAACACTTCCCCAAACACTGAAACCCCTTCCCCACACACTGAATGCCCTTCCCCACACACTGAAACACTTCCCCGCACACTGAAGCACCTTTCACACACACTGAAACCTCTTCCCCACACACTGAAACACATCCCCACGCACTGAGACACCATCCCCACACACTGTAACCCCTTCCCCACACACTGTAAACCCTTCCCCACACACAGAATCCCATTACCCACACACTGAAACCCCTTCCGCACACTCTGAAACACCTTCCCCACACACTGAAACCCATCCCCACACACACTGAAACAACTTCCCCACATACTGAAACACCTTCCCCACGCACTGAAACCCATCCCCACACACACTGAAACACCGTCCCCATACACTGAAACCCCATCCGCACACACTGAAAGACCTTCCCCACACAGTGAAGCCCATTCCCCGCACACTGAAACCCCCTCCCCACACACAGAAACCCATTTTCCACACACTGAAAACCATACCCACACACTGAAACACCTTCCCCAAACACTGAAACCCATATCCACACACTGAAACACCTTCGCCACACACTGAAACCCTTCCCCACACACTGAAACCCTTCCCCACACAATGAAACACTTCCCCACACACTGAAACCCTTCCCCACACACTGAAAACCCTTCGCCACACACTGAAACTACTTCCCCACACACTGAAACACCTTCCCCACACACTGACACCCTTTCCCACACACTGAAACACCTTCCCCACATACTGAAATACCTTCCCCACGCACTGAAATCCATTCCCCACACATTGAAGTACCTTCCCCACACGCTGAAACGTTTCCTCACACACGGAAACCCCTTCCCCAGACACTGAAACACATTTCCCACACACTGAATCCCTTCCCCACACACTGAAACACCTTCCCCACACACTGAAACCCCTTCCCTACACACTGAAAGACCTTCCCCACACACTGTAATACCTTCCCCACATACTGAAACACCTTCCACTCACACTGAAACCCATTCACCACACACTGAAACACCTACCCCATACACTGAAATCACTTCCCCACACACTGAAATACCTTCCCCACACACTGAAACACCTTCCCCACACACTGAAACCCTTTCACCACACATTGAAATCCTACCCCTCACACTGAAACACCTTCCCCACACACTGAAACCCCTTCCCCACACACTGAAACACCTTCCCCACACACTGAAACACCTTCCCCAAACGCTGAAACACCTTCCCCACACACTTAAACCCCTTCCCCACATGCTTAAACCCCATCCCCCCCACTCTGAAACACATCCCCACACTCTGAAACCCCTTCCCCACACTCTGAGACCCCTTCCCCACACACTGAAACCCTTACCCACACTCTGAAACCCCTTCGCCACACAGTGAAACATCTTCCCCACACACTGAAACCCCTTCCCCACACACTGAAACATCTTCCCCACACACTGAATCCCCATCCCCTCACACTGAAACCCCTTCCTCACACACTGAAGCAACTTCCCCAAAGACTGAAAACATTCCGCGCACACTGAAACCCCTTCCCCACACTCTGAAACACCTTCCCCAAACATTTCAACACCTTCCCCACGCACTGAAACCCTTCCCCACACACTGAAACACGTTCCCCAAACACTGAAAACCCTTCCCCACACACTGTAACACATTCCCCGCACACTGAAACACCTTCCCCACACACTGAAACACCTTCACCACACACTGAAACACATGCCCGCTCACTGAAACACCTTGCCCAAAACACTGAAACACCTTCCCCACACACTGAAACACATTCCCCACACACTGAAACCCCTTCCCCACACACTGAAACACATTCCCCACACACTGGAACCCTTCCCCACACACTGAAACACCATCCCCACACACTGAAACACCTTCCCCACACACTGAAACACATCCCCACAAACTGAAAGACCTTCCCCACACACTGAAACCCCTTCCCCACACACTGAAACACATTCCCCACTTACTGAAAGACAGCCCCACAGACTGAAACACCTTCCCCACACACTGAAACACATTCCCCACACACTGAAACCCTTCCCCACACACTGAAACCCTTCCCCACAGAGTGAAACACTTCCCCAAACAATGAAACACTTCCCCAAACACTGAAACCCCTTCCCCACACACTGAATGCCCTTCCCCACACACTGAAACACTTCCCCACACACTGAAGCACCTTTCACACACACTGAAACCTCTTCCCCACACACTGAAACACCTTCCCCACTCACTGAAACACATCCCCACGCACTGAGACACCATCCCCACACACTGTAACCCCTTCCCCACACACTGTAAACCCTTCCCCACACACAGAATCCCATTACCCACACACTGAAACCCCTTCCGCACACTCTGAAACACCTTCCCCACACACTGAAACCCATCCCCACACACACTGAAACAACTTCCCCACATACTGAAACACCTTCCCCACGCACTGAAACCCATCCCCACACACACTGAAACACCGTCCCCATACACTGAAACCCCATCCGCACACACTGAAAGACCTTCCCCACACAGTGAAACCCATTCCCCGCACACTGAAACCCCCTCCCCACACACTGAAACCCATTTTCCACACACTGAAAACCATACCCACACACTGAAACACCTTCCCCAAACACTGAAACCCATATCCACACACTGAAACACCTTCGCCACACACTGAAAACCTTCCCCACACACTGAAACCCATCCCCACACACTGAAACACTTCCCCACACACTGAAACCCTTCCCCACACACTGAAAACCCTTCGCCACACACTGAAACTACTTCCCCACACACTGAAACACCTTCCCCACACACTGAAAACCCATCTCCATGCACTGAGACCCTTCCCCACACATTGAAAATCCTTCCCCATACACTGAAACCCATCCCCACACATTGAAACCCATCCCCACACACTAAACCTCCTTCCCACACACTGAAACCCCTTCCCCACACAATGAAAGCCTTCCCCACTCACTGAAGCACATTCCCCACACACTGGAACCCTTCCCCACACACTGAAACCCTTCCCCACACACTGAAACACATCCCCACAAACTGAAAGACCTTCCCCACACACTGAAACCCCTTCCCCACACACTGAAACACATTCCCCACACACTGAAACCCTTCCCCAAACACTGAAACCCCTTCCCCACACACTGAATGCCCTTCCCCACACACTGAAACACATCCCCACACACTGAAGCACCTTCCACACACACTCAAACCACTTCCCCACACACTGAAACACCTTCCCCACTCACTGAAACACATCCCCACGCACTGAGACACCATCCCCACACACTGAAACCCCTTCCCCACACACTGAAAACCCTTCCCCACACACTGAATCCCATTACCCACACACTGAAACACCTTCCGCACACTCTGAAAAACCTTCCCCACACACTGAAACCCATCCCCACACACACTGAAACAACTTCCCCACATACTGAAACACCTTCCCCACACACTGAAACCCATCCCCACACACACTGAAACACCGTAACCATACACTGAAACCCCATCCGGACGCACTGAAAGACCTTCCCCACACACTGAAACCCATTCACCGCACACTGAAACCCCTTCCGCACACTCTGAAACACTTTCCCCACAAAGTGAATCCCATCCCCACACACACTGAAACAACTTCCCCACATACTGATACACCTTCCCCACACACTGAAACCCATCCCCACAAACACTGAAACACCATCCCCATACACTGAAACCCCTTCCGCGCACACTGAAACACCTTCCCCACACACTGAAACCCATCCCCACACACAAAGGGGCAGGTGGGGATGTGGTAGGAATATGGGATTAG
Source organism: Heterodontus francisci (assembly GCF_036365525.1). Taxonomy (NCBI): domain Eukaryota; kingdom Metazoa; phylum Chordata; class Chondrichthyes; order Heterodontiformes; family Heterodontidae; genus Heterodontus; species Heterodontus francisci. Next base: position 59,870,973 of record NC_090398.1, read on the forward strand.
TGTAGGATTAGTATAAATGGGTGGTTGATGGTCGGCACAGACTCGGTGGGCCGAAGGGCCTTTTTCAGTGCTGTATCTCCAAACTAAACTAAACTAAACACACTGAAACCCCCTCCCCACTCACTGAAACCCATTTTCCACACACTGAAACCCAGACCCACACACTGAAACACCTTCCCCAATTACTGAAACCCATACCCACACACTGAAACACCTTCCCCACACACGGAAACCATTACCCACACACTGAAACCCTTCCCCACACACTGAAACAGTTCCCCACACACTGAAACCCTTCCCCACACACTGAAAACCCTTTGCCAAAAACTGAAACAACTTCCCCACACACTGAAACACCTTCCCCGCACACTAAAACACCATCTCCATGCACTGAGACCCTTCCCCACACACTGAAAATCCTTCCCCATACACTGCAACACATCCCCACACATTGAAACCCATCCCCACACACTAAACCCCCTTCCCCACACACTGAAACCCCTTCCCCACACAATGAAACCCTTCCCCACACACTGAAACACATCCCCAAACACTGAAACCCTTCCCCACACACCAAAACACTTCCCCACACACTGAATCCCCTTCCCCATCACTGAAACACCTTCCCCATACACTGAAATCCCTTCCCGACACACTGAAATACCTTCCCCACACACTGAAACACCTTCCCCACACACTAAAACCCCATCCCCACACATTGAAACCCTTCCCCACACACTGAAACCCCTTCCCCACACACTGAAACACCTTCCCCACACACTGAAATCACTTCCCCACACACTGAAATACCTTCCCCACACACTGAATCACCTTCCCCACACACTGAAACCCCTTCCCCACACACTGAAAAACCTTCCACGCACTGAAACAAATTCCCCACACACTGAAGCCCCTTCCGCACACACTGAAACACATTCCCCACACACTGAAAACCTTCCCCACACACTGAAACCCCTTCCCCACACACTGAAACCCATTCCCACACACTGGAACCCCTTCCACACACATTGAAACACCTTCCCCACACACTGAAACACCTTCCCCACACACTGAAACCCCTTCCTCAAACACTGAAACACCTTCCCCACACACTGAAACACTTCCCCACACACTGAAACACCTTCCCCACACACTGAAACACTTCCCCACACACTGAAACAACTTCCCCACACACTGAAACCCCTTCCCCATACACTGAAACCCCTTCCCCACACACTGAAACACCTTCCCCACACACTGAACCCCCATCCCCACACACTGAAACACATACCCACACATTGAAACACCTTCCCCACACACTGAAACCCCTTCCCCACACACTGAAACTCTTCCCCACACACAGAAACCCCTTCCCCACAAAGTGAAACACATACCCCACACACTGAATCCCTTCCGCAAACACAGAAACACATTCCCCACACACTGAAACACCTTCTCCACACACTGAAACACCTTCCCCACACACTGAAATACCTTCCCCACACACTGAAACACCCTCCCCACACAACGAAACCCATTACCCACACACTGAAACCCCTTCCCCACATACTGAAACCCCTTCCCCACACAATGAAACCCTTCCCCACACACTGAAATACATCCCCACACAATGAAACCCTTACCCACACACTGAAATACTTCCCCACACACTGGAACTCTTCCCCACACACTGAAACCCCTTCCCCACACACTGAAACACCTTCCCCATACACTGAAATCCCTTCCCCACACACTGAAATTCCTTCCCCACACACTGAAACCCCTTCCCCACACACTGAAACCCCACCCCCACACATTGAAACACTTCCCCACACACTGAAACACCTTCCCCACACACTGAATCACCTTCCCCACACACCGAAACCACTTCCCCACACACTGAAACACCTTCCACACACTGAAGCACATTCCCCACACACTGAAACCCTTCCCCACACACGGAAACCACTTCCCCACACACTGAAACCCATTCCCACACACTGAAACCCCTTCCACACACACTGAAACAATTTCCCCACACACTGAAACACCTTCCCCACACACTGAAACCCCTTCCTCAAACACTGAAACCCCTTCCCCACACACTGAAACACCATCCCCACACACTGAAACGCTTCCCCATACACTGAAACCCCTTCCCCACTCACTGAAACTCCTTCCCCACACACTGAAACCCCATCCTCACACACTGAAACAGATCCCGCACATTGAACCACCTTCCCCACACACTGAAACCCCTTCCCCACACACTGAATCCCTTCCCCGCACACAGAAACCCCTTCCCCACAACTGAGACACATACCCCACACACTAAATCCCTTCCCCACACACTGAAACACTTTCCCCACACAACGAAACCTATTCCCCACATACTGAAACACGATCATCACACACTGAAACCGATCATCACTCACACTGAAACAAAGTCCCCACACACCGAAACCCATTCCCCGCACACTGAAACTCCTTCTGAAAACACTGAAACCCCTTCCCCACACACTGAAACCCGTTCCCCACACACTGAAACCCCTTCCCCACAGACTGAAACCGCTTCCCCCCACACTGAAACCCTTCCCCACACTCTGAAACCCCTTCCCCACACACTGAAACCCATCCCCACACACTGAAGCTTCCCCACACACTGAGACCCATCCCCACACACTGAAACACCTTCCCCAAACACTGAAACCCTACCCCAAACACTGAAACACATCCCCACACACTGAAACCCCTTCCCCACACACTGAAACACATCCCCACACACTGAAACCCCATCCCCACACACTGAAGCACCTTCCCCACACTGTGAAACACCTTCCCCACGCACTGAAACCCCTTGCCCACATACTGAAACCCCTTCTGCACACAGTGAAACCCTTCCCCACACACTGAAACACATCCCCACTCACAAAAACCCCTTCCCCACACACTGAAACCCCTTCTGCACACACTGAAACACCGTCCACAGACACTGAAACCCCTTCCCCACAGACTGAAACCCCTTCCACACATACTGAAACCCCTTCCGCACACACTGAAACACCTTCCCCAAACATTGAAACCCCTTCCCCACACACTGAAACAACTTCCACACACACTGAAACACCTTCCCCAGACACTGAAATCGCTTCCCCGCACAATGAAACCCCTTCCGCACAAAGTGAAACCCTTCCCAACACACTGAAACCACTTCCCCACACACTGAAACACCTTCCTCACACACTGAAAAACATCCCCACACACTGAAACCCCTTCCCCACTCACTTAAACCCCTTCCCCGCACACTGAAACCCCTTCCTCCCACTCTCAAACCCTTCCCAACACTCTGAAACCCGTTTCCCACACACTGAAACCCCTTCCCCACACACTGAAACCGTTACCCACACTCTTAAACCCCTTCCCCACCCAATGAAACACCTTCCCCACACACTGAGACCCCATCCCCACTCACTGAAACACCTTCCCCACACACTGATACCCCATCTCCATGCACTGAGAACTTCCCCACACACAGAAACACCTTCCCCATGCACTGAAACCCATCCCCACACACTGAAACCCCTTCCCCACTCACTGAAACCCCTTCCCCACACACTGAAACCCTTCCCCACACACTGAAACACATCCCCACACACTGAAATCCTTCCCGACACACTGAAACCCTTCCCCACAGAGTGAAACACTTCCCCACACACTGAAACACTTCCCCAAACACTGAAACCCCTTCCCCACAAACTGAATGCCCTTCCCCACACACTGAAACACATCCCCACACACTGAAGCACCTTCCACACACACTGAAACCACTTCCCCACACACTGAAACACCTTCCCCAATCACTGAAACACATCCCCACACACTGAGACATCATCCCCACACACTGAAACCCCTTCCTCACACACTGAAAACCCTTCCCCACACACTGAATCCCATTGCCCACACACTGAAACACCTTCCCCACTCACTAAAACACATCCCCACGCACTGAGACACCATCCCCACACACTGAAACACCTTCCCCACACACTGAAACCCATCCCCACACACACTGAAACAACTTCCCCACATACTGTAACCCATCCCCACACACATTGAAACACCGTCCCCATACACTGAAACCCCATCCGCACACACTGAAAGACCTTCCCCACACACTGAAACCCAATCCCCCGCACACTGAAACCCCTTCCGCACACTCTGAAACACCTTCCCCACACACTGAATCCCATCCCCACACACACTGAAACAACTTCCCCACATACTGAAACACCTTCCCCACACACTGAAACCCATCCCCAGACACACTGAAACACCTTCCCCATACACTGAAACCCCTTCCGCTCACACTGAAACACCTTCCCCAAACACTGAAACCCATATCCACACACACTGAAACACCTAAATATGTAAACAGATTATGGAAAGATGTAGGAGCAACAGGGTGGTGGTGATAGGAGATTTTAACTTTCCCAACATTGACTGGGATTCGCTTAGTGTTAGAGGTCCAGATGGAGCAGAATTTGTAAGGAGCATCCAGGAGGGTTTTCTAGAGCAGTATGTAAATAGTCCAACTCGGGAAGGGGCCATACTGGACCTGGTGTTGGGGAATGAGCCCGGCCAGGTTGTTGAAGTTTCAGTAGGGGACTACTTTGGGAATAGTGATCACAATTCCGTAAGCTTTAAAATACTCATGGACAAAGACGAGAGTGGTCCAAAAGGGAGAGTGCTAAATTGGGGGAAGGCCAACTACACCAAAATTCGGCAGGAGCTGGGAAATGTAGATTGGGAGCAGCTGTTTGAAGGTAAATCCACATGTGATATGTGGGAGGCTTTTAAAGAGAGGTTGATTAGCGTGCAGGAGAGACATGTTCCTGTGAAAATGAGGGATAGAAATGACAAGATTAGGGAACCATGGATGACAGGTGAAATTGTGAGACTAGCTAAGAGGAAAAAGGAAGCATACATAAGGTCTAGGCGGCTGATGAAAGACGAAGCTTTGAAAGAATATCGGGAATGTAGGACCAATCTGAAACGAGGAATTAAGAGGGCTAAAAGGGGTCATGAAATATCTTTAGCAAACAGGGTTAAGGAAAATCCCAAAGCCTTTTATTCATATATAAGGAGAAAGAGGGTAACTAGAGAAAGGATTGGCCCACTAAAGGACAAAGGAGGAATGTTATGCTTGGACTCAGAGAAAATGGGTGAGATTCTAAACGAGTACTTTGCATCGGTATTCACCGAGGAGAGGGACATGACGGATGTTGAGGTTAGGAACAGATGTTTGATTACTCTAGGTCAAGTAGGCATAAGGAGGGAGGAAGTGTTGGGTATTCTAAAGGGCATTAAGGTGGACAAGTCCCCAGGTCCGGATGGGATCTATCCCAGGTTACTGAGGGAAGCGAGAGAGGAAATAGCTGGGGCCTTAACAGATATCTTTGCAGCATCCTTAAACACGGGTGAGGTCCCGGAGGACTGGAGAATTGCTAATGTTGTCCGCTTGTTTAAGAAGGGTAGCAGGGATAATCCAGGTAATTATGGACCGGTGAGCCTGACGTCAGTGGTAGGGAAGCTGCTGGAGAAGATACTGAGGGATAGGATCTATTCCCATTTGGAAGAAAATGGGCTCATCAGTGATAGGCAACATGGTTTTGTGCAGGGAAGGTCATGTCTAACCAACTTAATAGAATTCTTTGAGGAAGTGACAAAGTTGATTGATGACGGAAGGGCTGTCGATGTCATATACATGGACTTCAGTAAGGCGTTTGATAAGGTTCCCCATGGCAGGCTGATGGAGAAAGTGAAGGCGCTTGGGGTCCAAGGTGTACTAGCTAGATGGATAAAGAACTGGCTGGGCAACAGGAGACAGAGAGTAGCAGTAGAAGGGAGTTTCTCAAAATGGAGACGTGTGACCAGTGGTGTTCCACAGGGATCCGTGCTGGGACCACTGTTGTTTGTGATATACATTAATGATTTGGAGGAAAGTATAGGTGGACTGATTAGCAAATTTGCAGACGACACTAAGATTGGTGGAGTAGCAGATAGTGAAGGGGACTGTCAGAGAATACAGCAGAATATAGATAGATTGGAGAGTTGGGCAGAGAAATGGCAGATGGAGTTCAATCAGGGCAAATGCGAGGTGATGCATTTTGGAAGATCCAATTCAAGAGTGAACTATACAGTAAATGGAAAAGTCCTGGGGAAAATTGATGTCCAGAGAGATTTGGGTGTTCAGGTCCACTGTTCCCTGAAGGTGGCAACGCAGGTAAATAGAGTGGTCAAGAAGGCACACGGCATGCTTTCCTTCATCGGACGGGGCATTGAGTACAAGAGTTGGCAGGTCATGTTACAGTTGTATAGGACTTTGGTTCGGCCACATTTGGAATACTGTGTACAGTTCTGGTCGCCACATTATCAAAAGGATGTGGATGCTTTGGAGAGGGTGCAGAGGAGGTTCACCAGGATGTTGCCTGGTATGGAGGGCGCTAGCTATGAAGAGAGGTTGAGCAGATTAGGATTATTTTCATTAGAAAGACGGAGGTTGAGGGGGGACCTGATTGAGGTGTACAAAATCATGAGAGGTATAGACAGGGTGGATAGCAAGAGGCTTTTTCCCAGAGTGGGGGTTTCAATTACTAGAGGACACGAGTTCAAAGTGAAAGGGGAAAAGTTTAGTGGGGATATGCGTGGAAAGTTCTTTACGCAGAGGGTGGTGGGCACCTGGAACGCATTGCCAGCGGAGGTGGTAGATGCGGGCACGATGGAGTCTTTTAAGATGTATCTAGACAGATACATGAATGGGCAGGAAGAAAAGAGATACAGAACCTTAGAAAATAGGCGACATGTTTAGAGAGAGCATCTGGATCGGCGCAGGATTGGAGGGCCGAAGGGCCTGTTCCTGTGCTGTAATTATCTTTGTTCTTTGTTCTTCCCCAAACACTGAAACCCATACCCACACATTGAAACACCTTCCCCACACACTGAAACTCATCCCCACACACTGAAACCCTTCCCCATACACTGAAACCATTCCAACACACTGAAACACTTCCCCACACACTGAAACCCTTCCCCACATACTGAAAACCCTTCGCCACACACTGAAACAACTTCCCCACACACTGAAACACCTTCCCCACACACTGAAACTCCATTTCTATGCACTGAGACACTTCCCCACACACTGAAAATCTTTCCCCATCCACTGAAACCCATCCCCACACATTGAAACACATCACCACACACTAAACCCCCTTCCCCACACACTGAAACCCCTTCCCCACACAATGAAACCCTTCCCCACACACTGAAACACATCCCCACACACTGAAACCATTCCCCACACAGTGAAACACTTCCCCACACACTGAAACCCTTCCCCACACACTGAAACCGCTTCCCCACACACTGAAACACTTTCCCCATACACTGAAATCCCTTCCACACACACTGAAATACCTTCCCCACACACTGAAACGCCTTCCCCACACACTGAAACCCCATCCCCACACATTGAAATCCTTCCAAACACACTGAAACACCATCCGCACACACTGAAACACCTTCCCCACACACTGAAACCCTTCCACACACACTGAAAACACTTTGCCACACACTGAAACACCATCCCCACACACTGAAATCACTTCACCACACACTGAAACACCTTCCCCACACACAGAAACCCCATCTCCATGCACTGAGACCCTTCCCCACACACTGATAATCCTTCCCCATACACTGAAATCACTTCCCCACACACTGAAATACCTTCCCCACACACTGAATCAACATCCCCACACACTGAAACACCTTCCCCACACACTGAAACACCTTCCACACACTGAAACAAATTCCCCACACACTGAAGCCCCTTCCGCACACACTCAAACACATTCCCCACACACTGAAAACCTTCCCCACACACTGAAACCCCTTCCCCACACACTGAAACCCATTCCCGCACACTGAAACACCTTCCACACACATTGAAACACCTTCCCCACACACTGAAACAACTTCCCCACACACTGAAACACCTTCCCCACACACTGAAACTCCATTTCTATGCACTGAGACACTTCCCCACACACTGAAAATCTTTCCCCATCCACTGAAACCCATCCCCACACATTGAAACACATCACCACACACTAAACCCCCTTCCCCACACACTGAAACCCCTTCCCCACACAATGAAACCCTTCCCCACACACTGAAACACATCCCCACACACTGAAACCCTTCCCCACACAGTGAAACACTTCCCCACACACTGAAACCCTTCCCCACACACTGAAACCGCTTCCCCACACACTGAAACACTTTCCCCATACACTGAAATCCCTTCCACACACACTGAAATACCTTCCCCACACACTGAAACGCCTTCCCCACACACTGAAACCCCATCCCCACACATTGAAATCCTTCCAAACACACTGAAACACCATCCGCACACACTGAAACACCTTCCCCACACACTGAAACCCTTCCACACACACTGAAAACCCTTTGCCACACACTGAAACACCATCCCCACACACTGAAATCACTTGCCCACACACTGAAACACCTTCCCCACACACAGAAACCCCATCTCCATGCACTGAGACACTTCCCCACACACTGATAATCCTTCCCCATACACTGAAATCACTTCCCCACACACTGAAATACCTTCCCCACACACTGAATCAACTTCCCCACACACTGAAACACCTTCCCCACACACTGAAACACCTTCCACACACTGAAACAAATTCCCCACACACTGAAGCCCCTTCCGCACACACTCAAACACATTCCCCACACACTGAAAACCTTCCCCACACACTGAAACCCCTTCCCCACACACTGAAACCCATTCCCACACACTGAAACACCTTCCACACACATTGAAACACCTTCCCCACACACTGAAACACCTTCCCCAAACACTGAAACCCCTTCCTCAAACACTGAAACCCCTTCCCCACACACTGAAACACCTTCCACACACACTGAAACCCTTCCCCACACACTGAAACACCTTCCCCACACACTGAAACACTTCCCCACACACTGAAACAAATTCCCACTCACTGAAACCCCTTCCACACACAATGAAACAATTTCCCCTCACACTGAAACACCTACCCCACACACTGAATCACCTTCCCCACACACTGAAACCCCTTCCTCAAACACTGTAACCCCTTCCCCACACACTGAAACCCCTTCCCCACACACTGAATCACCTTCCCCACACACTGAAACCCCTTCCCCACACAGTGAAACACCTTCTACACACTGAAACACATTCCCCACTCACTGAAACACCTTCAGCACACACTGAAACACATTCCCCACACACTGAAACCCTTCCCCACACACTGAAACCACTTCCCCACACACTGCAACCCATTCCCACACACTGAAACCCCTTCCACACACACTGAAACAATTTCCCCACACACTGAAACACCATCCCCACACACTGAAACACTTCCCCACACTCTGAAACCCCTTCCTCAAACACTGAAACACCTTCCCCACACACTGAAACCCCATCCCCACTCACTGAAACACATCCGGTACATTGAAACACCTTCCCCACACACTGAAACCCCTTCCCCACACACTGAAACCCTTCCCCGCACGCAGAAACCCCTTCCCCACAACTGAGTCAGATACCCCACACACTAAATCCCTTCCCCACACACTGAAACCCATCCCCACACAACGAAACCTATTCACTACATACTGAAACACGATGATCACACACTGAAACCGATCACCACTCACACTGAAACAAAGTCCCCACACACTGAAGCCCCTTCCCCGCACACTGAAACCCCTTCCCCCCACACTGAAACACCTTCCCCACACACTGAAACCCCTTCCCCCCACACTGAAACCCTTCCCCACACTCTGAAACCCCTTCCCCACACACTGAAACCCATCCCCACACACTGAAGCATCCCCACACACTGAAACAAATTCCCCACACACTGAAGCCCCTTCCGCACACACTGAAACCCATTCCCCACACACTGAAAACCTTCCCCACACACTGAAACCCATTCCCCACACACTGAAACCCATTCCCACACACTGAAACCACTTCCACACACATTGAAACACCTTCCCCACACACTGAAACACCTTCCCCACACACTGAAACCCCTTCCTCAAACACTGAAACCCCTTCCCCACACACTGAAACACCTTCCCCACACACTGAAACCCTTCCCCACACACTGAAACACCTTCCCCACACACTGAAACACTTCCCCACACACTGAAACAAATTCCCACACACTGAAACCCCTTCCACACACACTGAAACAATTTCCCCTCACACTGAAACACCTTCCCCACACACTGAAACACCTTCCCCACACACTGAATCACCTTCCTCAAACACTGAAACCCCTTCCCCACACAGTGAAACACCTTCCACACACTGAAACACATTCCCCACACACTGAAACCCCTTCCGCACACATTGAAACACATTCCCCACACACTGAAACCCTTCCCCACACACTGAAACCACTTCCCCACACACTGAAACCCATTCCCACACACTGAAACCCCTTCCACACACACTGAAACAATTTCACCACACACTGAAACACCTTCCTCACACACTGAAACACTTCCCCACACACTGAAACCCCTTCCTCAAGCACTGAAACGCCTTCCCCACACACTGAAACACCATCCCCACACACTGAAACCCTTCCCCATACACTGAAACCCCTTCCCCTCACACTGAAACACCTTCCCCACACACTGAAACCCCATCCCAACACACTGAAACACATCCCGCACATTGAAACACCTTCCCCACACACTGAAACCCCTTCCCCACACACTGAATCCCTTCCCCGCACACAGAAACCCCTTCCCCACAACTGAAACACATACCCCACACACTAAATCCCTTCCTCACACACTGAAACACTTTCCCCACACAACGAAACTGTTTCCCCACATACTGAAACACGATCATCACACACTGAAACCGATCACCACTCACAATGAAACAAACTCCCCGCACACTGAAACCCCTTCCCCACACACTGAAACTCCTTCTGAAAACACTGAAACCCCTTCCCCACACACTGAAACCCGTTCCCCACACACTGAAACCCCTTCCCCACACACTGAAACCCCTTCCCCCCACACTGAATCCCTTCCCCACACTCTGAAACCCCTTCCCCACACACTGAAACCCATCCCCACACACTGAAGCATCCCCACACACTGAAACCCATCCCCACATACTGCAACACCTTCCCCAAACACTGAAACCCTACCCCAAACACTGAAACACATCCCCACACACTGAAACCCCTTCCCCACACACTGAAACACATCCCCACACACTGAAACCCCATCCCCACACACTGAAGCACCTTCCCCACACTGTGAAACACCTTCCCCACACACTGAAACCCCTTGCCCACACAATGAAACCCCTTCCGCACACAGTGAAACCCTTCCCCACACACTGAAACACATCCCCACTCACAAAAACCCCTTCCCCACACACTGAAACCCCTTCTGCACACACTGAAACACCTTCCACAGACACTGAAACCCCTTCCCCACAGACTGAAACCCCTTCCGCACACACTGAAACACCTTCCCCAAACATTGAAACCCCTTCCCCACACACTGAAACAACTTCCACACACACTGAAACACCTTCCCCACACACTGAAACCGCTTCCCCACACAATGAAACCCCTTCCGCACAAAGTGAAACCCTTCCCAACACACTGAAACCACTTCCCCACACACTGAAACACCTTCCTCACACACTGAAAAACATCCCCACACACTGAAACCCCTTCCCCACTCACTTAAACCCCTTCCCCGCACACTGAAACCCCTTCCCCCCCCACTCTCAAACCCTTCGCAACACTCTGAAACCCGTTTCCCACACACTGAAACACCTTCCCCACACACTGAAACCGTTACCCACACTCTTAAACCCCTTCCCCACACAATGAAACACCTTCCCCACACACTGAGACCCCATCCCCACACACTGAAACACCTTCCCCACACACTGATACCACATCTCCATGCACTGAGAACTTCCCCACACACAGAAACACCTTCCCCATACACTGAAACACATCCCCACACACTGAAACCCCTTCCCCACTCACTGAAACCCCTTCCCCACACACTGAAACCCTTCCCCACACACTGAAACACATCCCCACACACTGAAATCCTTCCCCACAAACTGAAACCCTTCCCCACAGAGTGAAACACTTCCCCACACACTGAAACACTTCCCCAAACACTGAAACCCCTTCCCCACACACTGAATGCCCTTCCCCACACACTGAAACACATCCCCACACAATGAAGCACCTTCCACACACACTGAAACCACTTCCCCACGCACTGAAACACCTTCCCCACTCACTGAAACACATCCCCACGCACTGAGACATCATCCCCACACACTGAAACCCCTTCCCCACACACTGAAAACCCTTCCCCACACACTGAATCCCATTGCCCACACACTGAAACCCCTTCCCCACACACTGAAACCCATTCCCACACACTGAAACACCTTCCACACACATTGAAACACCTTCCCCACACACTGAAACACCTTCCCCAAACACTGAAACCCCTTCCTCAAACACTGAAACCCCTTCCCCACACACTGAAACACCTTCCACACACACTGAAACCCTTCCCCACACACTGAAACACCTTCCCCACACACTGAAACACTTCCCCACACACTGAAACAAATTCCCACTCACTGAAACACCTTCCACACACAATGAAACAATTTCCCCTCACACTGAAACACCTACCCCACACACTGAATCACCTTCCCCACACACTGAAACCCCTTCCTCAAACACTGTAACCCCTTCCCCACACACTGAAACACCTTCCCCACACAGTGAAACACCTTCTACACACTGAAACACATTCCCCACTCACTGAAACACCTTCAGCACACACTGAAACACATTCCCCACACACTGAAACCCTTCCCCACACACTGAAACCACTTCCCCACACACTGCAACCCATTCCCACACACTGAAACCCCTTCCACACACACTGAAACAATTTCCCCACACACTGAAACACCATCCCCACACACTGAAACACTTCCCCACACTCCGAAACCCCTTCCTCAAACACTGAAACACCTTCCCCACACACTGAAACCCCATCCCCACTCACTGAAACACATCCGGTGCATTGAAACACCTTCCCCACACACTGAAACCCCTTCCCCACACACTGAAACCCTTCCCCGCACGCAGAAACCCCTTCCCCACAACTGAGTCAGATACCCCACACACTAAATCCCTTCCCCACACACTGAAACCCATCCCCACACAACGAAACCTATTCACTACATACTGAAACACGATGATCACACACTGAAACCGATCACCACTCACACTGAAACCAAGTCCCCACACACTGAAGCCCCTTCCCCGCACACTGAAACCCCTTCCCCCCACACTGAAACACCTTCCCCACACACTGAAACCCCTTCCCCCCACACTGAAACCCTTCCCCACACTCTGAAACCCCTTCCCCACACACTGAAACCCATCCCCACACACTGAAGCATCCCCACACACTGAAACAAATTCCCCACACACTGAAGCCCCTTCCGCACACACTGAAACCCATTCCACACACACTGAAAACCTTCCCCACACACTGAAACCCATTCCCCACACACTGAAACCCATTCCCACACACTGAAACCACTTCCACACACATTGAAACACCTTCCCCACACACTGAAACACCTTCCCCACACACTGAAACCCCTTCCTCAAACACTGAAACCCCTTCCCCACACACTGAAACACCTTCCCCACACACTGAAACCCTTCCCCACACACTGAAACACCTTCCCCACACACTGAAACACTTCCCCACACACTGAAACAAATTCCCACACACTGAAACCCCTTCCACACACACTGAAACAATTTCCCCTCACACTGAAACACCTTCCCCACACACTGAAACACCTTCCCCACACACTGAATCACCTTCCTCAAACACTGAAACCCCTTCCCCACACAGTGAAACACCTTCCACACACTGAAACACATTCCCCACACACTGAAACCCCTTCCGCACACATTGAAACACATTCCCCACACACTGAAACCCTTCCCCACACACTGAAACCACTTCCCCACACACTGAAACCCATTCCCACACACTGAAACCCCTTCCACACACACTGAAACAATTTCACCACACACTGAAACACCTTCCTCACACACTGAAACACTTCCCCACACACTGAAACCCCTTCCTCAAGCACTGAAACGCCTTCCCCACACACTGAAACACCATCCCCACACACTGAAACCCTTCCCCATACACTGAAACCCCTTCCCCTCACACTGAAACACCTTCCCCACACACTGAAACCCCATCCCAACACACTGAAACACATCCCGCACATTGAAACACCTTCCCCACACACTGAAACCCCTTCCCCACACACTGAATCCCTTCCCCGCACACAGAAACCCCTTCCCCACAACTGAGACACATACCCCACACACTAAATCCCTTCCTCACACACTGAAACACTTTCCCCACACAACGAAACTGTTTCCCCACATACTGAAACACGATCATCACACACTGAAACCGATCACCACTCACAATGAAACAAACTCCCCGCACACTGAAACCCCTTCCCCACACACTGAAACTCCTTCTGAAAACACTGAAACCCCTTCCCCACACACTGAAACCCGTTCCCCACACACTGAAACCCCTTCCCCACACACTGAAACCCCTTCCCCCCACACTGAATCCCTTCCCCACACTCTGAAACCCCTTCCCCACACACTGAAACCCATCCCCACACACTGAAGCATCCCCACACACTGAAACCCATCCCCACATACTGCAACACCTTCCCCAAACACTGAAACCCTACCCCAAACACTGAAACACATCCCCACACACTGAAACCCCTTCCCCACACACTGAAACACATCCCCACACACTGAAACCCCATCCCCACACACTGAAGCACCTTCCCCACACTGTGAAACACCTTCCCCACACACTGAAACCCCTTGCCCACACAATGAAACCCCTTCCGCACACAGTGAAACCCTTCCCCACACACTGAAACACATCCCCACTCACAAAAACCCCTTCCCCACACACTGAAACCCCTTCTGCACACACTGAAACACCTTCCACAGACACTGAAACCCCTTCCCCACAGACTGAAACCCCTTCCGCACACACTGAAACACCTTCCCCAAACATTGAAACCCCTTCCCCACACACTGAAACAACTTCCACACACACTGAAACACCTTCCCCACACACTGAAACCGCTTCCCCACACAATGAAACCCCTTCCGCACAAAGTGAAACCCTTCCCAACACACTGAAACCACTTCCCCACACACTGAAACACCTTCCTCACACACTGAAAAACATCCCCACACACTGAAACCCCTTCCCCACTCACTTAAACCCCTTCCCCGCACACTGAAACCCCTTCCCCCCCCACTCTCAAACCCTTCGCAACACTCTGAAACCCGTTTCCCACACACTGAAACACCTTCCCCACACACTGAAACCGTTACCCACACTCTTAAACCCCTTCCCCACACAATGAAACACCTTCCCCACACACTGAGACCCCATCCCCACACACTGAAACACCTTCCCCACACACTGATACCACATCTCCATGCACTGAGAACTTCCCCACACACAGAAACACCTTCCCCATACACTGAAACACATCCCCACACACTGAAACCCCTTCCCCACTCACTGAAACCCCTTCCCCACACACTGAAACCCTTCCCCACACACTGAAACACATCCCCACACACTGAAATCCTTCCCCACAAACTGAAACCCTTCCCCACAGAGTGAAACACTTCCCCACACACTGAAACACTTCCCCAAACACTGAAACCCCTTCCCCACACACTGAATGCCCTTCCCCACACACTGAAACACATCCCCACACAATGAAGCACCTTCCACACACACTGAAACCACTTCCCCACGCACTGAAACACCTTCCCCACTCACTGAAACACATCCCCACGCACTGAGACATCATCCCCACACACTGAAACCCCTTCCCCACACACTGAAAACCCTTCCCCACACACTGAATCCCATTGCCCACACACTGAAACCCCTTCCCCACACACTGAAACCCATTCCCACACACTGAAACACCTTCCACACACATTGAAACACCTTCCCCACACACTGAAACACCTTCCCCAAACACTGAAACCCCTTCCTCAAACACTGAAACCCCTTCCCCACACACTGAAACACCTTCCACACACACTGAAACCCTTCCCCACACACTGAAACACCTTCCCCACACACTGAAACACTTCCCCACACACTGAAACAAATTCCCACTCACTGAAACACCTTCCACACACAATGAAACAATTTCCCCTCACACTGAAACACCTACCCCACACACTGAATCACCTTCCCCACACACTGAAACCCCTTCCTCAAACACTGTAACCCCTTCCCCACACACTGAAACACCTTCCCCACACAGTGAAACACCTTCTACACACTGAAACACATTCCCCACTCACTGAAACACCTTCAGCACACACTGAAACACATTCCCCACACACTGAAACCCTTCCCCACACACTGAAACCACTTCCCCACACACTGCAACCCATTCCCACACACTGAAACCCCTTCCACACACACTGAAACAATTTCCCCACACACTGAAACACCATCCCCACACACTGAAACACTTCCCCACACTCCGAAACCCCTTCCTCAAACACTGAAACACCTTCCCCACACACTGAAACCCCATCCCCACTCACTGAAACACATCCGGTGCATTGAAACACCTTCCCCACACACTGAAACCCCTTCCCCACACACTGAAACCCTTCCCCGCACGCAGAAACCCCTTCCCCACAACTGAGTCAGATACCCCACACACTAAATCCCTTCCCCACACACTGAAACCCATCCCCACACAACGAAACCTATTCACTACATACTGAAACACGATGATCACACACTGAAACCGATCACCACTCACACTGAAACAAAGTCCCCACACACTGAAGCCCCTTCCCCGCACACTGAAACCCCTTCCCCCCACACTGAAACACCTTCCCCACACACTGAAACCCCTTCCCCCCACACTGAAACCCTTCCCCACACTCTGAAACCCCTTCCCCACACACTGAAACCCATCCCCACACACTGAAGCATCCCCACACACTGAAACAAATTCCCCACACACTGAAGCCCCTTCCGCACACACTGAAACCCATTCCACACACACTGAAAACCTTCCCCACACACTGAAACCCATTCCCCACACACTGAAACCCATTCCCACACACTGAAACCACTTCCACACACATTGAAACACCTTCCCCACACACTGAAACACCTTCCCCACACACTGAAACCCCTTCCTCAAACACTGAAACCCCTTCCCCACACACTGAAACACCTTCCCCACACACTGAAACCCTTCCCCACACACTGAAACACCTTCCCCACACACTGAAACACTTCCCCACACACTGAAACAAATTCCCACACACTGAAACCCCTTCCACACACACTGAAACAATTTCCCCTCACACTGAAACACCTTCCCCACACACTGAAACACCTTCCCCACACACTGAATCACCTTCCTCAAACACTGAAACCCCTTCCCCACACAGTGAAACACCTTCCACACACTGAAACACATTCCCCACACACTGAAACCCCTTCCGCACACATTGAAACACATTCCCCACACACTGAAACCCTTCCCCACACACTGAAACCACTTCCCCACACACTGAAACCCATTCCCACACACTGAAACCCCTTCCACACACACTGAAACAATTTCACCACACACTGAAACACCTTCCTCACACACTGAAACACTTCCCCACACACTGAAACCCCTTCCTCAAGCACTGAAACGCCTTCCCCACACACTGAAACACCATCCCCACACACTGAAACCCTTCCCCATACACTGAAACCCCTTCCCCTCACACTGAAACACCTTCCCCACACACTGAAACCCCATCCCAACACACTGAAACACATCCCGCACATTGAAACACCTTCCCCACACACTGAAACCCCTTCCCCACACACTGAATCCCTTCCCCGCACACAGAAACCCCTTCCCCACAACTGAGACACATACCCCACACACTAAATCCCTTCCTCACACACTGAAACACTTTCCCCACACAACGAAACTGTTTCCCCACATACTGAAACACGATCATCACACACTGAAACCGATCACCACTCACAATGAAACAAACTCCCCGCACACTGAAACCCCTTCCCCACACACTGAAACTCCTTCTGAAAACACTGAAACCCCTTCCCCACGCACTGAAACCCGTTCCCCACACACTGAAACCCCTTCCCCACACACTGAAACCCCTTCCCCCCACACTGAATCCCTTCCCCACACTCTGAAACCCCTTCCCCACACACTGAAACCCATCCCCACACACTGAAGCATCCCCACACACTGAAACCCATCCCCACATACTGCAACACCTTCCCCAAACACTGAAACCCTACCCCAAACACTGAAACACATCCCCACACACTGAAACCCCTTCCCCACACACTGAAACACATCCCCACACACTGAAACCCCATCCCCACACACTGAAGCACCTTCCCCACACTGTGAAACACCTTCCCCACACACTGAAACCCCTTGCCCACACAATGAAACCCCTTCCGCACACAGTGAAACCCTTCCCCACACACTGAAACACATCCCCACTCACAAAAACCCCTTCCCCACACACTGAAACCCCTTCTGCACACACTGAAACACCTTCCACAGACACTGAAACCCCTTCCCCACAGACTGAAACCCCTTCCGCACACACTGAAACACCTTCCCCAAACATTGAAACCCCTTCCCCACACACTGAAACAACTTCCACACACACTGAAACACCTTCCCCACACACTGAAACCGCTTCCCCACACAATGAAACCCCTTCCGCACAAAGTGAAACCCTTCCCAACACACTGAAACCACTTCCCCACACACTGAAACACCTTCCTCACACACTGAAAAACATCCCCACACACTGAAACCCCTTCCCCACTCACTTAAACCCCTTCCCCGCACACTGAAACCCCTTCCCCCCCCACTCTCAAACCCTTCGCAACACTCTGAAACCCATTTCCCACACACTGAAACACCTTCCCCACACACTGAAACCGTTACCCACACTCTTAAACCCCTTCCCCACACAATGAAACACCTTCCCCACACACTGAGACCCCATCCCCACACACTGAAACACCTTCCCCACACACTGATACCACATCCCCATGCACTGAGAACTTCCCCACACACAGAAACACCTTCCCCATACACTGAAACACATCCCCACACACTGAAACCCCTTCCCCACTCACTGAAACCCCTTCCCCACACACTGAAACCCTTCCCCACACACTGAAACACATCCCCACACACTGAAATCCTTCCCCACAAACTGAAACCCTTCCCCACAGAGTGAAACACTTCCCCACACACTGAAACACTTCCCCAAACACTGAAACCCCTTCCCCACACACTGAATGCCCTTCCCCACACACTGAAACACATCCCCACACAATGAAGCACCTTCCACACACACTGAAACCACTTCCCCACGCACTGAAACACCTTCCCCACTCACTGAAACACATCCCCACGCACTGAGACATCATCCCCACACACTGAAACCCCTTCCCCACACACTGAAAACCCTTCCCCACACACTGAATCCCATTGCCCACACACTGAAACACCTTCCCCACTCACTGAAACACATCCCCACGCACACTGAAACAACTTCCCCACATGCTGAAACCCATCCCCAGACACATTGAAACACCGTCCCCATACACTGAAACCCCATCCGCACACACTGAAAGACCTTCCCCACACACTGAAACCCAATCCCCCGCACACTGAAACCCCTTCCGCACACTCTGAAACACCTTCCTCACACACTGAATCCCATCCCCACACACACTGAAACAACTTCCCCACATACTGAAACACCTTCCCCACACACTGAAACCCATCCACAGACACACTGAAACACCGTCCCCATACACTGAAACCCATCCCCACACACTGAAGCATCCCCACACACTGAAACAAATTCCCCACACACTGAAGCCCCTTCCGCACACACTGAAACCCATTCCCCACACACTGAAAACCTTCCCCACACACTGAAACCCCTTCCCCACACACTGAAACCCATTCCCACACACTGAAACACCTTCCACACACATTGAAACACCTTCCCCACACACTGAAACAACTTCCCCACACACTGAAACACCTTCCCCACACACTGAAACTCCATTTCTATGCACTGAGACACTTCCCCACACACTGAAAATCTTTCCCCATCCACTGAAACCCATCCCCACACATTGAAACACATCACCACACACTAAACCCCCTTCCCCACACACTGAAACCCCTTCCCCACACAATGAAACCCTTCCCCACACACTGAAACACATCCCCACACACTGAAACCATTCCCCACACAGTGAAACACTTCCCCACACACTGAAACCCTTCCCCACACACTGAAACCGCTTCCCCACACACTGAAACACTTTCCCCATACACTGAAATCCCTTCCACACACACTGAAATACCTTCCCCACACACTGAAACGCCTTCCCCACACACTGAAACCCCATCCCCACACATTGAAATCCTTCCAAACACACTGAAACACCATCCGCACACACTGAAACACCTTCCCCACACACTGAAACCCTTCCACACACACTGAAAACCCTTTGCCACACACTGAAACCCATTCCCACACACTGAAACCACTTCCACACACATTGAAACACCTTCCCCACACACTGAAACACCTTCCCCACACACTGAAACCCCTTCCTCAAACACTGAAACCCCTTCCCCACACGCTGAAACACCTTCCCCACACACTGAAACCCTTCCCCACACACTGAAACACCTTCCCCACACACTGAAACACTTCCCAACACACTGAAACAAATTCCCACACACTGAAACCCCTTCCACACACACTGAAACAATTTCCCCTCACACTGAATCACCTTCCCCACACACTGAAACACCTTCCCCACACACTGAATCACCTTCCTCAACCACTGAAACCCCTTCCCCACACAGTGAAACACCTTCCACACACTGAAACACATTCCCCACACACTGAAACCCCTTCCGCACACATTGAAACACATTCCCCACACACTGAAACCCTTCCCCACACACTGAAACCACCTCCCCACACACTGAAACCCATTCCCACACACTGAAACCCATTCCCACACACTGAAACCCCTTTCCCGCACACTGAAACCTCTTCCCCACACACTGAAACCCCTTCCCCAAACACTGAAACCACTTCCACACACACTGAAACCCCTTCCCCGCACACTGGAATCTCTTCCCGACACACTGAAACCCCTTCCCCACGCTCTGAAACCTCTTCCACACACACTGAAACCTCTTCCCCACAAACTGAAACCTCTTCCCCACACACTGAAACTCCTTCCCCAAGCACTGAAACATCTTCCACACACACTGAAAAATCTTCCCCACACACTGAAACCTCTTCCCCACACGCAGAAACTTCTTCCACACCCACTGAAACCCATCACCACACACTGAAACCCCTGCCACACACACTGTAACCCATTCCCCGCACACTGAAACCCCTTCCCCACACACTGAAACCCCTTCCACAAACACTGAAACCCTTCCCCACAAGCTGAAACCCCTTCCCCACACGCTGAAACCCCTTCCACACACACTGAAACTTCTTCCACATGCACTGAAAACCCTTCCGCACACACTGAAACCCATCCCCACACACTGAAACCCATCCCCACACACTGAAGCAATTCCCCACACAATGAAACCCATCCCCACACACTGAAGCCCCTTCCCCACAAACTGAAACCTCTTCCCCACACGCTGAAACATCTTTCACACGCACTGAAACCGATCCCCACAAACTGAAACCTCTTCCCCTCACTCTGAAACCTCTTCCCCACAAACTGAAAACCCTTCGGCACACACTGAAACCCTTTCCCCACACGCTTAAACCCCTTCCACACACACTGAAACCCATTCCCCGCACACTGAAACCCATCCCCACAGAATGAAGCACATTTCCCACACACTGAAACCCATCCCCACACACTGAAACCTCTTCCCCGCGCACTGAAACCTCTTCCCCACACACTGAAAACTCTTCCCCACACATTGAAACCTCTTCCCCACTCACAGAATCCCTTCCCCACACGCTGAAACCCCTTCCCCACTCGCTGAAACCCCTTCCACACACACTGAAACCCCTTCCACACACATTGAAACCCCTTCCACACACACTGAAATCTCTTCCACACACAATGAAACCCCTTCCTCACACCGTGAAACCCCTTCCACACACACTGAAAGCCCTTCCCCACATACTTAAACCCTTCCCCACACCCTGAAACCCTTCTCCACGCACTGAAACCCATCCCCGCACAAAGAAACCTCTCCCCCACAATCTGAAACCTCTTCCCCACACACTGAAACCCCTTCTGCACACACTGAAACACCTTCCACACACACTGAAACCCGTTCCACACACACTTGAACCTCTTCCACACACTCTTAAACCCCTTCCGCACACACTGAAACCTCCTCCCCACACACAGAAACACTTCCCCAAACATTGAAACCCATCCACACACATTGAAACCTCTTCCCCACACACTGAAACCTCTTCCCCACACACTGAAACTTTTCCCTGCAAACTGAAACCCATCCCCACACACTGAAACCTCTACCCCACACACTGAAACCTCTTCCCCACAAACTGAAACACCTTCCCCATGCACTGAAACCCAACCCCACAAACTGAAACCCATCCCCACACACTGAAACCTCTTCCCCACACACTGAAAGCTCTGCCCCACAGACTGAAACCCTTCCGCACACACTGAAACCTCTTCCCCACACACTGAAACACCTTCCACACACACTGAAACCCATCCCCACACACTGAAACCTCTTCCCAACGAACTGAAACCCCATCCCCATGCACTGAAACCCATCCCCACAAACTGAAACCCATCCCCACACAGTGAAACCTCTTCCCCACACACTGAAACCTCTTCCCCACAAACTGAAACCCCTTCCTAACGCACTGAAACCACTTCCACAAACACTGAAACCTCTTCCCCACACACTAAAACCTCTTCCCCACACAGTGAAACCTCTACCCCTCGCACTGAAACTCCTTGCCCACGCACTGAATCATCTTCCACACACACTGAAACATCAACCCACACACTGAAACCTCCTCCCCACACGCTGAAACATCTTCCACACGCACTGAAACCCTTCCCCACACACTGAAACCTCTTCCCCACACACTGAAACACCTTCCCCACACACAGAAAGTCATCTACACACACTGAAACATATTCCCCACACACTGAAACCCCATCCCCAGACACTGAAACCCATCCCCACACACTGGAACCTCTTCCCCACACACTGCAACCTCTTCCCCACACACTGAAACCTCTTCCCCACACACTGAAACCCCTTGCCCACGCACTGAAACCACTTCCACAAACACTGAAACCTCTTCCCCACACACTGAAATCTCTTCCACACACAATGAAACCCCTTCCTCACACCGTGAAACCCCTTCCACACACACTGAAAGCCCTTCCCCACATACTTAAACCCTTCCCCACACCCTGAAACCCTTCTCCACGCACTGAAACCCATCCCCGCACAAAGAAACCTCTCCCCCACAATCTGAAACCTCTTCCCCACACACTGAAACCCCTTCTGCACACACTGAAACACCTTCCACACACACTGAAACCCGTTCCACACACACTTGAACCTCTTCCACACACTCTTAAACCCCTTCCGCACACACTGAAACCTCCTCCCCACACACAGAAACACTTCCCCAAACATTGAAACCCATCCACACACATTGAAACCTCTTCCCCACACACTGAAACCTCTTCCCCACACACTGAAACTTTTCCCTGCAAACTGAAACCCATCCCCACACACTGAAACCTCTACCCCACACACTGAAACCTCTTCCCCACAAACTGAAACACCTTCCCCATGCACTGAAACCCATCCCCACAAACTGAAACCCATCCCCACACACTGAAACCTCTTCCCCACACACTGAAAGCTCTGCCCCACAGACTGAAACCCTTCCGCACACACTGAAACCTCTTCCCCACACACTGAAACACCTTCCACACACACTGAAACCCATCCCCACACACTGAAACCTCTTCCCAACGCACTGAAACCCCATCCCCATGCACTGAAACCCATCCCCACAAACTGAAACCCATCCCCACACAGTGAAACCTCTTCCCCACACACTGAAACCTCTTCCCCACAAACTGAAACCCCTTCCTAACGCACTGAAACCACTTCCACAAACACTGAAACCTCTTCCCCACACACTAAAACCTCTTCCCCACACAGTGAAACCTCTACCCCTCGCACTGAAACTCCTTCCCCACGCACTGAATCATCTTCCACACACACTGAAACATCAACCCACACACTGAAACCTCCTCCCCACACGCTGAAACATCTTCCACACGCACTGAAACCCTTCCCCACACACTGAAACCTCTTCCCCACACACTGAAACACCTTCCCCACACACAGAAAGTCATCTACACACACTGAAACATATTCCCCACACACTGAAACCCCATCCCCAGACACTGAAACCCATCCCCACACACTGGAACCTCTTCCCCACACACTGCAACCTCTTCCCCACACACTGAAACCTCTTCCCCACACACTGAAACCCCTTGCCCACGCACTGAAACCACTTCTACAAACACTGAAACCTCTTCCCCACACACTGAAACCTCTTCACCACACAGTGAAACCTCTTCCCCTCACACTGAAACTCCTTCACCACGCACTGAATCATCTTCCACACACACTGAAACATCATCCCCACACACTGAAACCTCTTCCCTACACGCTGAAACATCTTCCACACGCACTGAAACCCATCCCCACACACTGAAACCCCAACCACAAACACTGAAACACATCCCCACACACACTGAAGCCCCTTACCCAAACACTGAAACCCCTTCCACACACACTGAAACCCCTTCCCCGCACACTGAAACCTCTTCCCCACACACTGAAACCCCTTCCCCACGCACTGAAACCTCTTCCCCACACACTGAAACACCTTCCACACACACTGAAACCTCTTTCCCACACACTGAAACCTCTTCCCAACGCACTGAAACCCCATCCCCATGCACTGAAGCCCATCCCCACAAACTGAAACCCATCCCCACACAGTGAAACCTCTTCCCCACACACTGAAACCTCTTCCCCACAAACTGAAACCCCTTCCTAACGCACTGAAACCACTTCCACAAACACTGAAACCTCTTCCCCACACACTGAAACCTCTTCCCCACACAGTGAAACCTCTTCCCCACGCACTGAAACTCCATCCCCACGCACTGAATCATCTTCCACACACACTGAACCCTTTCCCTACAGACTGAAACCCTTCCCCACACACTGAAACCTCTTCCCCACATTGAAACACCTTCCCCACACACAGAAAGTCATCTGCACACACTGAAACATATTCCCCACACACTGAAACCCCTTCCCCAGACACTGAAACCCATCCCCACACACTGGAACCTCTTCCCCACACACTGCAACCTCTTCCCCACACATTGAAACCCCTTCCCCACAAACTGAAACCCCTTCCCCACACACTGAAACCTCTTCCCCACACACTGAAACCCCTTCCCCACGCACTGAAACCACTTCTACAAACACTGAAACCTCTTCCCCACACACTGAAACCTCTTCCCCACACAGTGAAACCTCTTCCCCTCACACTGACACTCCTTCACCACGCACTGAATCATCTTCCACACACACTGAAACCTCTTCCCCACACACTGAAACCTCTTCCCCACACGCTGAAACATCTTCCACACGCACTGAAACCCATCCCCACACACTGAAACCCCTTCCACACACACTGAAACACCTTCCCCAAACACTGAAACCCCGTCCACACACACTGAAACCCCTTCCCCGCACACTAAAACATCTTCCCCACACACTGATACCCCTTCCCCACGCACTGAAACCTCTTCCACACACACTGAAACCTCTTCCACACACACTGAAACCTCTTCCCCACACACTGAAACTTCTTCCCCACACACTGAAACCCCTTCCCCACGCACTGAAACCTCTTCCACACACACTGAAACCTCTTCCACACACACTGACACCTCTTCCCCACACACTGAAACTTCTTCCCCACACACTGAAACTCCTTCCCCACGCACTGAAACCTCTTCCCCACACACTGCAACCTCTTCCTCACACACTGAAACCTCTTCCCCACACACTGAAACCCCTTGCCCACGCACTGAAACCACTTCTACAAACACTGAAACCTCTTCCCCACACACTGAAACCTCTTCCCCACACAGTGAAACCTCTTCCCCTCACACTGAAACTCCTTCACCACGCACTGAATCATCTTCCACACACACTGAAACATCTTCCCCACACGCTGAAACATCTTCCACACGCACTGAAACCCATCCCCACACACTGAAACCCCTTCCCCAAACACTGAAGCCCCTTCCACACACACTGAAACCCCTTCCACGCACACTGAAACCTCTTCCCCACACACTGAAACCCCTTCCCCACGCACTGAAACCTCTTCCCCACACACTGAAAAACCTTCCACACACACTGAAACCTCTTCCCCACACACTGAAACCTCTTCCCCACAAACTGAAACCCCTTCCTAACGCACTGAAATCACTTCCACAAACACTGAAACCTCTTCCCCACGCACTGAAACCTCTTCCCCACACAGTGAAACCTCTTCCCCTCGCATTGAAACTCCTTCCCCACGCACTGAATCATCTTCCACACACACTGAAACATCAACCCATACACTGAAACCTCCTCCCCACACGCTGAAACATCTTCCACACGCACTGAAACCCATCCCCACACACTGAAACCTCTTCCACACACACTGAACCCTTTCCCTACAGACTGAAACCATTCACCACACACTGAAACCTCTTCCCCACACACTGAAACACCTTCCCCACACACAGAAAGTCATCTACACACACTGAAACATATTCCCCACACACTGAAACACCTTCCCCACACACTGAAACACATCCCCCACACACTGAAACACCTTCCCCAAACACTGAAAACCCTTCCACACACACTGAAACCCCTTCCCCGCACACTAAAACCTCTTCCCCACACACTGAAACCCCTTCCCCACGCACTGAAACCTCTTCCACACACACTGAAACCTCTTCCACACACACTGAAACCTCTTCCCCACACACTGAAACTTCTTCCCCACACACTGAAACTCCTTCCCCACGCACTGAAACCTCTTCCACACACACTGAAACATCTTCCCCACACACTGAAACATCTTCCCCACACGCTGAAACATCTTCCACACCCACTGAAAACCATCCCCACACACTGAAACCCCGTCCGCACACACTGTAACCCCTTCCCCACACACTGAAACCCCTTCCACAAACACTGAAACCCCTTCCCCACAAACTGAAACCCCTTCCACAAACACAGAAACCCCTTCCCCACAAACTGAAACCCATCCCCACACACTGAAACCTCTTCCCCACACACTGAAACACCTTCCGCAGACACTGAAACTTCCTCCCCACACACTGAAACCTCTTCCCAAAACACTGAAACCTTTCCCTACACACTGAAACCCATCCCCACACACTGGAACCTCTACCCCACACACTGAAACCTCATCCCCACACACTGAAACCCATCCCCACACCTTGAAACCTCTTCCCCACACACTGAAAGCTCTTCCCCACAGACTGAAACCCTTCCCCACACACTGAAACCTCTTCCCCACACACTGAAACCCCTTCCCCATGCACTGAAACCTCTTACACAAACACTGAAACCTCTTCCCCACACACTGAAACCTCTTCCCCACACTCTAAAACCTCTTCCCCTCACACTGAAACTCCTTCCCCACGCACTGAATCATCTTCCACACACACTGAAACATCTTCCCCACACACTGAAACCTCTTCCCCACACTCTGAAACATCTTCCACACTCATTGAAACCGATCCCCACACACTGAAAGCGCTTCCACACACACTGAAACCTCTTCCACACACACTGAAACACCGTCCACACACACTGTAACCCCTTCCCCGCACACTGAAACCCCTTTCCCAAACACTGAAACCCCTTCCACACACACTGAAACCCCTTCCCCGCACACTGAAACCTCTTCACCACACATTGAAACCCCTTCCCCACGCACTGAAACCTCTTCCACACACACTGAAACCTCTTCCCCACACTCTGAAACCTCTTCCCCACACACTGAAACTCCTTCCCCACGCACTGAAACCTCTTCCACACACACTGAAACATCTTCCCCACACACTGAAACCTCTTCCCCACACGCTGAAACATCTTCCACACCCACTGAAAACCATCCCCACACACTGAAACCCCGTCCACACACACTGTAACCCCTTCCCCGCACACTGAAACCCCTTCCCCACACACTGAAACCCCTTCCACAAACACTGAAACCCCTTCCCCACACACTGAAATCCCTTCCCCGCACACAGAAACCTCTTCCACATGCACTGAAACACCTTCCCCACGCACTGAAACCCATCCCCACACACTGAAACCTCTTCCCCACACACTGAAACAATCCCCCACACGCTGAAACATCTTTCACACGCACTGAAACCCATGCCCACACACTGAAACCTCGTCCCACACTGTGAAACCTCTTCCCCACACACTGAAACCCCTTCCATACACACTGAAACCCCTTTCCCACACGCTGAAACCCCTTCCACACACACTGAAACCCGTTCCCCACACACTGAAAAACATCCCCACAGACTGAAACACCTTCCCCACACACTGAAACCTATCCCCACACACTGAAACCTCTTCGGCGCACTCTGAAACCTCTTCCCCATGCACTGAAACCCTTCCCCACACACTGAAACCCATCCCCACACACTGAAACCTCTTCCCCACACACTGAAAGCTCTTCCCCACAGACTGAAAACCTTCCCCACACACTGAAACCTCTTCCCCACACACTGAAACCCCTTCCCCACGCACTGAAACCTCTTCCACAAACACTGAAAACTCTTCCCCACACACTGAAACCTCTTCCCCACACATTGAAACCTCTTCCTCTCACACTGAAACTCCTTCCCCACGCACTGAATCATCTTCCACACACACTGAAACATCTTCCCCACACACTGAAACCTCTTCCCCACACGCTGAAACTACTTCCACACGCACTGAAACCCATCCCCACAAACTGAAACCCCTTCCACACCCACTGAAACCTCTTCCACACACACTGAAACCCCTACCCACACTCTGAAACCCCTTCCACACACACTGTAACCCCTTCCCCGCACACTGAAACCCCTTCCCCAAACACTGAAACCACTTCCACACACACTGAAACCCCTTCCCCGCACACTGAAATCTCTTCCCGACACACTGAAACCCCTTCCCCACGCTCTGAAACCTCTTTCACACACACTGAAACCTCTTCCCCACACACTGAAACCTCTTCCCCACACACTGAAACTCCTTCCCCAAGCACTGAAACCTCTTCCCCACACGCTGAAACCTCTTCCACACCCACTGAAACCCATCACCACACAGTGAACCCCCTTCCACACACACTGTAACCCCTTCCCCGCACACTGAAACCGCTTCCCCACACACTGAAACCCCTTCCACATACACTGAAACCCCTTCCCCACACACTGAAATACCTTCCCCGCACACTGAAACCCTTCCCCACAAGCTGAAAGCCCTTCCCCACACGCTGAAACCCCTTCCACACACACTGAAACCTCTTCCACATGCACTGAAACCCCTTCCGCACACACTGAAACCCCTTCCCCATACACTGAAACCCCTTCCCCACACACTGAAACCTCTTCCCCACACGCTGAAACATCTTTCACACGCACTGAAACCCATCCCCACACACTGAAACCTCATCCCCACACTCTGAAACCTCTTCCCCACAAACTGAAACCCCTTCGGCACACACTGAAACCCTTTCCCCACACGCTTAAACCCCTTCCACACACACTGAAACCCATTCCCCGCACACTGAAACCCATCCCCACAGACTGAAACACCTTTCCCACACACTGAAACCCATCCCGACACACTGAAACCTCTTCCCCGCACACTGAAACCTCTTCCCCGCACACTGAAACCTCTTCCCCACACACTGAAAACTCTTCCCCACACATTGAAACCTCTTCCCCACTCACAGAATCCCTTCCCCACACGCTGAAACCCCTTCCCCACACGCTGAAACCCCTTCCACACACACTGAAACCCCTTCCACACACATTGAAACCCCTTCCACACACACTGAAATCTCATCCACACACAATGAAACCCCGTCCCCACATACTTAAACCCTTCCCCACACCATGAAACCCTTCTCCACGCACTGAAACCCATCCCCGCACACCGAAACCTCTCCCCCACAATCTTAAACCTCTTCCCCACACACTGAAACCCCTTCTGCACACACTGAAACACCTTCCACACACACTGAAACCCGTTCCACACACACTTGAACCTCTTCCACACACTCTTAAACCCCTTCCGCATACACTGAAACCTCCTCCCCACACACAGAAACACTTCCCCACACACTGAAACCCATCCACACACATTGAAACCTCTTCCCCACACACATTGAAACCTCTTCCCCACACACTGAAACCTTTCCCTGCACACTGAAACCCATCCCCACACAATGAAACCTCTACCCCACACACTGAAACCTCTTCCCCACACACTGAAACACCTTCCCCATGCACTGAAACCCATCCCCACAAACTGAAACCCATCCCCACACACTGAAACCTCTTCCCCACACACTGAAAGCTCTGCCCCACAGACTGAAACCCTTCCCCATAACACTGAAACCTCTACACCACGCACTGAAACCTCTTCCCCACACATTGAAACACCTTCCACACACACTGAAACCCATCCCCACACACTGAAACCTCTTCCCAACGCACTGAAGCCCCATCCCCATGTACTGAAACCCATCCCCACAAACTGAAACCCATCCCTACACAGTGAAACCTCTTCCCCACACACTGAAACCTCTTCCCCACAAACTGAAACCCCTTCCTAACGCACTGAAACCACTTCCACAAACACTGAAACCTCTTCCCCACACACTGAAACCTCTTCCCCACACAGTGAAACCTCTTCCCCTCGCACTGAAACTCCTTCCACACGCACTGAATCATCTTCCACACACACTGAAACATCAACCCACACACTGAAACCTCCTCCCCACACACTGAAACCTCTTCCCCACACAGTGAAACCTCTTCCCCTCGCACAGAAACTCGTTCCCCACACACTGAAACCTCTTCCACACACACTGAACCCTTTCCCTACAGACTGAAACCCTTCCCCACACACTGAAACCTCTTCCCCACACACTGAAACACATTCCCCACACACAGAAAGTCATCTACACACACTGAAACATATTCCCCACACACTGAAACCCCTTCCCCAGACACTGAAACCCATCCCCACACACTGGAACCTCTTCCCCACACACTGCAACCTCTTCCCCACACATTAAAACCCCTTCCTCACAAACTGAAACCCCTTCCCCACACACTGAAACCTCTTCCCACAGACTGAAACCCCTTCCCCACGCACTGAAACCACTTTTACAAACACTGAAACCTCTTCCCCACACAGTGAAACCTCTTCCCTCACACTGAAACTCATTCACCAAGCACTGAATCATCTTCCATACACACTGAAACATCTTCCCCACACACTGAAACCTCTTCCCCACACGCTGAAACATCTTCCACACGCACTGAAACCCATCTCCACACACTGAAACCCCTTCCACACACACTGAAACCCCTGCCCCAAACACTGAAACCCCATCCACACACACTGAAACGCCTTCCCCGCACACTGAAACCTCTTCCCCACACACTGAAACCCCTTCCCCACGCACTGAAACCTCTTCCACACACACTGAAACATCTTCCACACACACTGAAACCTCTTCCCCACACACTGAAACTTCTTCCCCACACACTGAAACTCCTTCCCCACGCACTGAAACCTCTTCCACACATACTGAAACATCTTCCCCACACACTGAAACCTCTTCCCCACACGCTGAAACATCTTCCACACCCACTGAAAACCATCCCCACACACTGAAACCCCGTCCGCACACAGTGTAACCCCTTCCCCGCACACTGAAACCCCTTCCCCACACGCTGAAAACCCTTCCACAAACACTGAAACCCCTTCCCCACAAACTGAAACCCATCCCCACACACTGAAACCTCTTCCCCACACACTGAAACACCTTCCGCACACACTGAAACTTCCTCCCCACACAGTGAAACACTTCCCCACACACTGAAACCCGTCCCCACACACTGACACCTCTTCCCCACACACTGAAACCTCTTCCCCACACACTGAAACCTTTCCCTACACACTGAAACCCATCCCCACACACTGGAACCTCTACCCCACACACTGAAACCTCATCCCCACACACTGAATCCCTTTCCCCACACACTGAAACCCATCCCCACATACTGAAACCTCTTCCCCACACACTGAAACCCCTTCCCCATGCACTGAAACCCATCCCCAACAACTGAAACCCATCCCCAGACACTGAAACCTCTTCCCCACACACTGAAAGCTCTTCCCCACAGACTGAAACACTTCCCCACACACTGAAACCTCTTCCCCACACACTGAAACCCCTTCCCCATGCACTGAAACCTCTTCCACAAACACTGAAACCTCTTCCCCACACACTGAAACCTCTTCCCCACACATTGAAACCTCTTCCCCTCACACTGAAACTCCTTCCCCACGCACTGAATCATCTTCCACACACACTGAAACATCTTCCCCACACACTGAAACCTCTTCCCCACACGCTGAAACATCTTCCACACGCACTGAAACCGATCCCCACACACTGAAACCCTTTCCACATACACTGAAACCTCCCTTTCCCCACACACTGAAACCCATCCCCACATACTGAAACCTCTTCCCCACACACTGAAACCCCTTCCCCATGCACTGAAACCCATCCCCAACAACTGAAACCCATCCCCAGACACTGAAACCTCTTCCCCACACACTGAAAGCTCTTCCCCACAGACTGAAACCCTTCCCCACACACTGAAACCTCTTCCCCACACACTGAAACCCCTTCCCCATGCACTGAAACCTCTTCCACAAACACTGACACCTCTTCCCCACACACTGAAACCTCTTCCCCACACTCTGAAACCTCTTCCCCTCACACTGAAACTCCTTCCCCATGCACTGAATCATCTTCCACACACACTGAAACATCTCCCCACACACTGAAACCTCTTCCCCACACGCTGAAACATCTTCCACACGCACTGAAAACGAACCCCACACACTGAAACCCCTTCCACACACACTGAAACCTCTTCCACACACACTGAAACCCGTTCCACACACACTTGAACCTCTTCCACACACTCTTAAACCCCTTCCGCACACACTGAAACCTCCTCCCCACACACAGAAACACTTCCCCACACACTGAAACCCATCCACACACATTGAAACCTCTGCCCCACAGACTGAAACCCTTCCCCACACACTGAAACCTCTACACCACGCACTGAAACCTCTTCCCCACACATTGAAACACCTTCCACACACACTGAAACCCATCCCCACACACTGAAACCTCTTCCCAACGCACTGAAGCCCCATCCCCATGCTCTGAAACCCATCCCCACAAACTGAAACCCATCCCCACACAGTAAAACCTCTTCCCCACACACTGAAACCTCTTCCCCACAAACTGAAACCCCTTCCTAACGCACCGAAACCACTTCCACAAACACTGAAACCTCTTCCCCACACACTGAAACCTCTTCCCCACATAGTGAAACCTCTTCCCCTCGCACTGAAACTCCTTCCCCACGCACTGAATCATCTTCCACACACACTGAAACATCAACCCACACACTGAAACCTCCTCCCCACACACTGAAACCTCTTCCCCACACAGTGAAACCTCTTCCCCTCGCACTGAAACTCCTTCCCCACACACTGAAACCTCTTCCACACACACTGAACCCTTTCCCTACAGACTGAAACCCTTCCCCACACACTGAAACCTCTTCCCCACACACTGAAACACCTTCCCCACACACAGAAAGTCATCTACACACACTGAAACATATTCCCCACACACTGAAACCCCTTCCCCAGACACTGAAACCCATCCCCACACACTGGAACCTCTTCCCCACACACTGCAACCTCTTCCCCACACATTAAAACACCTTCCCCACAAACTGAAACCCCTTCCCCACACACTGAAACCTCTTCCCCACACACTGAAACCCCTTCCCCACGCACTGAAACCACTTCTACAAACACTGAAACCTCTTCCCCACACAGTGAAACCTCTTCCCTCACACTGAAACTCATTCATCACGCACTGAATCATCTTCCACACACACTGAAACATCTTCCCCACACACTGAAACCTCTTCCCCACACGCTGACACATCTTCCACACGCACTGAAACCCATCTCCACACACTGAAACCCCTTCCACACACACTGAAACACATCCCCACACACACTGAAACCCCTGCCCCAAACACTGAAACCCCATCCCCACACACTGAAACGCCTTCCCCGCACACTGAAACCTCTTCCCCACACACTGAAACCCCTTCCCCACGCACTGAAACCTCTTCCACACACACTGAAACCTCTTCCACACACACTGAAACCTCGTCCCCACACACTGAAACTTCTTCCCCACACACTGAAACTCCTTCCCCACGCACTGAAACCTCTTCCACACATAGTGAAACATCTTCCCCACACACTGAAACCTCTTCCCCACACGCTGAAACATCTTCCACACCCACTGAAAACCATCCCCACACACTGAAACCCCGTCCGCACACAGTGTAACCCCTTCCCCGCACACTGAAACCCCTTCCCCACACACTGAAAACCCTTCCACAAACACTGAAACCCCTTCCCCACAAACTGAAACCCATCCCCACACACTGAAACCTCTTCCCCACACACTGAAACACCTTCCACACACACTGAAACTTCCTCCCCACACAGTGAAACACTTCCCCACACACTGAAACCCGTCCCCACACACTGACACCTCTTCCCCACACACTGAAACCTCTTCCCCACACACTGAAACCTTTCCCTACACACTGAAACCCATCCCCACACACTGGAACCTCTACCCCACACACTGAAACCTCATCCCCACACACTGAATCCCTTTCCCCACACACTGAAACCCATCCCCACATACTGAAACCTCTTCCCCACACACTGAAACCCCTTCCCCATGCACTGAAACCCATCCCCAACAACAGAAACCCATCCCCAGACACTGAAACCTCTTCCCCACACACTGAAAGCTCTTCCCCACAGACTGAAACACTTCCCCACACACTGAAACCTCTTCCCCACACACTGAAACCCCTTCCCCATGCACTGAAACCTCTTCCACAAACACTGAAACCTCTTCCCCACACACTGAAACCTCTTCCCCACACGTTGAAACCTCTTCCCCTCACACTGAAACTCCTTCCCCACGCACTGAATCATCTTCCACACACACTGAAACATCTTCCCCACACACTGAAACCTCTTCCCCACACGCTGAAACATCTTCCACACGCACTGAAACCGATCCCCACACACTGAAACCCTTTCCACACACACTGAAACCTCCCTTTCCCCACACACTGAAACCCATCCCCACATACTGAAACCTCTTCCCCACACACTGAAACCCCTTCCCCATGCACTGAAACCCATCCCCAACAACTGAAACCCATCCCCAGACACTGAAACCTCTTCCCCACACACTGAAAGCACTTCCCCACAGACTGAAACCCTTCCCCACACACTGAAACCTCTTCCCCACACACTGAAACCCCTTCCCCATGCACTGAAACCTCTTCCACAAACACTGAAACCTCTTCCCCACACACTGAAACCTCTTCCCCACACTCTGAAACCTCTTCCCCTCACACTGAAACTCCTTCCCCACGCACTGAATCATCTTCCACACACACTGAAACATCTCCCCACACACTGAAACCTCTTCCCCACACGCTGAAACATCTTCCACACGCACTGAAAACGAACCCCACACACTGAAACCCCTTCCACACACACTGAAACCTCTTCCACACACACTGAAACCCGTTCCACACACACTTGAACCTCTTCCACACACTCTTAAACCCCTTCCGCACACACTGAAACCTCCTCCCCACACACAGAAACACTTCCCCACACACTGAAACCCATCCACACACATTGAAACCTCTGCCCCACAGACTGAAACCCTTCCCCACACACTGAAACCTCTACACCACGCACTGAAACCTCTTCCCCACACATTGAAACACCTTCCACACACACTGAAACCCATCCCCGCACACTGAAACCTCTTCCCAACGCACTGAAGCCCCATCCCCATGCTCTGAAACCCATCCCCACAAACTGAAACCCATCCCCACACAGTGAAACCTCTTCCCCACACACTGAAACCTCTTCCCCACAAACTGAAACCCCTTCCTAACGCACCGAAACCACTTCCACAAACACTGAAACCTCTTCCCCACACACTGAAACCTCTTCCCCACACAGTGAAACCTCTTCCCCTCGCACTGAAACTCCTTCCCCACGAACTGAATCATCTTCCACACACACTGAAACATCAACCCACACACTGAAACCTCCTCCCCACACACTGAAACCTCTTCCCCACACAGTGAAACCTCTTCCCCTCGCACTGAAACTCCTTCCCCACACACTGAAACCTCTTCCACACACACTGAACCCTTTCCCTACAGACTGAAACCCTTCCCCACACACTGAAACTTCTTCCCCACACACTGAAACACCTTCCCCACACACAGAAAGTCATCTACACACACTGAAGCATATTCCCCACACACTGAAACCCCTTCCCCAGACACTGAAACCCATCCCCACACACTGGAACCTCTTCCCCACACACTGCAACCTCTTCCCCACACATTAAAACACCTTCCCCACAAACTGAAACCCCTTCCCCACACACTGAAACCTCTTCCCCACACACTGAAACCCCTTCCCCACGCACTGAAACCACTTCTACAAACACTGAAACCTCTTCCCCACACAGTGAAACCTCTTCCCTCACACTGAAACTCATTCATCACGCACTGAATCATCTTCCACACACACTGAAACATCTTCCCCACACACTGAAACCTCTTCCCCACACGCTGACACATCTTCCACACGCACTGAAACCCATCTCCACACACTGAAACCCCTTCCACACACACTGTAACCCCTTCCCCAAACACTGAAACCCCATCCCCACACACTGAAACGCCTTCCCCGCACACTGAAACCTCTTCCCCACACACTGAAACCCCTTCCCCACGCACTGAAACCTCTTCCACACACACTGAAACCTCTTCCACACACACTGAAACCTCGTCCCCATACACTGAAACTACTTCCCCACACACTGAAACTCCTTCCCCACGCACTGAAACCTCTTCCACACATACTGAAACATCTTCCCCACACACTGAAACCTCTTCCCCACACGCTGAAACATCTTCCACACCCTCTGAAAACCATCCCCACACACTGAAACCCCGTCCGCACACAGTGTAACCCCTTCCCCGCACACTGAAACCCCTTCCCCACACACTGAAAACCCTTCCACAAACACTGAAACCCCTTCCCCACAAACTGAAACCCATCCCCACGCACTGAAACCTCTTCCCCACACACTGAAACACCTTCCGCACACACTGAAACTTCCTCCCCACACAGTGAAACACTTCCCCACACACTGAAACCCGTCCCCACACACTGACACCTCTTCCCCACACACTGAAACCTCTTCCCCACACACTGAAACCTTTCCCTACACACTGAAACCCATCCCCACACACTGGAACCTCTACCCCACACACTGAAACCTCATCCCCACACACTGAATCCCTTTCCCCACACACTGAAACCCATCCCCACATACTGAAACCTCTTCCCCAAACACTGAAGCCCCTTCCCCATGCACTGAAACCCATCCCCAACAACTGAAACCCATCCCCAGACACTGAAACCTCTTCCCCACACACTGAAAGCTCTTCCCCACAGACTGAAACCCTTCCCCACACACTGAAACCTCTTCCCCACACACTGAAACCCCTTCCCCATGCACTGAAACCTCTTCCACAAACACTGAAACCTCTTCCCCACACACTGAAACCTCTTCCCCACACGCTGAAACCTCTTCCCCTCACACTGAAACTCCTTCCCCACGCACTGAATCATCTTCCACACACACTGAAACATCTTCCCCACACACTGAAACCTCTTCCCCACACGCTGAAACATCTTCCACACGCACTGAAACCGATCCCCACACACTGAAACCCCTTCCACACACACTGAAACCTCTTCCACACACACTGAAACACCTTCCCCACACACTGAAACACCTTCCACACACACTGTAACACCTTCCTCGCACACTGAAACCCCTTCCCCAAACACTGAAACCCCTTCCACACACACTGAAACCCCTTCCCCGCACACTGAAACCTCATCCCCACACACTGAAACCCCTTCCCCACGCACTGAAACCTCTTCCACACACACTGAAACCTCTTCCCCACACACTGAAACCTCTTCCCCACACACTGAAACTCCTTCCCCACGCACTGAAACCTCTTCCACACACACTGAAACATCTTCCCCACACACTGAAACCTCTTCCCCACGCGCTGAAACATCTTCCACACCCACTGAAAACCATCTCCACACACTGAAACCCCGTCCGCACACACTGTAACCCCTTCCCCGCACACTGAAACCCCTTCCCCACACACTGAAAACCCTTCCACAAACACTGAAACCCCTTCCCCACAAACTGAAACCCATCCGCACACACTGAAACCTCTTCCCCACACACTGAAACACCTTCCGCACACTGAAACCTCCTCCCTACACAGTGAAACACTTCCCCATACACTGAAACCCGTCCCCACACACTGACACCTCTTCCCCACACACTGAAACCTTTCCCTACACACTGAAACCCATCCCCACACACTGGAACCTCTACCCCACACACTGAAACCTCATCCCCACACACTGAAACCCTTTCCCCACACACTGAAACCCATCCCCACACACTGAAACCTCTTCCCCATTCACTGAAACACCTTCCCCATGCACTGAAACCCATCCCCAACAACTGAAACCCATCCCCAGACACTGAAACCTCTTCCCCACACACTGAAAGCTCTTCCCCAAAGACTAAAACCCTTCCCCACACACTGAAACCTCTTCCCCACACACTGAAACCCCTTCCCCATGCACTGAAACCTCTTCCACAAACACTGAAACATCATCCCCACACACTGAAACCCCTTCCACACCCACTGAAACCCCTTCCCCGCACACTGAAACCTCTTCCCCACTCACTGAAACCCCTTCCCCACGCACTGAAACCTCTTCCACACACACTGAAACCTCTTCCCCACACACTGAAACCTCTTCCCCACACACTGAAACTCCTTCCCCACGCACTGAAACCTCTTCCACACACACTGAAACATCTTCCACACACACTGAAACCTCTTCCCCACACGCTGAAACATCTTCCACACCCATTGAAAACCATCCCCACACACTGAAACCCCGTCCGCACACACTGTAACCCCTTCCCCGCACACTGAAACCCCTTCCTCACACACTGAAACCCCTTCCACAAACACTGAAACCCCTTCCCCACAAACTGAAACCCATCCCCACACACTGAAACCTCTTCCCCACACACTGAAACACCTTCCGCACACACTGAAACTTCCTCCCCACACAGTGAAACACTTCCCCACACACTGAAACCCGTCCCCACACACTGACACCTCTTCCCCACACACTGAAACCTCTTCCCCACACACTGCAACCTTTCCCTACACACTGAAACCCATCCCCACACACTGGAACCTCTACCCCACACACTGAAACCTCATCCCCACACACTGCAACCCTTTCCCCACACATTGAAACCCATCCCCACACACTGAAACCTCCTCCCCACACACTGAAAGCCCTTTCCCATGCACTGAAACCCATCCCCAACAACTGAAACCCATCCCCAGACACGGAAACCTCTTCCCCACACACTGAAAGCTCTTCCCCACAGACTGAAACCCTTCCCCACACACTGAAACCTCTTCCCCACACACTGAAACCCCTTCCCCATGCACTGAAACCTCTTCCACAAACACTGAAACCTCTTCCCCACACACTGAAACCTCTTCCCCACACTCTGAAACCTCTTCCCCTCACACTGAAACTCCTTCCCCATGCACTGAATCATCTTCCACACACACTGAAACATCTTTCCCACACACTGAAACCTCTTCCCCACACGCTGAAACATCTTCCCCACACACTGAAACACCTTCCACACACACTGTAACCCCTTCCCCGCACACTGAAACCCCTTCCCCAAACACTGAAACCCCTTCCACACACACTGAAACCCCTTCCCCGCACACTGAAACTTCTTCCCCACAAACTGAAACCCCTTCCCCACGCACTGAAACCTCTTCCACACACACTGAAACCTCTTCCCCACACACTGAAACCTCTTCCCCACAAACTGAAACCCCTTCCCCACGCACTGAAACCTCTTCCACACACACTGAAACCTCTTCCCCACACACTCAAACCCTTCCCCACACACTGAAACCCATCCCCACACACTTAAACCTCTTCCACACACACTGAAAGCTCTTCCCCACAGACTGAAAACCTTCCCCACACACTGAAACCTCTTCCCCACACACTGAAACCCCTTCCCCACGCACTGAAACCTTTTCCACAAACACTGAAAGCTCTTCCCCACACACTGAAACCTCTTCCCCACACATTGAAACCTCTTCCTCTCACACTGAAACTCCTTCCCCACGCACTGAATCATCTTCCACACACACTGAAACATCTTCCCCACACACTGAAACCTCTTCCCCACACGCTAAAACAACTTCCACACGCACTGAAGCCCATCCCCACACACTGAAACCCCTTCCACACCCTCTGAAACCTCTTTCACACACACTGAAACCCCTTCCCCACACTCTGAAACCCCTTCCACACACACTGTAACCCCTTCCCCGCACACTGAAACCCCTTCCCCAAACACTGAAACCACTTCCACACACACTGAAACCCCTTCCCCGCACACTGAAATCTCTTCCCGACACACTGAAACCCCTTCCCCACACACTGAAACCTCTTCCACACACACTGAAACCTCTTCACCACACACTGAAACCTCTTCCCCACACACTGAAACTCCTTCCCCAAGCACTGAAACCTCTTCCCCACACGCTGAAACTTCTTCCACACCCACTGAAACCCATCACCACACAGTGAACCCCCTTCCACACACACTGTAACCCCTTCCCCGCACACTGAAACCCCTTCCCCACACACTGAAACCCCTTCCACATACACTGAAACCCCTTCCCCACACACTGAAATGCCTTCCCCGCACACTGAAACCCTTCCCCACAAGCTGAAACCCCTTCCCCACACGCTGAAACCCCTTCCACACACACTGAAATCTCTTCCACATGCACTGAAACCCATCCCCACACACTGAAACCCATCCCCACACACTGAAGCAATTCCCCACACAATGAAACCCATCACCACACACTGAAACCCCTTCCCCACACACTGAAACCTCTTCCCCACACGCTGAAACATTATTCACAAGCACTGAAACCCATCCACACAACCTGAAACCTCTTCCCCACACTCTGCAACCTCTTCCCCACAAACTGAAACCCCTTCGGCACACACTGAAACCCTTTCCCCACACGCTTAAACCCCTTCCACACACACTGAATCCCATTCCCCGCACACTGAAACACATCCCCACAGACTGCAACACGTTTCCCACACACTGAAACCCATCCCGACACACTGAAACCTCTTCCCCGCACACTGAACCCTCTTCCCCACACAGTGAAACCTCTTCCCCACACACTGAAACCTCTTCCCCACTCACAGAAACCCTTCCTCACATGC
Source organism: Heterodontus francisci (assembly GCF_036365525.1). Lineage (NCBI taxonomy): Eukaryota > Metazoa > Chordata > Chondrichthyes > Heterodontiformes > Heterodontidae > Heterodontus > Heterodontus francisci. Next base: position 59,913,451 of record NC_090398.1, read on the forward strand.
AGAAACCCCTTCCCCACACGCTGAAACCCCTTCCAAACACACTGAAATCTCTTCCACACACAATGAAACCCCTTCCCCACACCGTGAAACCCCTTCCACACACACTGAAACCCCTTCACCACATACTTAAACCCTTCCCCACACCCTGAAACCCTTCTCCACGCACTGAAACCCATACCCGCACACTGAAACCTCTCGCCCACAATCTGAATCCTCTTCCCAACACACTGAAACCCCTTCCGCACACACTGAAACACCTTCCACACACACTGAAACCCGTTCCACACACACTTGAACCTCTTCCACACACTCTTAAACCCGTTCCGCACACACTGAAACCTCCTCCCCACACACAGAAACACTTACCCACACACTGAAACCCATCCACACATTGAAACCTCTACCCCACACACTGATACCTCTTCCCCACACACTGAAACCTTTCCCTACACACTGAAAACCATCCCCACACACTGAAACCTCCACCCCACGCACTGAAACCTCTTCCCCACACACTGAAACACCTTCCACACACACTGAAACCCATCCCCACACACTGAAACCTCTTCCCCACGCACTGAAACCCCATCCCCATGCACTGAAACCCAGCCCCACAAACTGAACCCCAACCCCACACACTGAAACCTCTTCCCCACACACTGAAAGCTCTGCCCCACAGACTGAAACCCTTCCCCACACACTGAAACCTCTTCCCCACAAACTGAAACCCCTTCCTAATGCACTGAAACCACTTCCACAAACACTGAAACCTCTTCCCCACACAGTGAAACCTCTTCCCCTCAAACTGAATCTCCTTCCCCACGCACTGAATCATCTTCCACACACACTGAAACATCAACCCACACACTGAAACCTCCTCCCCACACGCTGAAACATCTTCCACACGCACTGAAACCCATCCCCACACACTGAAACCCCTTCCACACACACTGAAACCTCTTCCACACACACTGAAACCCCTTCCCCACACACTGAAACCCCTTCCACACACACTGTAAACCCTTCCCCGCACACTGACACCCCTTCCCCAAACACTGAAACCACTTCAACATACTGAAACCCCTTCCCCGCACACTGAAACCTCTTCCCCACACACTGAAACCCCTTCCCCACACACTGAAACAACTTCCCCACGCACTGAAACCTCTTCCCCACAAACTGAAAACCCTTCCCCACACACTGAAACACATCCCCGCAGACTGAAACCCATCCCACACACTGAAACCTCTTCCCCACACACTGAAACAGCTTCCCCACACACAGAAAGTCATCTACACACACTGAAACCTCTTGCCCACACACTGAAACCCCTTCCCCAGACACTGAAACCCATGCCCACACACTGGAACCTCTTCCCCACACACTGAAACCTCTTCCCCACACGCTGAAACATCTTCCACACGCACTGAAACCCATCCCCACACACTGAAACCCCTTCCACACACACTGAAACACATCCCCACACACACTGAAACCTCCTCCCCACGGACTGAAACACCTCAACCACACACTAAAACCCATCCTCACACACTGAATTCTCTTCCCCACACACTGAAACCCCTTCCCCACACACTGAAACCCCTTCCCCTCACACTGAAACCCATCCCCACACACTGAAACCTCTTCCCCACACACTGAAACACATCCCCACACACTGAAACCCATCCCCACACTCTGAAACCCCTTCCCCACACACTGAAACCCCTTCCCCACGCACTGAAACCTCTTCCCCACACACTGAAACCCCTTCCCCACACACTGAAACCCATCCCCACAGACTGAAAACCATCCCACAAACTGAACCCTCTCCCCACACACTGAAACACCTTCCCCACAAACAGAAAGCCATCCACACACACTGAAACCTCTTCCCCACACACAGAAACCCCTTTCCCAGTCACTGAAACCCATCCCCACACACTGAAACCTCTTCCCCACAAACTGCAACCTCTTACCCCCACACTGAAACCCCTTCCCCACACACTGAAACCCCTTCCCCACACACTGAAACCTCTTCCCCACACACTGAAACCCCTTCCCCACAGACTGAAACCACTTCCCCACACACTGAAACTCTTCCCCACACACTGAAACATCTTCCCCACACACTGAAACCCCTTATCCACAGACTGAAAGCTCTTCCCCACAGACTGAAACCCCCTCCCCGCACACTGAAACCCATCCCCACACACTGAAACCTCTTCCCCTCACACTGAAACCCATCCCCACAAACTGAAACCCCTTCCACACACACTGCATCCCATCCCCACACACTGAAACCCTTCCCCACACACTGAAACCTCTTCCTACACACTGAAACCTCTTCGCCACAGACTGAAACCCTTCCCCACACACTGAAACCTCTTCCCCATACACTGAAACCTCTTCCCCACACACTGAAACCCCTTTCCCGCACACTGAAACCTCTTCCCCACACAGTGAATCCCCTTCACCACCCACTGAAACCCCTTTCCCACACACTGAAACTTCTTCCCCACACACTGAAACGACTTCCCCACAGACTGAAACACCTTCCCCGCACTCTGAAACCTATTCCACACACACTGAAACCTCTTCCCCACACACTGAAACCACTTCCCCACACACTGAAACCCCTTCCCCACGCACGGAAACCTCTTCCCCACACACTGAAACCTCTTCCCCAAAGACTGAAACACCTCAACCACCCACTGAAAACCATCCTCACACACTGAAATCTCTTCCCCACACACTGAAACCCCTTCCCCACACACTGAAACCCCTTCCCCTCACACTGAAACCCATCCCCACGCACTGAAACCTCTTCCCCACACACTGAAACACCTTCCCTACACACTGAAACCCATCCCCACACACTGAAACCTCCTCCCCACACTCTGAAACCTCTTCCCCACACACTGAAAGCTCCTCCCCAGAGACTGAAACCCTTCCCCACACATTGAAATCCCTTCCCCGCACACGGAAACCCATCCCCACAGACTGAAACATATCCCCACAGGCTGAAACCACTTCTTCACACACTGAAACACACCCCACGCACTGAAACCCATCCCCACACACTGAAACACATCCCCACACACTGAAACAATTCCCCACACAATGAAACCCATCCCCACACACTGAAACCTCTTCCCCACAGACTGAATCCTCTTCCCCACAGGCTGATACATCTTTCACATGCACTGAAACCCATGCCCACACACTGAAACCTCGTCCCCACACTCTGAACCCTCTTCCCCACACACTGAAACCCCTTCCACACACACTGAAACCCGTTCCACACACACTGAAACACATCCCCACAGACTGAAACACCTTCCCCACACACTGAAACCCGTCCGCACACACTGAAACCACTTCGGCGCACACTGAAACCTCTTCCCCGCACACTGAAGTCCATCCCCACACACTGAAACATCTTCCCCACACATTGAAACCTCTTCCCCATGCACTGAAACCCTTCCCCACACACTGAAACCTCTTCCCCACACACTGAAACCTCTTCCCCACACACTGATAGCTCTTCCCCACACACTGAAACCCCTTCCCCACACACTGAAACACATCCCCACACACACTGAAACCTCCTCCCCACGGACTGAAACAACTCAACCACACACTAAAACCCATCCTCACACACTGAATTCTCTTCCCCACACACTGAAACCCCTTCCCCACACACTGAAACCCCTTCCCCTCACACTGAAACCCATCCCCACACACTGAAACCTCTTCCCCACACACTGAAACCCATCCCCACACACTGAAACCCATCCCCACACTCTGAAACCCCTTCCCCACACACTGAAACCCCTTCCCCACGCACTGAAACCTCTTCCCCACAAACTGAAACCCCTTCCCCACACACTGAAACCCATCCCCACAGACTGAAAACCATCCCACAAACTGAACCCTCTCCCCACACACTGAAACACCTTCCCCACAAACAGAAAGCCATCCACACACACTGAAACCTCTTCCCCACACACAGAAACCCCTTCCCCTGTCACTGAAACCCATCCCCACACACTGAAACCTCTTCCCCACAAACTGCAACCTCTTACCCCCACACTGAAACCCCTTCCCCACACACTGAAACCCCTTCCCCACACACTGAAACCTCTTCCCCACACACTGAAACCCCTTCCCCACAGACTGAAACCACTTCCCCACACACTGAAACTCTTCCCCACACACTGAAACATCTTCCCCACACACTGAAACACCTTATCCACACACTGAAAGCTCTTCCCCACAGACTGAAACCCCCTCCCCGCACACTGAAACCCATCTCCACACACTAAAACCCCTTCCCCACAAACTGAAACCACTTCCCCACACACTGAAACCCCTTCCTCACACACTGAAACCCATCCCCACACACTGAAACCTCTTCCCCACACACTGAAACCCATCCCCACAAACTGAAACCCCTTCCACACACACTGCATCCCATCCCCACAGACTGAAACCCTTCCCCACACACTGAAACCTCTTCCCCATACACTGAAACCTCTTCCCCACACACTGAAACCCCTTTCCCGCACACTGAAACCTCTTCCCCACACAGTGAATCCCCTTCACCACCCACTGAAACCCCTTTCCCACACACTGAAACTTCTTCCCCACACACTGAAACGACTTCCCCACAGACTGAAACACCTTCCCCGCACTCTGAAACCTATTCCACACACACTGAAACCTCTTCCCCACACACTGAAACCACTTCCCCACACACTGAAACCCCTTCCCCACGCACGGAAACCTCTTCCCCACACACTGAAACCTCTTCCCCAAAGACTGAAACACCTCAACCACCCACTGAAACCCATCCTCACACACTGAAATCTCTTCCCCACACACTGAAACCCCTTCCCCACACACTGAAACCCCTTCCCCTCACACTGAAACCCATCCCCACTCACTGAAACCTCTTCCCCACACACTGAAACACCTTCCCTACACACTGAAACCCATCCCCACACACTGAAACCCATCCCCACACTCTGAAACCTCTTCCCCACACACTGAAAGCTCCTCCCCAGAGACTGAAACCCTTCCCCACACATTGAAATCCCTTCCCCGCACACGGAAACCCATCCCCACAGACTGAAACATATCCCCACAGGCTGAAACCACTTCTTCACACACTGAAACACACCCCACGCACTGAAACCCATCCCCACACACTGAAACACATCCCCACACACTGAAACAATTCCCCACACAATGAAACCCATCCCCACACACTGAAACCTCTTCCCCACAGACTGAAACCTCTTCCCCACAGGCTGATACATCTTTCACTTGCACTGAAACCCATGCCCACACACTGAAACCTCGTCCCCACACTCTGAACCCTCTTCCCCACACACTGAAACCCCTTCCACACACACTGAAACCCGTTCCACACACACTGAAACACATCCCCACAGACTGAAACACCTTCCCCACACACTGAAACCCGTCCGCACACACTGAAACCACTTCGGCGCACACTGAAACCTCTTCCCCGCACACTGAAGTCCATCCCCACACACTGAAACATCTTCCCCACACATTGAAACCTCTTCCCCATGCACTGAAACCATTCCCCACACACTGAAACCTCTTCCCCACACACTGAAACCTCTTCCCCACACACTGATAGCTCTTCCGCACAGACTGAATAACTTCCCCACACACTGAAAACTCTTCCCCACACACTGAAACCCCTTCCCCACGCACTGAAACCTCTTCCACAAACACTGAAACCTCTTCCCCACACACTGAAACCTCTTCCCCACACACTGAAACCTCTTCTCCACACATTGAAACCTCTTCCCCTCACTCTGAAACTCCTCCACACGCACTGAATCATCTTCCACACACACTGAAACATCTTCCCCACACTCTGAAACCTCTTCCCCACACGCTGAAACATCTTCCACACGCACTGAAAGCCATCCCCACACACTGAAACCCCTTCCACACACACTGAAACCTCTTCCACACACACTGAAACCCCTACCCACACACTGAAACCCCTTCCACACACACTGTAACCCCTTCCCCGCACACTGAAACCCCTTCCCCAAACACTGAAACCACTTCCACACACACTGAAACCCCTTCCCCGCACACTGAAATCTCTTCCCGACACACTGAAACCCCTTCCCCACGCTCTGAAACCTCTTCCACACACACTGAAACCTCTTCCCCACACACTGAAACCTCTTCCCCACACACTGAAGCTCCTTCCCCAAGCACTGAAACATCTTCCACACACACTGGAAAATCTTCCCCACACACTGAAACCTCTTCCCCACACGCTGAAACTTCTTCCACACCCACTGAAACCCATCACCACACACTGAAACCCCTTCCACACACACTGTAACCCCTTCCCCGCATACTGAAACCCCTTCCCCACACACTGAAACCCCTTCCACAAACACTGAAACCCCTTCCCCACACACTTAAATCCCTACTCCGCACACTGAAACCCTTCCCCACAAGCAGAAACCCCTTCCCCACACGCTGAAAACCTTTCCACACGCACTGAAACCTCTTCCACATGCACTGAAACCCCTTCCGCACACACTGAAACCCATCCCCACACACTGAAACTCGTCCCCACACACTGAAGCAATTCCCCACACAATGAAACCCATCCCCACACAGTGAAACCCCTTCCTCACACACTGAAACCTCTTCCCCACACGCTGAAACATCTTTCACACGCACTGAAACCCATCCCCACACTCTGAAACCTCTTCCCCACAAACTGAAACACCTTCGGCACACACTGAAACCCTTTCCCCACACGCTTAAACCCCTTCCACACACACTGAAACCCATTCCCCGCACACTGAAACCCATCCCCACAGACTGAAACACCTTTCGCACACACTGAAACCCATCCCCACACAGTGAAACCTCTTCCCCGCACACTGAAACCTCTTCCCCACACACTGAAACCTCTTCCCCACTCACAGAAACCCTTCCCCACACGCTGAAACCCCTTCCCCACACGCTGAAACCCCTTCCACACACACTTAAATCTATTCCACACACAATGAAACCCCTTCCCCACACCGTGAAACTCCTTCCACACACACTGAAACCCCTTCCCCACATACTTAAACCCTTCCCCACACCCTGAAACCCTTCTCCACACACTGAAACCTCTTCCCCACACACTGCAACATCTTTCACACGCACTGAAACCCAACCCCGCACACTGAAACCCCTTCCGCACACACTGAAATCCCTTCCACACACACTGAAATCCCTTCCACACACACTTGAACCTCTTCCACACACTGTTAAACACCTTCCGCACACACTGAAACCTCCTCCCCACACACAGAAACACTTCCCCACACACTGAAACCCATCCACACACACTGAAACCTCTTCCCCACACACTGAAACCTCTTCCCCACACACTGAAACCTTTCCCTACACACTGAAACCCATCCCCACACACTGAAACCTCTACCCCACACACTGAAACCTCTTCCCCACACACTGAAACACCTTCCACACACACTGAAACCCATCCCCAAACACTGAAACCTCTTCCCCACGCACTGAAACCCCATCACCATGCACTGAAACCCATCCCCACAAACTGAAACCCATCCCCACACACTGAAACCTCTTCCCCACACACTGAAAGCTCAGCCCCACAGACTGAAACCCATTCCCCACACACAGAAACCTCTTCCCCACAAACTGAAACCCCTTGCTAACGCACTGAAACCACTTCCACAAACACTGAAACCTCTTCCCCACACATTGAAACCTCTTCCCCACACAGTGAAACCTCTTCCCCTCACACTGAAACTCCTTCCCCACGCACTGAATCATCTTCCACACACACTGAAACATCAACCCACACACTGAAACCTCCTCCCCACACTCTGAAACCTCTTCCCCACACACTGAAAGCTCCTCCCCAGAGACTGAAACCCTTCCCCACATATTGAAATCCCTTCCCCGCACACGGAAACCCATCCCCACAGACTGAAACATATCCCCACAGGCTGAAACCACTTCCTCACACACTGAAACACACCCCACGCACTGAAACCCATCCCCACACACTGAAACCTATTCCACACACAATGAAACCTCTTCCCCACACACTGAAACCACTTCCCCACACACTGAAACCCCTTCCCCACGCACGGAAACCTCTTCCCCACACACTGAAACCTCTTCCCCAAAGACTGAAACACCTCAACCACCCACTGAAACCCATCCCCACGCACTGAAACCTCTTCCCCACACACTGAAACACCTTCCCTACACACTGAAACCCATCCCCACACACTGAAACCCATCCCCACACTCTGAAACCTCTTCCCCACATACTGAAAGCTCCTCCCCAGAGACTGAAACCCTTCCCCACACATTGAAATCCCTTCCCCGCACACGGAAACCCATCCCCACAGACTGAAACATATCCCCACAGGCTGAAACCACTTCCTCACACACTGAAACACACCCCACGCACTGAAACCCAACCCCACACACTGAAACACATCCCCACACACTGAAACAATTCCCCACACAATGAAACCCATCCCCACACACTGAAACCTCGTCCCCACACTCTGAAACCTCTTCCCCACACACTGAAACCCCTTCCACACACACTGAAACCCGTTCCACACACACTGAAACACATCCCCACAGACTGAAACACCTTCCCCACACACTGAAACCCATCCGCACACACTGAAACCACTTCGGCGCACACTGAAACCTCTTCCCCACACACTGAAGTCCATCCCCACACACTGAAACATCTTCCCCACACATTGAAACCTCTTCCCAATGCACTGAAACCCTTCCCCACACACTGAAACCTCTTCCCCACACACTGAAACCTCTTCCCCACACACTGATAGCTCTTCCCCACTGACTGAAAACCTTCCCCACACATTGAAACCTCTTCCCCACACACTGAAACCCCTTCCCCACGCACTGAAACCTCTACCACAAACACTGAAACCTCTTCCCCACACACTGAAACCCGTTCCACACACACTTGAATCTCTTCCACACACTCTTAAACCCCTTCCGCACACACTGAAACCTCCTCCCCACACACAGAAACACTTCCCCACACACTGAAACCCTTCCACACACACTGAAACCTCTTCCCCACACACTGAAACCTCTTCCCCACACACTGAAACCTTTCCCTACACACTGAAACCCATCCCCACACACTGAAACCTCTACCCCACACACTGAAACCTCTTCCCCACACACTGAAACACCTTCCACACACACTGAAACCCATCCCCAAACACTGAAACCTCTTCCCCACGCACTGAAACCCCATCACCATGCACTGAAACCCATCCCCACAAACTGAAACCCATCGCCACACACTGAAACCTCTTCCCCACACACTGAAAGCTCAGCCCCACAGACTGAAACCCATTCCCCACACACAGAAACCTCTTCCCCACAAACTGAAACCCCTTCCTAACGCACTGAAACCACTTCCACAAACACTGAAACCTCTTCCCCACACACTGAAACCTCTTCCCCACACAGTGAAACCTCTTCCCCTCACACTGAAACTCCTTCCCCACGCACTGAATCATCTTCCACACACACTGAAACATCAACCCACACACTGAAACCTCCTCCCCACACTCTGAAACCTCTTCCCCACACACTGAAAGCTCCTCCCCAGAGACTGAAACCCTTCCCCACACATTGAAATCCCTTCCCCGCACACGGAAACCCATCCCCACAGACTGAAACATATCCCCACATGCTGAAACCACTTCCTCACACACTGAAACACACCCCACGCACTGAAACCCATCCCCACACACTGAAACCTATTCCACACACACTGAAACCTCTTCCCCACACACTGAAACCACTTCCCGACACACTGAAACCCCTTCCCCACGCACGGAAACCTCTTCCCCACACACTGAAACCTCTTCCCCAAAGACTGAAACACCTCAACCACCCACTGAAACCCATCCTCACACACTGAAATCTCTTCCCCACACACTGAAACCCCTTCCCCACACACTGAAGCCCCTTCCCCTCACACTGAAACCCATCCCCACGCACTGAAACATCTTCCCCACACACTGAAACACCTTCCCTGCACACCGAAACCCATCCCCACAGACTGATACCCATCCCCACACTCTGAAACCTCTTCCCCACACACTGAAAGCTCCTCCCCAGAGACTGAAACCCTTCCCCACACATTGAAATCCCTTCCCCGCACACGGAAACCCATCCCCACAGACTGAAACATATCCCCACAGGCTGAAACCACTTCCTCACACACTGAAACACACCCCACGCACTGAAACCCAACCCCACACACTGAAGCACATCCCCACACACTGAAACAATTCCCCACACAATGAAACCCATCCCCACACACTGAAACCTCTTCCCCACAGGCTGAAACATCTTTCACATGCACTGAAACCCATGCCCACACACTGAAACCTCGCCCCCACACTCTGAAACCTCTTCCCCACACACTGAAACCCCTTCCACACACACTGAAACCCGTTCCACACACACTGAAACACATCCCCACAGACTGAAACACCTTCCCCACACACTGAAACCCGTCCGCACACACTGAAACCACTTCGGCGCACACTGAAACCTCTTCCCCACACACTGAAGTCCATCCCCACACACTGAAACATCTTCCCCACACATTGAAACCTCTTCCACATGCACTGAAACCCTTCCCCACACACTGAAACCTCTTCCCCACACACTGAAACCTCTTCCCCACACACTGATAGCTCTTCCCCACAGACTGAAAACCTTCCCCACACACTGAAACCTCTTCCCCACACACTGAAACCCCTTCCCCACGCACTGAAACCTCTTCCACAAACACTGAAACCTCTTCCCCACACACTGAAACCTCTTCCCCACACATTGAAACCTCTTCCCCTCACTCTGAAACTCCTTCCCCACGCACTGAATCATCTTCCACACACACTGAAACATCTTCCCCACCCTCTGAAACATCTTCCACACGCACTGAAACCCATCCCCACACACTGAAACCCCTTCCACACACAGTGAAACCTCTTCCACACACACTGAAACCCCTACCCACACACTGAAACCCCTTCCACACACACTGTAACCCCTTCCCCACAGACTGAAACCACTTCCCCGCACACTGAAACTCTTCCCCACACACTGAAACATCTTCCCCACACACTGAAACCCCTTATCCACACACTGAAAGCTCTTCCCCACAGACTGAAACCACCTCCCCGCACACTGAAACCCATCTCCACACACTAAAACCCCTTCCCCACAAACTGAAAACACTTCCCCACACACTGAAACCCCTTCCTCACACACTGAAACCCATCCCCACACACTGAAACCTCTTCCCCACACACTGAAACCCCTTCCCCACACAGTGAAACCCTTCCCCACAAACTGAAACCCCTTCCACACACACTGCATCCCATCCCCACACACTGAAACCTTTCCCCACACACTGAAACCAATTCCCACACACTGAAACCTCTTCGCCACAGACTGAAACCCTTCCCCACACACTGAAACCTCTTCCCCATACACAGAAACCTCTTCCCCACACACTGAAACCCCTTTCCCGCACACTGAAACCTCTTCCCCACACAGTGAATCCCCTTTACCACCCACTGAAACCCCTTTCCCACACACTGAAACTTCTTCCCCACACACTGAAACGACTTCCCCACAGACTGAAACACCTTCCCCGCACTCTGAAACCTATTCTACACACACAGACACCTCTTCCCCACACACTGAAACCACTTCCCCACACACTGAAACCCCTTCCCCACGCACGGAAACCTCTTCCCCACACACTGAAACCTCTTCCCCAAAGACTGAAACACCTCAACCACCAACTGAAACCCATCCTCACACACTGAAATCTCTTCCCCACACACTGAAACCCCTTCCCCACACACTGAAACCCCTTCCCCTCACACTGAAACCCATCCCCACGCACTGAAACCTCTTCCCCACACACTGAAACGCCTTCCCTACACACTGAAACATCAACCCACACACTGAAACCCATCCCCGCACTCTGAAACCTCTTCCCCACACACTGAAAGCTCCTGCCCAGAGACTGAAACCCTTCCCCACACATTGAAATCCCTTCCCCGCACACGGAAACCCATCCCCACAGACTGAAACATATCCCCACAGGCTGAAACCACTTCCTCACACACTGAAACACACCCCACGCACTGAAACCCATCCCCACACACTGAAACACATCCCCACACACTGAAACAATTCCCCACACAATGAAACCCATCCCCACACACTGAAACCTCTTCCCCACACACTGAAACCTCTTCCCCACAGGCTGATACATCTTTCAAATGCACTGAAACCCATGCCCACACACTGAAACCTCGTCCCCACACTCTGAAACCTCTTCCCCACACACTGAAACCCCTTCCACACACACTGAAACCCGTTCCCCACACACTGAAACACATCCCCATAGACTGAAACACCTTCCCCACACACTGAAACCCGTCCGCACACACTGAAACCACTTCGGCGCACACTGAAACCTCTTCCCCGCACACTGAAGTCCATCCCCACACACTGAAACATCTTCCCCACACATTGAAACCTCTTCCCCATGCACTGAAACCCTTCCCCACACACTGAAACCTCTTCCCCACACACTGAAACCTCTTCCCCACACACTGATAGCTCTTCCCCACAGACTGAAAACCTTCCCCACACACTGAAACCTCTTCCCCACACACTGAAACCTCTTCCCCACACACTGAAACCTCTTCCCCACACACTGAAACCTCTTCTCCACACATTGAAACCTCTTCCCCTCACTCTGAAACTCCTCCACACGCACTGAATCATCTTCCACACACACTGAAACATCTTCCCCACACTCTGAAACCTCTTCCCCACACGCTGAAACATCTTCCACACGCACTGAAAACCATCCCCACACACTGAAACCCCTTCCACACACACTGAAACCTCTTCCACACACACTGAAACCCCTTCCCCACACACTGAAACACCTTCCACACACACTGTAACCCCTTCCCCGCACACTGAAACCCCTTCCCCAAACACTGAAACCACTTCCACACACACTGAAACCCCTTCCCCGCACACTGAAATCTCTTCCCGACACACTGAAACCCCTTCCCCACGCTCTGAAACCTCTTCCACACACACTGAAACCTCTTCCCCACACATTGAAACCTCTTCCCCACACACTGAAACTCCTTCCCCAAGCACTGAAACATCTTCCACACACACTGGAAAATCTTCCCCACACACTGAAACCTCTTCCCCACACGCTGAAACGTCTTCCACACCCACTGAAACCCATCACCACACACTGAAACCCCTTCCACACACACTGTAACCCCTTCCCCGCATACTGAAACCCCTTCCCCACACACTGAAACCCCTTCCACAAACACTGAAACCCCTTCCCCACACACTGAAATCCCTTCCCCGCACACTGAAACCCTTCCCCACAAGCTGAAACCCCTTCCCCACACGCTGAAACCCCTTCCACACGCACTGAAACCTCTTCCACATGCACTGAAACCCCTTCCGCACACACTGAAACCCATCCCCACACACTGAAACCCGTCCCCACACACTGAAGCAATTCCCCACACAATGAAACCCATCCCCACACAGTGAAACCCCTTCCCCATACACTGAAACCTCTTTCCCACACGCTGAAACATCTTTCACACGCACTGAAACCCATCCCCACACTCTGAAACCTCTTCCCCACAAACTGAAACACCTTCGGCACACACTGAAACCCTTTCTCCACACGCTTAAACCCCTTCCACACATACTGAAACCCATTCCCCGCACACTGAAACCCATCCCCACAGACTGAAACACCTTTCGCACACACTGAAACCCATCCCCACACAGTGAAACCTCTTCCCCGCACACTGAAACCTCTTCCCCACACACTGAAACCTCTTCCCCACTCACAGAAACCCTTCCCCACACGCTGAAACCCCTTCCCCACACGCTGAAACCCCTTCCACACACACTGAAACCCCTTCCACACACATTGAAACCCCTTCCACACACACTTAAATCTATTCCACACACAATGAAACCCCTTCCCCACGCCGTGAAACTCCTTCCACACACACTGAAACCTCTTCCCCACATACTTAAACCCTTCCCCACACCCTGAAACCCTTCTCCACACACTGAAACCTCTTCCCCACACACTGCAACATCTTTCACACGCACTGAAACCCAACCCCGCACACTGAAACCCCTTCCGCACACACTGAAATCCCTTCCACACACACTGAAACCCGTTCCACACGCACTTGAACCTCTTCCACACACTGTTAAACCCCTTCCGCACACACTGAAACCTCCTCCCCACACAGAGAAACACTTCCCCACACACTGAAACCCATCCACACACACTGAAACCTCTTCCCCACACACTGAAACCTCTTCCCCACACACTGAAACCTTTCCCTACACACTGAAACCCATCCCCACACACTGAAACCTCTACCCCACACACTGAAACCTCTTCCCCACACACTGAAACACCTTCCACACACACTGAAACCCATCCCCAAACACTGAAACCTCTTCCCCACGCACTGAAACCCCATCACCATGCACTGAAACCCATCCCCACAAACTGAAACCCATCGCCACACATTGAAACCTCTTCCCCACACACTGAAAGCTCAGCCCCACAGACTGAAACCCATTCCCCACACACAGAAACCTCTTCCCCACAAACTGAAACCCCTTCCTAACGCACTGAAACCACTTCCACAAACACTGAAACCTCTTCCCCACACACTGAAACCTCTTCCCCACACAGTGAAACCTCTTCCCCTCACACTGAAACTCCTTCCCCACGCACTGAATCATCTTCCACACACACTGAAACATCAACCCACACACTGAAACCTCCTCCCCACACTCTGAAACCTCTTCCCCACACACTGAACGCTCCTCCCCAGAGACTGAAACCCTTCCCCACATATTGAAATCCCTTCCCCGCACACGGAAACCCATCCCCACAGACTGAAACATATCCCCACAGGCTGAAACCAATTCCTCACACACTGAAACACACCCCACGCACTGAAACCCATCCCCACACACTGAAACCTATTCCACACACAATGAAACTTCTTCCCCACACACTGAAACCACTTCCCCACAAACTGAAACCCCTTCCCCACGCACGGAAACCTCTTCCCCACACACTGAAACCTCTTCCCCAAAGACTGAAACACCTCAACCACCCACTGAAACCCATCCTCACACACTGAAATCTCTTCCCCACACACTGAAACCCCTTCCCCACACACTGAGGCCCCTTCCACTCACACTGAAACCCATCCCCACGCACTGAAACCTCTTCCCCACACACTGAAACACCTTCCTACACACTGAAACCCATCCCCACACACTGAAACCCATCCCCACACTCTGAAACCTCTTCCCCACACACTGAAAGCTCCTCCCCAGAGACTGAAATCCTTCCCCACACATTGAAATCCCTTCCCCGCACACGGAAACCCATCCCCACAGACTGAAACATATCCCCACAGGCTGAAACCACTTCCTCACACACTGAAACACACCCCACGCACTGAAACCCAACCCCACACACTGAAACACATCCCCACACACTGAAACAATTCCCCACACAATGAAACCCATCCCCACACACTGAAACCTCTTCCCCACACAATGAAACCTCTTCCCCACAGGCTGAAACATCTTTCACATGCACTGAAACCCATGCCCACACACTGAAACCTCGTCCCCACACTCTGAAACCTCTTCCCCACACACTGAAACCCCTTCCACACACACTGAAACACATCCCCACAGACTGAAACACCTTCCCCACACACTGAAACCCGTCCGCACGCACTGAAACCACTTCGGCGCACACTGAAACCTCTTCCCCACACACTGAAGTCCATCCCCACACACTGAAACATCTTCCCCACACATTGAAACCTCTTCCCCATGCACTGAAACCCTTCCCCACACACTGAAACCTCTTCCCCACACACTGAAACCTCTTCCCCACACACTGATAGCACTACCCACAGACTGAAAACCTTCCCCACACACTGAAACCTCTTCCCCACACACTGACACCCCTTCCCCACGCACTGAAACCTCTTCCACAAACACTGAAACCTCTTCCCCACACACTGAAACCCGTTCCACACACACTTGAACCTCTTCCACACACTCTTAAACCCCTTCTGCACACACTGAAACCTCCTCCCCACACACAAAAACACTTCCCCACACACTGAAACCCATCCACACACAATAAAACCTCATCCCCACACACTGAAACCTCTTCCCCACACACTGAAACCTTTCCCTACACACTGAAACCCATCCCCACACACTGAAACACCTTCCACACACACTGAAACACATCCCCAAACACTGAAACCTCTTCCCCACGCACTGAAACCCCATCACCATGCACTGAAACCCATCCCCACAAACTGAAACCCATCGCCACACACTGAAACCTCTTCCCCACACACTGAAAGCTCAGCCCCACAGACTGAAACCCATTCCCCACACACAGAAACCTCTTCCCCACAAACTGAAACCCCTTCATAACGCACTGAAACCTCTTCCACAAACACTGAAACCTCTTCCCCTCACACTGAAACCTCTTCCCCACACAGTGAAACCTCTTCCCCTCACACTGAAACTCCTTCCCCACGCACTGAATCATCTTCCACACACACTGAAACATCAACCCACACACTGAAACCTCCTCCCCACACTCTGAAACCTCTTCCCCACACACTGAACGCTCCTCCCCAGAGACTGAAACCCTTCCCCACATATTGAAATCCCTTCCCCGCACACGGAAACCCATCCCCACAGACTGAAACATATCCCCACAGGCTGAAACCACTTCCTCACACACTGAAACACACCCCACGCACTGAAACCCATCCCCACACACTGAAACCTATTCCACACACACTGAAACCTCTTCCCCACACACTGAAACCACTTCCCCACACACTGAAACCCCTTCCCCACGCACGGAAACCTCTTCCCCACACACTGAAACCTCTTCCCCAAAGACTGAAACACCTCAACCACCCACTGAAACCCATCCTCACACACTGAAACCTCTTTCCCACACACTGAAACCCCTTCCCCACACACTGAAGCCCCTTCCCCTCACACTGAAACCCATCCCCACGCACTGAAACCTCTTCCCCACACACTGAAACACCTTCCCTGCACACTGAAACCCATCCCCACAGACTGATACCCATCCCCACACTCTGAAACCTCTTCCCCACACACTGAAAGCTCCTCCCCAGAGACTGAAACCCTTCCCCACACATTGAAATCCCTTCCCCGCACACGGAAACCCATCCCCACAGACTGAAACATATTCCCACAGGCTGAAACCACTTCCTCACACACTGAAACACACCCCACGCACTGAAACCCAACCCCACACACTGAAACACATCCCCACACACTGAAACAATTCCCCACACAATGAAACCCATCCCCACACACTGAAACCTCTTCCCCACAAGCTGAAACATCTTTAACATGCACTGAAACCCATGCCCACACACTGAAACCTCGTCCCCACACTCTGAAACCTCTTCCCCACACACTGAAACCCCTTCCACACACACTGAAACCCGTTCCACACACACTGAAACACATCCCCACAGACTGAAACACCTTCCCCACACACTGAAACCCGTCCAAACACACTGAAACCACTTTGGCGCACACTGAAACCTCTTCCCCACACACTGTAGTCCAACCCCACACACTGAAACATCTTCCCCACACATTGAAACCTCTTCCCCATGCACTGAAACCCTTCCCCACACACTGAAACCTCTTCCCCACACACTGAAACCTCTTCCCCACACACTGATAGCTCTTCCCCACAGACTGAAAACCTTCCCCACACACTGAAACCTCTTCCCCACACACTGAAACCCCTTCCCCACGCACTGAAACCTCTTCCACAAACACTGAAACCTCTTCCACACACACTGAAACCTCTTCCCCACACACTGAAACCTCTTCCCCACACATTGAAACCTCTTCCCCTCACTCTGAAACTCCTTCCCCACGCACTGAATCATCTTCCACACACACTGAAACATCTTCCCCACCCTCTGAAACATCTTCCACACGCACTGAAACCCATCCCCACACACTGAAACCCCTTCCACACACAGTGAAATCTCTTCCACACACACTGAAACCCCTACCCACACACTGAATCCCCTTCCACACACACTGTAACCCCTTCCCCGCACACTGAAACCCCTTCCCCAAACACTGAAACCACTTCCACACACACTGAAACCCCTTCCCCGCACACTGAAATCTCTTCCCGACACACTGAAACCCCTTCCCCACGCACTGAAACCTCTTCCACACACACTGAAACCTCTTCCCCACACACTGAAACCTCTTCCCCACACACTGAAACTCCTTCCCCAAGCACTGAAACATCTTCCACACACACTGAAAAATCTTCCCCACACACTGAAACCTCTTCCCCACACGCTGAAACTTCTTCCACACCCACTGAAACCCATCACCACACACTGAAACCCCTTACACACACACTGTAACCCCTTCCCCGCACACTGAAACCCCTTCCCCACACACTGAAACCCCCTCCACAAACACTGAAACCCCTTCCCCACACACTGAAATCCCTTCCCCGCACACTGAAACCCTTCCCCACAAGCTGAAACCCCTTCCCCACACGCTGAAACCCCTTCCACACGCACTGAAACCTCTTCCACATGCACTGAAACCCCTTCCGCACACACTGAAACCCATCCCCACACACTGAAACCCGTCCCCACACACTGAAGCAATTCCCCACACAATGAAACCCATCCCCACACAGTGAAACCCCTTCCCCACACACTGAAACCTCTTCCCCACACGCTGAAACATCTTTCACACGCACTGAAACCCTTTCCCCACACGCTGAAACCCCTTCCACACACACTTAATACCATTCCCCGCACACTGAAACCCATCCCCACAGACTGAAACACCTTTCGCACACACTGAAACCCATCCCCACACACTGAAACCTCTTCCCCGCACACTGAAACCTCTTCCCCACACACTGAAACCTCTTCCCCACTCACAGAAACCCTTCCCCACACGCTGAAACCCCTTCCCCACACGCTGAAACCCCTTCCACACACACTGAAACCCCTTCCAGACACATTGAAACCCCTTCCACACACACTTAAGTCTATTCCACACACAATGAAACCCCTTCCCCACACCGTGAAACTCCTTCCACACACACTGAAACCCCTTCCCCACATACTTAAACCATTCCCCACACCCTGAAACCCTTCTCCACACACTGAAACCTCTTCCCCACACGCTGTAACATCTTTCACACGCACTGAAACCCAACCCCGCACACTGAAACCCCTTCCGCACACACTGAAATCCCTTCCACACACACTGACACCCGTTCCACACACACTTGAACCTCTTCCACACACTCTTAAACCCCTTCCGCACGCACTGAAACCTCCTCCCCACACACAGAAACACTTCCCCACACACTGAAACCCATCCACACACACTGAAACCTCTTCCCCACACACTGAAACCTCTTCCCCACACACTGAAACCTTTCCCTACACACTGAAACCCATCCCCACACACTGAAACCTCTACCCCACACACTGAAACCTCTTCCCCACACACTGAAACACCTTCCACACACACTGAAACCCATCCCCAAACACTGAAACCTCTTCCCCACGCACTGAAACCCCATCCCCATGCACTGAAACCCATCCCCACAAACTGAAACCCATCGCCACACACTGAAACCTCTTCCCCACACACTGAAAGCTCTGCCCCACAGACTGAAACACATTCCCCACACACAGAAACCTCTTCCCCAGAAACTGAAACCCCTTCCTAACGCACTGAAACCACTTCCACAAACACTGAAACCTCTTCCCCACACACTGAAACCTCTTCCCCACACAGTGAAACCTCTTCCCCTCACACTGAAACTCCTTCCCCACGCACTGAATCATCTTCCACACACACTGAAACATCAACCCACACGCTGAAACCTCCTCCCCACACTCTGAAACCTCTTCCCCACACACTGAAAGCTCCTCCCCAGAGACTGAAACCCCTTCCCCACACATTGAAATCCCTTCCCCGCACACGGAAACCCATCCCCACAGACTGAAACATATCCCCACAGGCTGAAACCACTTCCTCACACACTGAAACACACCCCACGCACTGAAACCCATCCGCACACACACTGAAACACATCCCCACACACTGAAATATTTCCCCACACAATGAAACCCATCCCCACACACTGAAACCTCTTCCCCACACACTGAAACCTCTTCCCCACAGGCTGAAACATCTTTCACACGCTCTGAAACCCATGCCCACACACTGAAACCTCGTCCCCACAATCTGAAACCTCTTCCCCACACACTGAAACCCCTTCCACACACACTGAAACCCGTTCTACACACACTGAAACACATCCCCACAGACTGAAACACCTTCCCCACACACTGAAACCCATCCGCACACACTGAAACCACTTCGGCGCACACTGAAACCTCTTCCCCACACACTGAAGTCCATCCCCACACACTGAAACATCTTCCTCACACATTGAAACCTCTTCCCCATGCACTGAAACCCTTCCCCACACACTGAAACCTCTTCCCCACACACTGAAACCTCTTCCCCACACACTGATAGCTCTTCCCCACAGACTGAAAACCTTCCCCACACACTGAAACCTCTTCCCCACATATTGAAACCCCTTCCCCACGCACTGAAACCTCTTCCACAAACACTGATACCTCTTCCCCACACACTTAAACCTCTTCCCCACACACTGAAACCTCTTCCCCACACATTGAAACCTCTTCCCCTCACTCTGAAACTCCTTCCCCACGCACTGAATCATCTTCCACATACACTGAAACATCTTCCCCACACACTGAAACCTCTTCCCCACACGCTGAAACATCTTCCACACGCACTGAAATGCATCCCCACACACTGAAACCCCTTCCACACACACTGAAACCTCTTCCACACACACTGAAAACCCTACCCACACACTGAAACCCCTTCCCCACACATTGAAATCCCTTCCCCGCACACGGAAACCCATCCCCACAGACTGAAACATATCCCCACAGGCTGAAACCACTTCCTCACACACTGAAACACACCCCACGCACTGAAACCCATCCCCACACACTGAAACACATCCCCACACACTGAAATATTTCCCCACACAATGAAACCCATCCCCACACACTGAAACCTCTTCCCCGCACACTGAAACCTCTTCCCCACAGGCTGAAACATCTTTCACACGCTCTGAAACCCATGCCCACACACTGAAACCTCGTCCCCACAATCTGAAACCTCTTCCCCACACACTGAAACCCCTTCCACACACACTGAAACCCGTTCTACACACACTGAAACACATCCCCACAGACTGAAACACCTTCCCCACACACTGAAACCCATCCGCACACACTGAAACCACTTCGGCGCACACTGAAACCTCTTCCCCACACACTGAAGTCCATCCCCACACACTGAAACATCTTCCTCACACATTGAAACCTCTTCCCCATGCACTGAAACCCTTCCCCACACACTGAAACCTCTTCCCCACACACTGAAACCTCTTCCCCACACACTGATAGCTCTTCCCCACAGACTGAAAACCTTCCCCACACACTGAAACCTCTTCCCCACATATTGAAACCCCTTCCCCACGCACTGAAACCTCTTCCACAAACACTGATACCTCTTCCCCACACACTTAAACCTCTTCCCCACACACTGAAACCTCTTCCCCACACATTGAAACCTCTTCCCCTCACTCTGAAACTCCTTCCCCACGCACTGAATCATCTTCCACATACACTGAAACATCTTCCCCACACACTGAAACCTCTTCCCCACACGCTGAAACATCTTCCACACGCACTGAAACCCATCCCCACACACTGAAACCCCTTCCACACACACTGAAACCTCTTCCACACACACTGTAACCCCTTCCCCGCACACTGAAACCCCTTCCCCAAACACTGAAACCACTTCCACACACACTGAAACCCCTTCCCCGCACATTGAAACCTCTTCCCGACACACTGAAACCCCTTCCCCACGCACTGAAACCTCTTCCACACACACTGAAAACTCTTCCCCACACACTGAAACCTCTTCCCCACACACTGAAAAATCTTCCCCACACACTGAAACCTCTTCCCCACACGCTGAAACATATTCCACACCCACTGAAACCCATCACCACACACTGAAACCCCTTCCACACACACTGTAACCCCTTCCCCGCAAACTGAAACCCCTTCCCCACACACTGAAACCCCTTCCACAAACACTGAAACCCCTTCCCCACACACTGAAATCCCTTCCCCGCACACTGAAACCCTTCCCCACAAGCTGAAACCCCTTCCCCACACGCTGAAACCCCTTCCACACGCACTGAAACCTCTTCCACATGCACTGAGACCCCTTCCGCACACACTGAAACCCATCCCCAGACACTGAAACCCGTCCCCACACACTGAAGCAATTCCCCACACAATGAAACCCATCCCCACACAGTGAAAACCCTTCCCCACACACTGAAACCTCTTCCCCACACGCTGAAACATCTTTCAAACGCACTGAAACCCATCCCCACACTCTGAAACCTCTTCCCCACAAACTGAAACAACTTCGGCACACACTGAAACCCTTTCCCCACACGATGAAACCCGTTCCACAAACACTGAAACCCATCCCCACAGACTGAAACACCTTTCCCAAACACTGAAACCCATCTCACACACTGAAACCTCTTCCCCGCACACTGAAACCTCTTCCCCACACACTGAAACCTCTTCCCCACTCACAGAAACCCTTCCCCACACGCTGAAACCCCTTCCCCACACGCTGAAACCCCTTCCACACACACTGAAACCCCTTCCACACACATTGAAACCCCTTCCACACACGCTTAAATCTATTCCACACACAATGAAACCCCTTCCCCACACCGTGAAACTCCTTCCACACACACTGAAACCCCTTCCCCACACCCTGAAACCCTTCTCCACACACTGAAACCTCTTCCCCACACACTGCAACATCTTTCACACGCACTGAAACCCAACCCCGCACACTGAAACCTCTCCCCCACAATCTGAAACCTCTTCCCCACACACTGAAACACCTTCTGCACACACTGAAATCCCTTCCACACACACTGACACCCGTTCCACACACACTTGAACCTCTTCCACACACTCTTAAACCCCTTCCGCACACACTGAAACATCCTCCCCACACACAGAAACACTTCCCCACACACTGAAACCCATCCACACACACTGAAACCTCTTCCTCACACACTGAAAACTCTTCCCCACACACTGAAACCTTTCCCTACACACTGAAACCCATCCCCACACACTGAAAACTCTACCCCACGCACTGAAACCTCTTCCCCACACACTGAAACACCTTCCACACACACTGAAACCCATCCCCAAACACTGAAACCTTTTCCCCACGCACTGAAACCCCATCCCCATGCACTGAAACCCATCCCCACAAACTGAAACCCATCGCCACGCACTGAAACCTCCTCCCCACACACTGAAAGCTCTTCCCCACAGACTGAAACCCCTTCCTAACGCACTGAAACCACTTCCACAAACACTGAAACCTCTTCCCCACACACTGAAACCTCTTCCCCACACAGTGAAACCTCTTCGCCTCACACTGAAACTCCTTCCCCACGCACTGAATCATCTTCCACACACACTGAAACATCAACCCACACACTGAAACCTCCTCCCCACAAGCTGAAACATCTTCCACAAGCACTGAAACCCTTCCCCACACACTGAAACCCCTTCCACACACACTGAAACCTCTTCCACACACACTGAAACCCCTTCCCCACACACTGAAACCCCTTCCACAGACACTGTAACCCCTTCCCCGCACACTGAAACCCCTTCCCCTAACACTGAAACTACTTCAACACACTGAAACCCCTTCCCCACACACTGAAACCTCTTCCCCACACATTGAAACCTCTTCCCCTCACACTGAAACTCCTTCCCCACGCACTGAATCATCTTCCACACACACTGAAACATCTTCCCCACACACTGAAACCTCTTCCCCACACGCTGAAACATCTTCCACACGCACTGAAACCCATCCCCACCCACTGAAACCCCTTCCACACACACTGAAACCTCATCCACACACACTGAAACCCCTACCCACACACTGAAACCCCTTCCACACACACTGTAACCCCTTCCCCGCACACTGAAACCCCTTCCCCATACACTGAAACCACTTCCACACACACTGAAAACCCCTTCCCCGCACACTGAAATCTCTTCCCGACACACTGAAACCCCTTCCCCACGCACTGAAACCTCTTCCACACACACTGAAACCTCTTCCCCACACACTGAAACCTCTTCCCCACACACTGAAACTCCTTCCCCAAGCACTGAAACCTCTTCCCCACACGCTGAAAAATCTTCCCCACACACTGAAACCTCTTCCCCACACGCTGAAACTTCTTCCACACCCACTGAAAACCATCACCAAACACTGAATCCCCTTCCACACACACTGTAACCCCTTCCCCGCACACTGAAACCCCTTCCCCACACACTGAAACCCCTTCCACAAACACTGAAACCCTTCCCCACAAGCTAGAACCCCTTCCCCACATGCTGAAACCCCTTCCACACGCAATGAAACCTCTTCCACATGCACTGAAACCCCTTCCCCACCCACTGAAACCTCTTCCCCTCACGCTGAAACATCTTCCACACGCACTGAAACCCATCCCCACACACTGAAACCCCTTCCACACACACTGAAACCTCTTCCACACACACTGAAACCCCTTCCCCACACACTGAAACCCCTTCCACACACACTGTAACCCCTTCCCCGCACACTGAAACCCCTTCCCCAAACACTGAAACCACTTCAACACACAGAATCCCCTTCCCCACACACTGAAACCTCTTCCCCACACATTGAAACCTCTTCCCCTCATACTGAAACTCCTTCCCCACGCACTGAATCATCTTCCACACACACTGAAACATCTTCCCCACACAGTGAAACCTCTTCCCCACACGCTGAAACATCTTCAACACGCACTGAAACCCATCCCCACACACTGAAACCCCTTCCACACACACTGAAACCTCTTCCACACACACTGAAACCCCTTCCCCACACACCGAAACCCCTTCCACACACACTGTAACCCCTTCCCCGCACACTGAAACTTCTTCCACACCCACTGAAACCCATCACCAAACACTGAATCCCCTTCCACACACACTGTAACCCCTTCCCCGCACACTGAAACCCCTTCCCCACACACTGAAACCCCTTCCACAAACACTGAAACCCTTCCCCACAAGCTAGAACCCCTTC
Organism: Heterodontus francisci; assembly: GCF_036365525.1. Taxonomy (NCBI): domain Eukaryota; kingdom Metazoa; phylum Chordata; class Chondrichthyes; order Heterodontiformes; family Heterodontidae; genus Heterodontus; species Heterodontus francisci. The sequence goes on from NC_090398.1 coordinate 59,939,095, forward strand.
CCCACATGCTGAAACCCCTTCCACACGCAATGAAACCTCTTCCACATGCACTGAAACCCCTTCCCCACCCACTGAAACCTCTTCCCCTCACGCTAAAACATCTTCCACACGCACTGAAACCCATCCCCACACACTGAAACCCCTTCCACACACACTGAAACCTCTTCCACACACACTGAAACCCCTTCCCCACACACTGAAACCCCTTCCACACACACTGTAACCCCTTCCCCGCACACTGAAACCCCTTCCCCAAACACTGAAACCACTTCAACACACAGAAACCCCTTCCCCACACACTGAAACCTCTTCCCCACACATTGAAACCTCTTCCCCTCATACTGAAACTCCTTCCCCACGCACTGAATCATCTTCCACACACACTGAAACATCTTCCCCACACAGTGAAACCTCTTCCCCACACGCTGAAACATCTTCAACACGCACTGAAACCCATCCCCACACACTGAAACCCCTTCCACACACACTGAAACCTCTTCCACACACACTGAAACCCCTTCCCCACACACCGAAACCCCTTCCACACACACTGTAACCCCTTCCCCGCACACTGAAACCCCTTCCCCAAACACTGAAACCACTTCAACACACTGAAACCCCTTCCCCACAAACTGAAACCTCTTCCCCACACATTGAAACCTCCTCCCCTCACACTGAAACTCCTTCCCCACGCACTGAATCATCTTCCACACACACTGAAACATCTTCCCCACACACTGAAACCTCTTCCCCACACGCTGAAACATCTTCCACACGCACTGAAACCCATCCCCACCCACTGAAACCCCTTCCACACACACTGAAACTTCATCCACACACACTGAAACCCCTACCCACACACTGAAACCCCTTCCACACACACTGTAACCCCTTCCCCGCACACTGAAACCTCTTCCACACACACTGAAACCCCTTCCCCAAACACTGAAACCACTTCCACACACACTGAAACCCCTTCCCTGCACACTGAACTCTCTTCCCGACACACTGAAACACCTTCCCCACGCACTGAAACCTCTTCCACACACATTGAAACCTCCTCCCCTCACACTGAAACTCCTTCCCCACGCACTGAATCATCTTCCACACACACTGAAACATCTTCCCCACACACTGAAACCTCTTCCCCACACGCTGAAACATCTTCCACACGCACTGAAACCCATCCCCACCCACTGAAACCCCTTGCACACACACTGAAACTTCATCCACACACACTGAAACCCCTACCCACACACTGAATCCCCTTCCACACACACTGTAACCCCTTCCCCTCACACTGAAACCTCTTCCACACACACTGAAACCCCTTCCCCAAACACTGAAACCACTTCCACACACACTGAAACCCCTTCCCTGCACACTGAACTCTCTTCCCGACACACTGAAACACCTTCCCCACGCACTGAAACCTCTTCCACACACACTGAAACCTCTTCCCCACACACTGAAACCTCTTCCCCACACACTGAAACCTCTTCCCCACACACTGAAACACCTTCCCCAAGCACTGAAACATCTTCCACACACACTGAAAAATCTTCCCCACACACTGAAACCTCTTCCCCACACGCTGAAACTTCTTCCACACCCACTGAAACCCATCACCACACACTGAAACCCCTTCCACACACACTGTAACCCCTTCCCCGCACACTGAAACCCCTTCCCCACACACTGAAACCCCTTCCACAAACACTGAAACCCCTTCCCCACACACTGAAATCCCTTCCCTGCACACTGAAACCCATCCCCACAAGCTGAAACCCCTTCCCCACACGCTGAAACCCCTTCCACACGCACTGAAACCTCTTCCACATGCACTGAAACCCCTTCCGCACACACATGAAACCCATCCCCACACACTGAAACCCGTCCCCACACACTGAAGCAATTCCCCTCACAATGAAACCCATCCCCACACACTGAACCCCCTTCCCCACCCACTGAAACCTCTTCCCCACACGCTGAAACATCTTTCACACGCACTGAAACCCATCCCCACACACTGAAACCTCTTCCCCACACTCTGAAACCTCTTCCCCACAAACTGAAACACCTTTGGCACACACTGAAACCCTTTCCCCACACGCTGAAACCCCTTCCACAAACACTGAAACTCATTCCCCGAACACTGAAACCCATCCCCACAGACTGAAACACCTTTCCCACACACTGAAACCCATCCCCACACACTGAAACCTCTTCCCCGCACACTGAAACCTCTTCCCCACACACTGAAACCTCTTCCCCACTCACAGAAACCCTTCCCCACACGCTGAAACCCCTTCCCAACACGCTGAAACCCCTTCCACACACACAGAAACACCTTCCACACACATTGAAACCCCTTCAACACACACTTATATCTATTCCACACACAATGAAACCCCTTCCCCACACCGTGAAACTCCTTCCACACACACTGAAACCCCTTCCCCACATACTTAAACCCATCCCCACACCCTGAAACCCTTCTCCACACACTGAAACCTCTTCCCCACACACTGCAACGTCTTTCACACGCACTGAAACCCATCCCCGCACACTGAAACCTCTCCCCCACAATCTGAAACCTCTTCCCCACACACTGAAACCCCTTCCGCACACACTGAAACCCCTTCCACACACACTGAAACCCGTTCCACACACACTTGAACCTCTTCCACACACTCTTAAACCCCTTCTGCACACACTGAAACCTCCTCCCCACACACAGAAACACTTCCCCACACACTGAAACCCATCCACACACACAGAAACCTCTTCCCCACACACTGAAACCTCTTCCCCACACACTGAAACCTCTTCCACACACACTGATACCTCTTCCCCACACACTGAAACTCCTTCCCCACGCACTGAAACCTCTTCCACACACACTGAAACATCTTCCCCACACACTGAAACCTCTTCCCCACACACTGAAACCTCTTCCCCACACGCTGAAACTTCTTCCACAACCACTGAAACCCATCCCCACACACTGAAACCCCTTCCACACACACTGTAACCCCTTCCCCGCACACTGAAACCCCTTCCCCACACACTGAAACCCCTTCGACAAACACAGAAACCCCTTCCCCAAACACTGAAATTCCTTCCCCGCACACTGAAACCCTTCCCCACAAGCTTGAAACCCCTTCTCCACACACTGAAACCCCTTCCACACACACTGAAACCCATCCCGACACACTGAAACAAATCCCGACACAATGAAACCCATCCCGACACGCTGAAACAATTCCCCACACAATGAAACCCATCCCCAAACACTGAACCCTCTTCCCCACACACTGAAACCTCTTCCCCACACGCTGAAACTTCTTTCACACGCACTGAAACCCATCCCCGCACACTGAAACATAATCCCCACACTCTGAAACCACTTCCCCACACACTGAAACCCCTTCCGCACACACTGAAACCCCTTCCCCACACGCTGAAACCCCTTCCACACACGCTGAAACCCCTTCAACACATACTGAAACCACTTCCCCACACACTGAAACCTCTTCCCCACACACTGAAAGCTCTGCCCCACAGACTGAAACCCCTTCCCCACACACAGAAACCTCTTCCCCACAAACTGAAACCCCTTCCTAACGCACTGAAACCACTTCCACAAACACTGAAACCTCTTCCCCACACACTGAAACCACTTCCCCACACAGTGAAACCTCTTCCCCTCGCACTGAAACTCCTTCCCCACGCACTGAATCATCTTCCACACACACTGAAACATCAACCCACACACGGAAACCTCCTCCCCAAACGCTGAAACATCTTCCACACGCACTGAAACCCATCCCCACACACTGAAACCCCTTCCACACACACTGAAACCTCTTCCACACACACTGAAACCCCTTCCACACACACTGTAACCCCTTCCCCGCACACTGAAACCCCTTCCCCAAACGCTGAAACCACTTCAACAAACTGAAACCCCTCCCCGCACACTGAAACCTCTTCCCCACACACTGAAACCCCTTCTCCACACACTGAAACACCTTCCCCACGCACTGAAACCTCTTCCCCAATCACAGAAACCCTTCCCCACACAATGAAACCCCTTCCCCACACCGTGAAACCCCTTCCAAACACACAGAAACCCCTTCCTCACATACCTAAACCCTTCCCCACACACTGAAACCCTTCTCCACACACTGAAACCTCTTCCCCACACACTGAAACATATTTCACACACACTGAAACCCATCCCCACACACTGAAACCTCTTCCCCACACACAGAAATCCCTTCCGCACACACTGAAACACCTTCCACACACACTGAATCCCGTTCCACACACAGTTGAAACTCTTCCACACACACTGAAACACCTTCCGCACACACTGAAACTTCCTCCCCACACATTGAAACACTTCCCCACACACTGAAACCCATCCCCACACACTGAAACCTCTTTCCCACACACTGAAGCCTCTTCCCCACACACTGTAACCTTTCCCTACACACTGAAACCCATCCCCACACACTGAAACCTCTACCCCACACACTGAAACTTCATCATCACACACTGAAACCCCTTCCCCACACACTAGAACCCATCCCCACACACTGAAAACTCTTCCCCACACACTGAAACCCCTTCCCCATGCACTGAAACCCATCCCCACACACTGACGCCCATCCCCACACACTGCAACCTCTTCGCCACACACTGAAACCTCTTCCCCACACACTGGAACCCTTTCCCACACACTGAAACCTCTTCCCCACACACTGAAACCCCTTCCCCACGCACTGAAACCTCCTCCACAAACACTGAAACCTCTTCCCCACACACTGAAACCTCCTCCCCACACACTGAAACCTCTTCCCCATACGCTGAAACATCTTCCACACGCACTGAAACCCATCCCCACACACTGAAACCCCTTCCACACACACTGAAACGTCTTCCACACACACTGAAACCCCTTCACCACACACTGAAACCCCTTCCACACAAACTGTAAACCCTTCCCCGCACACTGAAACCCCTTCGCCAAACACTGAAACCCCTTCCACACACACTGAAACCCCTTCCCCGCACACTGAAACCACTTCCCCACACACTGAAACCCCTTCACCACGCACTGAAACCTCTTCCACACACACTGAAACATCTTCCCCACACACTGAAACCTCTTCCCCACACACTGAAACCTCTTCCCCACACGCTGAAACTTCTTCCACAACCACTGAAAACCATCCCCACACTCTGAAACCCCTTCCACACACACTGTAACCCCTTCCCCGCACACTGAAACCCCTTCCCCACACACTGAAAACCCTTCGACAAACACAGAAACCCCTTCCCCAAACACTAAAATTCCTTCCCCGCACACTGAAACCCTTCCCCACAAGCTTGAAACCCCTTCCCCACACACTGAAACCCCTTCCACACACACTGAAACCCATCCCGACACACTGAAACAAATCCCCACACAATGAAACCCATCCCGACACGCTGAAACAATTCCCCACACAATGAAACCCATCCCCAAACACTGAACCCTCTTCCCCACACACTGAAACCTCTTCCCCACACGCTGAAACTTCTTTCACACGCACTGAAACCCATCCCCGCACACTGAAACATAATCCCCACACTCTGAAACCACTCCCCCACACACTGAAACCCCTTCCGCACACACTGAAACCCCTTCCCCACACGCTGAAACCCCTTCCACACACGCTGAAACCCCTTCAACACATACTGAAACCACTTCCCCACACACTGAAACCTCTTCCCCACACACTGAAAGCTCTGCCCCACAGACTGAAACCCCTTCCCCACACACAGAAACCTCTTCCCCACAAACTGAAACCCCTTCCTAACGCACTGAAACCACTTCCACAAACACTGAAACCTCTTCCCCACACACTGAAACCACTTCCCCACACAGTGAAACCTCTTCCCCTCAAACTGAAACTCCTTCCCCACGCACTGAATCATCTTCCACGCACACTGAAACATCAACCCACACACGGAAACCTCCTCCCCAAACGCTGAAACATCTTCCACACGCACTGAAACCCATCCCCACACACTGAAACCCCTTCCACACACACTGAAACCTCTTCCACACACACTGAAACCCCTTCCACACACACTGCAACCCCTTCCACACACACTGTAACCCCTTCCCCGCACACTGAAACCCCTTCCCCAAACGCTGAAACCACTTCAACAAACTGAAACCCCTCCCCGCACACTGAAACCTCTTCCCCACACACTGAAACCCCTTCCCCACACACTGAAACACCTTCCCCACGCACTGAAACCTCTTCCACACACACTGAAACCCATCCCGACACACTGAAACAAATCCCCACACAATGAAACCCATCCCGACACGCTGAAACAATTCCCCACACAATGAAACCCATCCCCAAACACTGAACCCTCTTCCCCACACACTGAAACCTCTTCCCCACACGCTGAAACTTCTTTCACACGCACTGAAACCCATCCCCGCACACTGAAACATAATCCCCACACTCTGAAACCACTTCCCCACACACTGAAACCCCTTCCGCACACACTGAAACCCCTTCCCCACACGCTGAAACCCCTTCCACACACGCTGAAACCCCTTCAACACATACTGAAACCACTTCCCCACACACTGAAACCTCTTCCCCACACACTGAAAGCTCTGCCCCACAGACTGAAACCCCTTCCCCACACACAGAAACCTCTTCCCCACAAACTGAAACCCCTTCCTAACGCACTGAAACCACTTCCACAAACACTGAAACCTCTTCCCCACACACTGAAACCACTTCCCCACACAGTGAAACCTCTTCCCCTCACACTGAAACTCCTTCCCCACGCACTGAATCATCTTCCACACACACTGAAACATCAACCCACACACGGAAACCTCCTCCCCAAACGCTGAAACATCTTCCACACGCACTGAAACCCATCCCCACACACTGAAACCCCTTCCACACACACTGAAACCTCTTCCACACACACTGAAACCCCTTCCACACACACTGAAACCCCTTCCACACACACTGAAACCCCTTCCCCAAACGCTGAAACCACTTCAACAAACTGAAACCCCTCCCCGCACACTGAAACCTCTTCCCCACACACTGAAACCCCTTCCCCACACACTGAAACACCTTCCCCACGCACTGAAACCTCTTCCCCAATCACAGAAACCCTTCCCCACACAATGAAACCCCTTCCCCACACCGTGAAACCCCTTCCAAACACACAGAAACCCCTTCCTCACATATCTAAACCCTTCCCCACACACTGAAACCCTTCTCCACACACTGAAACCTCTTCCCCACACACTGAAACATCTTTCACACACACTGAAACCCATCCCCACACACTGAAACCTCTTCCCCACACACTGAAATCCCTTCCGCACACACTGAAACACCTTCCACACACACTGAATCCCGTTCCACACACAGTTGAAACTCTTCCACACACACTGAAACACCTTCCGCACACACTGAAACCTCTTTCCCACACACTGAAGCCTCTTCCCCACACACTGTAACCTTTCCCTACACACTGAAACCCATCCCCACACACTGAAACCTCTACCCCACACACTGAAACTTCATCCCCACACACTGAAACCCCTTCCCCACGCACTAGAACCCATCCCCACACACTGAAAACTCTTCCCCACACACTGAAACCCCTTCCCCATGCACTGAAACCCATCCCCACACACTGACGCCCATCCCCACACACTGCAACCTCTTCGCCACACACTGAAACCTCTTACCCACACACTGTAACCCTTTCCCACACACTGAAACCTCTTCCCCACACACTGAAAGCCCTTCCCCACGCACTGAAACCTCCTCCACAAACACTGAAACCACTTCCCCACACACTGAAACCTCCTCCCCACACACTGAAACCTCTTCCCCATACGCTGAAACATCTTCCACACGCACTGAAACCCATCCCCACACACTGAAACCCCTTCCACACACACTGAATCGTCTTCCACACACACTGAAACCCCTTCCCCACACACTGAAACCCCTTCCACACAAACTGTAAACCCTTCCCCGCACACTGAAACCCCTTCGCCAAACACTGAAACCCCTTCCACACACACTGAAACCCCTTCCCCGCACACTGAAACCACTTCCCCACACACTGAAACCCCTTCCCCACGCACTGAAATCTCTTCCACACATACTGAAACCTCTTCCCCACACACTGAAACCTCTTCCCCACACACTGAAACTCCTTCCCCACGCACTGAAACCTCTTCCACACACACTGAAACATCTTCCCCACACACTGAAACCTCTTCCCCACACACTGAAACTCCTTCCCCACGCACTGAAACCTCTTCCACACACACTGAAACATCTTCCCCACACACTGAAACCTCTTCCCCACACACTGAAACCCCTTCCACACACACTGTAACCCCTTCCCCGCACACTGAAACCCCTTCCCCACACACTGAAACCCCTTCGACAAACACAGAAACCCCTTCCCCAAACACTGAAATTCCTTCCCCGCACACTGAAACCCTTCCCCACAAGCTTGCAACCCCTTCCCCACACACTGAAACCCCTTCCACACACACTGAAACCCATCCCGACACACTGAAACAAATCCTCACACAATGAAACCCATCCCGACAAGCTGAAACAATTCCCCACACAATGAAACCCATCCCCAAACACTGAACCCTCTTCCCCACACACTGAAACCTCTTCCCCACACGCTGAAACTTCTTTCACACGCACTGAAACCCATCCCCGCACACTGAAACATCATCCCCACACTCTAAAACCACTTCCCCACACAGTGAAACCCCTTCCGCACACACTGAAACCCCTTCCCCACACGCTGAAACCCCTTCCACACACGCTGAAACCCCTTCCACACATACTGAAACCTCTTCCCCACACAGAGAAACCTCTTCCCCACACACTGAAAGCTTTGCCCCACAGACAGAAACCCCTTCCCCACACACAGAAACCTCTTCCCCACAAACTGAAACCCCTTCCTAACGCACTGAAACCACTTCCACAAACACTGAAACCTCTTCCCCACACACTGAAACCTCTTCCCCACAGAGTGAAACCTCTTCCCCTCACACTGAAACCCCTTCCCCACGCATTGAATCATCTTCCACACACACTGAAACATCAACCCACACACTGAAACCTCCTCCCCAAACGCTGAAACATCTTCCACACGCACTGAAACCCATCCCCACATACTGAATCCCCTTCCACACACACTGAAACCTCTTCCACACACACTGAAACCCCTTCCCCACACACTGAAACCCCTTCCACACACACTGTAACACCTTCCCCGCACACTGAAACCCCTTCCCCAAACACTGAAACGACTTCAACACACTGAAACCCCTTCCCCGCACACTGAAACCTCTTCCCCACACACTGAAACCCCTTCCCCATACACTGAAACACCTTCCCCACGCACTGAAACCTCTTCCCCACAAACTGAAACCCCTTTCCCACACACTGAAACACATCCCCACAGACTGAAACCCATCCCACACACTGAAACCTCTTCCACACACACTGAACCCTTTCCCTACAGACTGAAAGCCTTCCCCACACACTGTAACCTCTTCCCCACCCACTGAAACACCTTCCCCACACACAGAAAGTCATCTACACACACTGAAAACTCTTCCCCACACACTGAAACCCCTTCCCCAGACACTGAAACCCATCCCCACACACTGGAACCTCTTCCCCAAACACTGCAAACTCTTCCCCACACATTGAAACCCCTTCCCCACAAACTGAAACCTCTTCCCAACACACAGAAACCTCTTCCCCACACACTGAAACCCCTTCCCCACGCACTGAAACCACTTCCACAAACACTGAAACCTCTTCCCCACACACTGAAACCTCTTCCCCACACAGTGAAACCTCTTCCCCTCACACTGAAACTCCTTCACCACGCACTGAATCATCTTCCACACGCACTGAATCCCATCCCCACACACTGAAACCCCTTCCAGCACAATGAAACCTCTTCCACACACACTGAAACCCCTTCCCCACAGACTGAAACCCCTTCCACACACACTGTAACCCCTTCCCCGCACACTGAAACCCCTTCCCCAAACACTGAAACCCCTTCCCCGCACACTGAAACTCCTTATCTACACACTGAAACCTCTTCCCCAAAGACTGAAACACCTCAAACACACACTCAAACCCATCCTCACACACTGAATTCTCTTCCCCACACACTGAAACGCCTTCCCCACACACTGAAAACCCTTCCCCTCACACTGAAACCCATCCCCACACACTGAAACCTCTTCCCCACACACTGAAACACCTTCCCTACACACTGAAACCGATCCCAAACACTGAAACCCATCCCCACACTCTGAAACCCCTTCCCCACACACTGAAACCCCTTCCCCACGCACTGAAACCTCTTCCCCACACACTGAAACCCCTTCCCCACACACTGAAACCCATCCCCACAGACTGAAAACCATCCCACAATCTGAACCCTCTTCCCCAAACACTGAAACACCTTCCCCACAAACAGAAAGCCATCCACACACACTGAAACCTCTTCCCCACACACTGAAACCCCTTCCCCAGTCACTGAAACCCATCCCCACACACTGAAACCTCTTCCCCAAACACTGCAACCTCTTACCCCCACACTGAAACCCCTTCCCCACACACTGAAACCCCTTCCCCACACACTGAAACCTCTTCCCCACACACTGAAACCCCTTCCCCACAGACTGAAACCACTTCCGAACACACTGAAACTCTTCCCCACACAGTGAAACATCTTCCCCACACACTGAAACCCCTTATCCACACACTGAAAGCTCTTCCCCACAGACTGAAACCCCTTCCACGCACACTGAAACCCATCCCCACACACTAAAACCCCTTCCACACAAACTGAAACCACTTCCCCACACACTGAAACCCCTTCCTCACACACTGAAACCCATCCACAGACTGAAACCTGTTCTCCACACACTGAAGCACCATCCCCACACAGTGAAACCCATCCCCAGAAGCTGAAACCCCTTCCCCACACACTGAAACCTCTTCCCACACACTGAAACCTCTTCGCCACAGACTGAAACCCTTCCCCACACACTGAAACCTCTTCCCCATACACTGAAACCTCTTCCCCACACACTGAAACCCCTTTCCCGCACACTGAAACCTCTTCCCCACACAGGGACTCCCCTTCACCACACACTGAAACCCCTTTCCCACACACTGAAACCTATTCCACACACATTGAAACCTCTTCCCCACACACTGAAACCACTTCCCCACACACTGAAACCCCTTCCCCACGCACGGAAACCTCTTCCCCACACACTGAAACCTCTTCCCCACAGACTGAAACACCTCAACCACTCACTGAAACCCATCCTCACACACTGAAATCTCTCCCCCACACACTGAAACCTCTTCCCCACACACTGAAACCCCTTCCCCTCACACTGAAACCCATCCCCACACACTGAAACCTCTACCCCACACACTGAAACACCTTCCCTACACACTGAAACCCATCCCCACACACTGAAACCTCTTCCCCACACACTGAAACACCTTTCCTACACACTGAAACCCATCCCCACGCACTGAAACCCAACGCCACACTCTGAAACCTCTTCCCCACCCACTGAAAGCTCCTCCCCAGAGACTGAAACCCTTCCCCACACACTGAAACACATCCCACACACTGACATCTCTTCCACACACACTGAAACATTTCCCGACAGACTGAAACCCTTCCCCACACACTGAAACCGCTTCCCCACGCACTGAAACCTCTTCCCCACACACTGAAACCCCTTCCCCACACACTGAAACCCATCCCCACAGACTGAAAACCATCCCACAATCTGAACCCTCTTCCCCAAACACTGAAACACCTTCCGCACAAACAGAAAGCCATCCACACACTGAAACCTCTTCCCCACACACTGAAACCCCTTCCCCAGTCACTGAAACCCATCCCCACACACTGAAACCTCTTCCCCACACACTGCAACCTCTTACCCCCACACTGAAACCCCTTCCCCACACACTGAAACCCCTTCCCCACACACTGAAACCTCTTCCCCACACACTGAAACCCTTTCCCCACAGACTGAAACCACTTCCGAACACACTGAAACTCTTCCCCACACACTGAAACATCTTCCCCACACACTGAAACCCCTTATCCACAAACTGAAAGCTCTTCCCAACAGACTGAAACCCCTTCCCCGCACACTGAAACCCTTCCCCACACACTAAAACCCCTTCCACACAAACTGAAACCACTTCCCCACACACTGAAACCACTTCCTCACACACTGAAACCCATCCAAACACTGAATCCTCTTCTCCACACACTGAAACACCTTCCCCACACAGTGAAACCCATCCCCACAAACTGAAACCCCTTCCCCTCACACTGAAACCTCTTCCCACACACTGAAACCACTTCGCCACAGACTGAAACCCTTCCTCACACACTGAAATCTCTTCCCCATACACTGAAACCTCTTCCCCACACACTGAAACCCCTTTCCCGCACAATGAAACCTCTTCCCCACACAGTGAATCCCCTTCACCACACACTGAAACCACTTTCCCACACACTTAAACCTATTCCACACACACTGAAACCTCTTCCCCACACACTGAATCCACTTCCCCACACACTGAAACCCCTTCCCCACGCACGGAAACCTCTTCCCCACACACTGAAACCTCTTCCCCACAGACTGAAACACCTCAACCACTCACTGAAACCCATCCTCACACACTGAAATCTCTTCCCCACACACTGAAACCCCTTCCCCACACACTGAAACCCCTTCCCCTCACACTGAAACCTCTACCCCACACACTGAAACACCTTCCCTACACACTGAAACCCATCCCCACACACTGAAACCTCTTCCCCACACACTGAAACACCTTCCCTACACACTGAAACCCATCCCCACACACTGAAACCCATCCCCACACTCTGAAACCTCTTCCCCACTCACTGAAAGCTCCTCCCCAGAGACTGAAACCACTTCCTCACACACTGAAACCCATCCAAACACTGAATCCTCTTCTCCACACACTGAAACACCTTCCACACACACTGAAACCCATCCCCACACACTGAAACCTCTTCCCCACGCACTGAAACCCCATCCCCATGCACTGAAACCCAGCCCCACAAACTGAACCCCATCCCCACACACTGAAACCTCTTCCCCACACACTGAAACCTCTTCGCCACAGACTGAAACCCTTCCCCACACACTGAAATCTCTTCCCCATACACTGAAACCTCTTCCCCACACACTGAAACCCCTTTCCCGCACAATGAAACCTCTTCCCCACACAGTGAATCCCCTTCACCACACACTGAAACCACTTTCCCACACACTTAAACCTATTCCACACACACTGAAACCTCTTCCCCACACACTGAAACCACTTCCCCACACACTGAAACCCCTTCCCCACGCACGGAAACCTCTTCCCCACACACTGAAACCTCTTCCCCACAGACTGAAACACCTCAACCACTCACTGAAACCCATCCTCACACACTGAAATCTCTTCCCCACACACTGAAACCCCTTCCCCACACACTGAAACCCCTTCCCCTCACACTGAAACCTCTTCCCCACACACTGAAACACCTTCCCTACACACTGAAACCCATCCCCACACACTGAAACCTCTTCCCCACACACTGAAACACCTTCCCTACACACTGAAACCCATCCCCACACACTGAAACCCATCCCCACACTCTGAAACCTCTTCCCAACACACTGAAAGCTCCTCCCCAGAGACTGAAACCCTTCCCCACACATTGAAATCCCTTCCCCGCACACGGAAACCCATCCCCACAGACTGAAACACATCCCCACAGGCTGAAACCACTTCCCCACACACTGAAACACATCCCACACACTGACATCTCTTCCACACACACTGAAACCTTTCCCTACAGACTGAAACCCTTCCCCACACACTGAAACCACTTCCACACACACTGCAACCTCTGCCACATGCACTGAAACCCCTTCCGCCCACACTGAAACCCATCCCCGCACACTGAAACCCATCCCCACTCACTGAAACAATTCCCCACACAATGAAACCCATCCCCACAAACTGAAACCTCTTCCCCACACACTGAAACCTCTTCCCCTCACGCTGAAACCCCTTCCCCACACGCTGAAACCCATCCCCACAGACTGAAACCTCTTCCCCGCACACTGAAACCCATACCCACACACTGAAACCTCTTCCCCGCACACTGAAACCTCTTCCCCACACACTGAAACCTCTTCCCCACTCACAGAAACCCTTCCCCACACGCTGAAACCCCTTCCCCAGTCACTGAAACCCATCCCCACACACTGAAACCTCTTCCCCACACACTGCAACCTCTTACCCCCACACTGAAACCCCTTCCCCACACACTGAAACCCCTTCCCCACACACTGAAACCTCTTCCCCACACACTGAAACCCTTTCCCCACAGACTGAAACCACTTCCGAACACACTGAAACTCTTCCCCACACACTGAAACATCTTCCCCACACACTGAAACACCTTATCCACAAACTGAAAGCTCTTCCCAACAGACTGAAACCTCTTCCCCACACACTGAAACCCCTTCCCCAGTCACTGAAACCCATCCCCACACACTGAAACCTCTTCCCCACACACTGCAACCTCTTACCCCCACACTGAAACCCCTTCCACACACACTGAAACCCCTTCCCCACACACTGAAACCTCTTCCCCACACACTGAAACCCTTTCCCCACAGACTGAAACCACTTCCGAACACACTGAAACTCTTCCCCACACACTGAAACATCTTCCCCACACACTGAAACCCCTTATCCACAAACTGAAAGCTCTTCCCAACAGACTGAAACCCCTTCCCCGCACACTGAAACCCATCCCCACACACTAAAACCCCTTCCACACAAACTGAAACCACTTCCCCACACAGTGAAACCCATCCCCACAAACTGAAACCCCTTCCCCACACACTGAAACCTCTTCCCCACACACTGAAACCCTTTCCCCACAGAGTGAAACCACTTCCGAACACACTGAAACATCTTCCCCACACACTGAAACCCCTTATCCACAAACTGAAAGCTCTTCCCAACAGACTGAAACCCCTTCCCCGCACACTGAAACCCATCCCCACACACTAAAACCCCTTCCACACAAACTGAAACCACTTCCCCACACAGTGAAACCCATCCCCACAAACTGAAACCCCTTCCCCTCACACTGAAACCTCTTCCCACACACTGAAACCTCTTCGCCACAGACTGAAACCCTTCCCCACACACTGAAACCTCTTCCCCATACACTGAAACCTCTTCCCCACACACTGAAACCCCTTTCCCGCACACTGAAACCTCTTCCCCACACAGTGAATCCCCTTCACCACACACTGAAACCACTTTCCCACACACTTAAACCTATTCCACACACACTGAAACCTCTTCCCCACACACTGAAACCACTTCCCCACACAATGAAACCCCTTCCCCACGCACGGAAACCTCTTCCCCACACACTGAAACCTCTTCCCCACAGACTGAAACACCTCAACCACTCACTGAAACCCATCCTCACACACGGAAATCTCTTCCCCACACACTGAAACCCCTTCCCCACACACTGAAACCCCTTCCCCTCACACTGAAACCTCTTCCCCACACACTGAAACACCTTCCCTACACACTGAAACCCATCCCCACACACTGAAGCCTCTTCCCCACACACTGAAACACCTTCCCTACACACTGAAACCCATCCCCACACACTGAAACCCATCCCCACACTCTGAAACCTCTTCCCCACACACTGAAAGCTCCTCCCCAGAGACTGAAACCCTTCCCCACACATTGAAATCCCTTCCCCGCACACGGAAACCCATCCCCACAGACTGAAACACATCCCCACAGGCTGAAACCACTTCCCCACACACTGAAACACATCCCACACACTGACATCTCTTCCACACACACTGAAACCTTTCCCTACAGACTGAAACCCTTCCCCACACACTGAAACCACTTCCACACACACTGCAACCTCTGCCACATGCACTGAAACCCCTTCCGCCCACACTGAAACCCATCCCCGCACACTGAAACCCATCCCCACTCACTGAAACAATTCCCCACACAATGAAACCCATCCCCACAAACTGAAACCTCTTCCCCACACACTGAAACCTCTTCCCCTCACGCTGAAACCCCTTCCCCACACGCTGAAACCCATCCCCACAGACTGAAACCTCTTCCCCACACACTGAAACCCATACCCACACACTGAAACCTCTTCCCCGCACACTGAAACCTCTTCCCCACACACTGAAACCTCTTCCCCACTCACAGAAACCCTTCCCCACACGCTGAAACCCCTTCCCCACACGCTGAAACCCCTTCCACACACTCTGAAACCCCTTCCACTCACACTGAACCCCCTACCACACACACTGAAATCTCTTCCACACACAATGAAACCCCTTCCCCACACCGTGAAACCCCTTCCAAACACACAGAAACCCCTTCCTCACATACCTAAACCCTTCCCCACACACAGAAACCCTTCTCCACACACTGAAACCTCTTCCCCATACACTGAAACATCTTTCACACACACTGAAACCCATCCCCACACACTGAAACCTCTTCCCCACACTCTGAAACCTCTTCCCCACACACTGAAATCCCTTCCACAAACACTGAAACACCATCCACACACACTGAATCCCGTTCCACACACAGTTGAACCTCTTCCACACACACTGAAACACCTTCCGCACACACTGAAACTTCCTCCCCACACAGTGAAACACTTCTCCACACACTGAAACCCATCCCCACACACTGAAACCTCTTTCCCACACACTGAAACCTCTTCCCCACACACTGAAACCTTTCCCTACACACTGAAACCCATCCCCACACACTGAAACCTCTACCCCACACACAGAAACCTCATCCCCACACACTGAAACACCTTCCCCACACACTAGAACCCATCCCCACACACTGAAAACTCTTCCCCACACACTGAAACCCCTTCCCCATGCACTGAAACCCATCCCCACACACTGAAACCCATCCCCACACACTGAAACCTCTTCGCCACGCACTGAAACCTCTTCCCCATACACTGTAACCCTTCACCACACACTGAAACCTCTTCCACACACACTGAAACCCCTTCCCCAAACACTGAAACCTCCTCCCCACACACTGAGACCTCTTCCCCATACACTGAAACATCTTCCACACGCACTGAAACCCATCCCCACACACTGAAACCCCTTCCACACACACTGAAACCTCTTCCACACACACTGAAACCCCTTCCCCACACACTGAAACACCTTCCACACAAACTGTAAACCCTTCCCCGCACACTGAAACCCCTTCGCCAAACACTGAAACCCCTTCCACACACACTGAAACCCCTTCCCCGCACACTGAAACCTCTTCCCCACACACTGAAACCCCTTCCCCACGCACTGAAACCTCTTCCACACACACTGAAACCTCTTCCCCACACACTGAAACCTCTTCCCCACACACTGAAACTCCTTCCCCACGCAATGAAACCTCTTCCACACACACTGAAACATCTTCCCCACACACTGAAACCTCTTCCCCACACACTAAAACCTCTTCCCCACACGCTGAAACTTCTTCCACAACCACGGAAACCCATCCCCACACACTGAAACCCCTTCCACACACACTGTAACTCCTTCCCCGCACACTGAAACCCCTTCCCCAAACACTGAAACCCCTTCGACAA
The DNA here is from genome assembly GCF_036365525.1 of Heterodontus francisci. Lineage (NCBI taxonomy): Eukaryota > Metazoa > Chordata > Chondrichthyes > Heterodontiformes > Heterodontidae > Heterodontus > Heterodontus francisci. The sequence goes on from NC_090398.1 coordinate 59,956,987, forward strand.
ACACAGAAACCCCTTCCCCACACACTGAAATTCCTTCCCCGCACACTGAAACCCTTCCCCACAAGCTTGAAACCCCTTCCCCACACACTGAAACCCCTTCCACACACACTGAAACCCATCCCCACACACTGAAACCCATCCCGACACACTGAAACAATTCCCCACACAATGAAACCCATCCCGACACACTGAAACAATTCCCCACACAATGAAACCCATCCCCACACACTGAAACCTCTTCCCCACACAATGAAACATCATCCCCACACGCTGAAACCACTTCCCCACACACTGAAACCCCTTCCGCACACACTGAAACCCCTTCCCCACACGCTGAAACCCCTTGCACACACGCTGAAACCCCTTCCACACACACTGAAACCCATTCCCCACACAGTGAAACCCATCCCCACAGACTGAATCACCTTCCCCACACATTGAAACCCATCCCCACAAACTCAAACCTCTTCCCCGCACACTGAAACCCTTCCCCACACGCTGAAACCCCTACCCCACACGCTGAAACCCCTTCCACACTCACTGAAACCCCTTCCACACACACTGAAACCCCTTCCACACACACTGAAATCTCTTCCACACACAATGAAACCCCTTCCCCACACCGTGAAACACCTTCCACACACACTGAAACACGTTCCCCACATACTTAAAACCTTCCCCACACACTGAAACCCATCTCCACACACTGAAACCTCTTCCCCACACACTGAAACATCTTCCCCACACACTGAAACCCCTTCCGCACACACTGAAACACCTTCCACACACACTCAAACCCGTTCCACACACACTTGAACCTCTTCCCCACACACTGAAACCCCTTCCGCACACACTGAAAACTCCTCCCCACACACTGAAACACTTCCCCACACACTGAAACCCCATCCACACACACTGAAACCTCATCCCAGCACACTGAAACCTCTTCCCCACACACTGAAACCTTTCCATACACACTGAAACCCATCCCCACACACTGAAACCTCTACCCCACACACTGAAACCTCTTCCCCACACACTGAAACCCCTTCCCCACTCACTGAAACCCATCCCCACACACTGAAACCTCTTCCCCACACTCTGAAACCCCTTCCCCATGCACTGAAACCCATCCACACACTGAAACCCATCCCCACACACTGAAACCTCTTCCCCACACACTGAAAGCTCTGCCCCACAGTCTAAAACCCTTTGCCTCACACTGAAACCTCTTCCCCACACACTGAAACCTCTTCCCCACGCACTGAAACCACTTCCACAAACACAGAAACATCTTCCCCACACACTGAAACCTCTTCCCCACACGCTGAAACATCTTCCACACGCACTGAATCCCATCCCCTCACACTGAAACCCCTTCCACACACACTGAATCCCATCCCCTCACACTGAAACCCCTTCCACACACACTGAAAACTCTTCGACACTCACTGAAACCGCTTCCCCATACACTGAAAACCATTCGACACACACTTTAAAGCCCTTCCCCGCACACTGAAACCCCTTCCCCAAACACTGAAACCCCTTCCACACACACTGAAACCCCTTCCCCGCACAGTGAAACCTCTTCCCCACACACCGAAACCACTTCCCCACACACTGAATTACATCCACACACACTGAAATCCCTTCCCCACACACTGAAACCCATCCCACACACTGAAACCTCTTCCACACACTCTGAAACCTATCCCTACAGACTGAAACCCTTCCCCACACACTGAAACACGTTCCCCACATACTTAAAAATTTCCCCACACACTGAAACCCATCTCCACACACTGAAACCTCTTCCCACACACTGAAACATCTTGCCCACACACTGAAACCCTTTCCGCACACACTGAAACACTTCCCCACACACTGAAACCCCATCCTCACACACTGAAACCTCATCCCCGCACACTGAAACCTCTTCCCCACACACTGAACCTTCCCTACACACTGAAACCCATCCCCACACACTGAAACCTCTACCCCACACACTGAAACCTCTTCCCCACACACTGAAACCCCTTCCCCACTCACTGAAACACATCCCCACACACTGAAACCTCTTCCCCACACACTGAAACCCCTTCCCCATGCACTGAAACCCATCCCCACACACTGAAACCCATCTCCACACACTGAAACCTCTTCCCCACACACTGAAAGTTCTGCCCACAGACTAAACCCTTTCCCACACACTGAAACCTCTTCCCCACACACTGAAACCTCTTCCCCACGCACTGAAACCACTTCCACAAACACAGAAACATCTTCCCCACACACTGAAACCTCTTCCCACACGCTGAAACATCTTCCACACGCACTGAATCCCATCCCCTCACACTGAAACCCCTTCCACACACACAGAAAACTCTTCCACACTCACTGAAACCGCTTCCCATACACTGAAACCCATTCCACACACACTGTAAAGCCATTCCCCCGCACACTGAAACCCCTTCCCAAACACTGAAACCCCTTCCACACAAACTGAAACCCCTTCCCGCACAGTGAAACCTCTTCCCCACACACTGAAACCCCTTCCCCACACACTGAAATACATCCCCACACACTGAAATCCTTCCCCACACACTGAAACCCATCCCACACACTGAAACCTCTTCCATACACACTGAAACCTATCCCTACAGACTGAAACCCTTCCCCACACACTGAAACCTCTTCCCCACACACTGAAACACCTTCCCCACACACATAAAGCCATCCACACACAATGACACCTCTTCCCAGACACTGAAACCCATCCACACACACGGAAACCTCTTCCCCACACACTGCAACCTCTTCCCCACACACTGAACCCCTTACCCACACACTGAAACCACTTCCCCACACACTGAAGCCTCTTCCCCACACACTGAAACCCCTTCCCCACAGACTGAATCCACTTCCCCACACACTGAAACATCTTCCCCACACAATGAAACCACTTATCCACACACTGAAAACTCTTCCCGCAGACTGAAACCCCTTCCCCGCACACTGAAACCCATCCCCACACACTGAAACACCTTCCCCACAAACTGAAACCCTTCGCCACACACTGAAACCCCTTCCCCAAACACTGAAACCTCTTCCCCACGCACTGAAACCTCTTCCCCACGCACTGAACCACTTCCACAAACACAGAAACATCTTCCCCACACACTGAAACCTCTTCCCCACACGCTGAAACATCTTCCACACGCACTGAATCCCTCCCCTCACACTGAAACCCCTTCCACACACACTGAAAACTCTCCACACTCACTGAAACCGCTTCCCATACACTGAAACCCATTCGACACACACTGTAAAGCCCTTCCCCGCACACTGAAACCCCTTCCCCAAACACTGAAACCCTTCCACACACACTGAAACCCCTTCCCCGCACAGTGAAACCTCTTCCCCACACACTGAAACCCCTTCCCCACACACTGAAACACATCCCCACACACTGAAATCCCTTCCCCACACACTGAAACCCATCCCACACACTGAAACCTCTTCCACACACACTGAAACCTATCCTACAGACTGAAACCCTTCCCACACACTGAAACACGTTCCCCACATACTTAAAACCTTCCCCACACACTGAAACCCATCTCCACACACTGAAACCTCTTCCCCACACACTGAAACATCTTCCCCACACACTGAAACCCCTTCCGCACACACTGAACACCTTACACACACACTCAAACCCGTTCCACACACACTTGAACCTCTCCACCCACACTGAAACCCCTTCCACACACACTGAAAACTCCTCCCCACACACTGAAACACTTCCCCACACACTGAACCCCATCCTCACACACTGAAACCTCATCCCCGCCACTGAAACCTCTTCCACACACACTGAAACCTTTCCGTACACACTGAAACCCATCCCCACACACTGAAACCTCTACCCCACACACTGAAACCTCTTCCCCACACACTGAAACCCCTTCCCACTCACTGAAACCCATCCCCACACACTGAAACCTCTTCCCCACACACTGAAACCCCTTCCCCATGCACTGAAACCCATCCCCACACACTGAAACCCATCTCCACACACTGAAACCTCTTCCCCACACACTGAAAGTTCTGCCCCACAGACTAAAACCTTTCCCACACACTGAAACCTCTTCCCCACACACTGAAACCTCTTCCCCACGCACTGAAACCACTTCCACAAACACAGAAACATCTTCCCACACACTGAAACCTCTTCCCACACGCTGAAACATCTTCCACACGCACTGAATCCCATCCCCTCACACTGAAACCCCTTCCACACACACTGAAAACTCTTCCACACTCACTGAAACCGCTTCCCCATACACTGAAACCCATTCGACACACACTGTAAAGCCTTCCCCGCACACTGAAACCCCTTCCCCAAACACTGAAACCCCTTCCACACACACTGAAACCCCTTCCCCGCACAGTGAAACCTCTTCCCCACACACTGAAACCCCTTCCCCACACACTGAAACACATCCCCACACACTGAAATCCCTTCCCCACACACTGAAACCCATCCCACACACTGAAACCTCTTCCACACACACTGAAACCTATCCCTACAGACTGAAACCCTTCCCACACACTGAAACACGTTCCCCACATACTTAAAACCTTCCCCACACACTGAAACCCATCTCCACACACTGAAACCTCTTCCCCACACACTGAAACATCTTCCCCACACACTGAAACCCCTTCCGCACACACTGAAACACCTTCCACACACACTCAAACCCGTTCCACACACACTTGAACCTCTTCCACCCACACTGAAACCCCTTCACACACACTGAAAACTCCTCCCCACACACTGAAACACTTCCCCACACACTGAAACCCCATCCTCACACACTGAAACCTCATCCCCGCACACTGAAACCTCTTCCACACACACTGAAAACCTTCCCTACACACTGAAACCCATCCCCACACACTGAAACCTCTACCCCACACACTGAACCTCTTCACCACACACTGAAACCCCTTCCCCACTCACTGAAACCCATCCCCACACACTGAAGCCTCTTCCCCACACACTGAAACCCCTTCCCCATGCACTGAAACCCATCCCCACACACTGAAACCCATCTCCACACACTGAAACCTCTTCCCCACACACTGAAAGTTCTGCCCCACAGACTAAAACCCTTTCCCACACACTGAAACCTCTTCCCCACACACTGAAACCTCTTCCCCACGCACTGAAACCACTCCACAAACACAGAAACATCTTCCCCACACACTGAAACCTCTTCCCCACACGCTGAAACATCTTCCACACGCACTGAATCCATCCCCTCACACTGAAACCCCTTCCACACACACTGAAAACTCTCCACACTCACTGAAACAGCTTCCCCATACACTGAAACCCATTCGACACACACTGTAAAGCCCTTCCCCGCACACTGAAACCCCTTCCCCAAACACTGAAACCCCTTCCACACACACTGAAACCCCTTCCCCGCACAGTGAAACCTCTTCCCCACACACTGAAACCCCTTCCCCACACACTGAAACACATCCCCACACACTGAAATCCCTTCCCCACACACTGAAACCCATCCCACACACTGAAACCTCTTCACACCACACTGAAACCTATCCCTACAGACTGAAACCCTTCCCCACACACTGAAACACAAGACTGAAACCCTTCCCCACACACTGAAACACGTTCCCCACATACTTAAAACCTTCCCCATACACTGAAACCCATCTCCACACACTGAAACCTCTTCCCCACACACTGAAACATCTTCCCCACACACTGAAACCCCTTCCGCACACACTGAAACACCTTCCACACACACTCAAACCCGTTCCACACACACTTGAAACTCTTCCACCCACACTGAAACCCCTTCCACACACACTGAAAACTCCTCCCCACACACTGAAACACTTCCCCACACACTGAAACCCCATCCTCACACACTGAAACCTCATCCCCGCACACTGAAACCTCTTCCCCACACACTGAAACCTTTCCCTACACACTGAAACCCATTCCCACACACTGAAACCTCTACCCCACACACTGAAACCTCTTCCCCACACACTGAAACCCCTTCCCCACTCACTGAAACCCATCCCCACACACTGAAACCTCTTCCCCACACACTGAAACCCCTTCCCCATGCACTGAAACCCATCCCCACACACTGAAACCCATCTCCACACACTGAAACCTCTTCCCCACACACTGAAAGTTCTGCCCCACAGACTAAAACCCTTTCCCACACACTGAAACCCATCCCCACACACTGAAACACCTTCCCCACAAACTGAAACCCCTTCGCCACACACTGAAACCCCTTCCCCACACACTGAAACCCATCCCCACACACTGAAACCTCGTCCCCACACACTGAAACCCCTTCCCCACACAGTGAAACCCATCCCCACAAACTAAAACCCCTTCCCCACACACTTTAACCCATCCCCACACACTGAAACCCTTCCCCACACACTGAAACCTCTTCCCACACACTGAAACCTCTTCGCCACAGACTGAAACCCTTCCCCACACACTGAAACCCATCCCCACACACTGAAACCTCTTCCCCACAGACTGAAACCCTTCCTCACACACTGAAACCTCTTCCCCACACACTGAAACCCCTTCCACACGCACTGAAACCTCTTCCACAAACACTGAAACCTCTTCCCCACACACTGAAACCTCTTCCCCACACCCTGAAACCTCTTCCCCTCACACTGAAACTCCTTCCCCACGCACTGAATCATCTTCCACACACACTGAAACATCTTCCCCACACACTGAAACCTCTTCCCCATAGGCTGAAACATCTTCCACACGCACTGAAACCCATCCCCACACACTGAAACCCCTTCCACACACACTGAAACCTCTTTCACACACACTAAAATGCCTTCCACACACAGGTTGAAACCCATCCCCACACACTGAAACCCATCCCCGCACACTGAAACCTCTTCCCCACACACTGAAACCCATCCCCACAGACTGAAACCTCTTCCCCACACTCTGAAACCTCTTCCCCACACACTGAAACCCCTTCCGCACACACTGAAACCCCTTCCCCACACGTTGAAACCCCTTCCACACACGCTGAAACCCCTTCCACACACACTGAAACCCATTCCCCACACACTGAAACCCATCCCCACAGACTGAAACACCTTCCCCACACACTGAAACCCATCCCCACACACTGATACCTCTTCCCCACACACTGAAACCCTTCCCCACACGCTGAAACCCCTTCCCCACACGCTGAAACCCCTTCCACACACACTGAAACCCCTTCCACACACAGTGAAACACCTTCCACACACACTGAAATCTCTTCCACACACAATGAAACCCCTTCCCCACACCGTGAAACACCTTCCACACACACTGAAACCCCTTCCTCACAGACTTAAACACTTCCCCACACACTGAAACCCTTCTCCACACACTGAAACCTCTTCCCCACACACTGAAACATCTTTCAAACGCTCTGAAACCCATCCCCACACACTGAAACCTCTTCCCCACACTCTGAAACCTCTTCCCCGCACACTGAAACCCCTTCCACACACACTGAAATACCTTCCACACACACTGAAACCCGTTCCACACACACTTGAACCTCTTCCACACACACTGAAACCCCTTCCGCACACACTGAAACCTCCTCCCCACACACTGAAACACTTCCCCGCACACTGAAACCCATCCCCACACACTGAAACCTCTTCCCCATACACTGAAACCTCTTCCCCAAACACTGAAACCTTTCCCTACACACTGAAACCCATCCCCACACACTGAAACCTCTACCCCACACACTGAAACCTCTTCCCCACAC